>NW_022589719.1:37585869-37687842 GCF_004348235.1 Phoca vitulina
GTTGGGCCGGGCCTCTGCCTTGGGGCAGCCCGAGCCCCAGGACACACCTGGCAGCTGGACACGTCCGGGCAGGGCGTGGGCCTCGGAGTGAGCACGTGGAGCCCGTTCTTGACCTCGCAGCGGTACTCCGTGCAGTTGTCCACGAGGCTGTTGACCCAGGTCTCGTTGGGCTGAAATGCAACGGGGAAGGTGGAGGCTCGCAGGGAATTATCTGGTGAGCTGAGAGGGGCCGAAAGGAAGGGTCTCCCAGCTGGGGGGCTGAGACCGAACCCCCTCTTACCTGGACCAGCCAGCCATCCTCCGTGGGACAGGCTGTCTGCACGCACTCCCCACAGCACTGTCCGGCCACCTTCCAGTACTCGTAGCCCTGAGGGACAGGGGTGGTTCCATGGCTACCCCCAGCCCTGCTCCCCAGCCCTCCTGCCCTCCCGTCCACACCCTAAGGGCCCAGCGACCTCCTTGGCAACCCCGGTCCCTGTGAAGCCATGTCCCTGCCCAGGGCTGGGTGTGCCCAGGAGGGCTTACCTGGCGGCAGGTAGTGTTACAGATGTTCTCCTCACACTGCACAATTGGGCCCTGGGTGTCCCCAGACAGGCAGGTGCACGTGTGGCAGGGAGTGACGGATGGGAAGGTTGCACCGATCTGCAGTGGACCGGGTGAGTGGAGGTGACATTGAGGACAGTGGCGGGGGCCCCAGGGCCAGGACCCCTCCCTGTGGCTGGATGGGCTGGGAGAAGGGGAGGCCTACAGAGAGCGGGTTCTTTCTTCTTCAAATGGAATT
Source organism: Phoca vitulina (assembly GCF_004348235.1). Taxonomy (NCBI): domain Eukaryota; kingdom Metazoa; phylum Chordata; class Mammalia; order Carnivora; family Phocidae; genus Phoca; species Phoca vitulina. The sequence goes on from NW_022589719.1 coordinate 37,586,651, forward strand.
ATGCTTGTGCCCCTGGCTGAGCACAGACCAGGGCAGAGGCAGGACCCCAGGCCGGCTGGAGGGGCTGGGAGGGCACGGTCCCACCCCAACACTCTTGCCATGAGGACGCTCCTGGGACACCCCAAGCCAGCAGCTCCCCCAGGTGCTCGACAGACAGGGCTGCCCCCGTGTCCCCCTCGCCTGTGTCCCCACGTGGCTCTAAAGGGCCCGGAGCCCCCACGCTTATCCCCTGTCCTGCAGGAGGGTGCAGGCGGGGCCGGGCATGTGCAGATGAGGGGTGGAGGTCCCATGTGGATGAGCTGAGCCTGGGGCCCCACCCGCTGCTAACATCCCACTCAGCCGCCGGGCAGTGAGCCCTTACCCCGTAGGCAGTGTGATTGTGGTAACACAGCTGAGGTCCTGGAAGGAAAGGGGGGCTGAGCACCTGCCCGGCTGGTGGGGAGGAAGGGCTCTGACACTCCCCCACCCCCGAGCCCCCAGCCCCACTCACGGCAGATGAAGGTGGGGCAGCAATCACCCTCCTCCTGGGTGCGGATCAGCTCCTCTCCCGGCCCACATTTGGGTGGGCCCTGGGGGCAGGTGGTCGTGTTGCAGACTGTGGGAGAGTTGAGGTGCCGTCAGGGGGCCCCTCGCTGTACCAGGGCACACCAGAGGTCGGCGGCCTCATTTTCCCACCACACTGGTCCAGCCTCAGCCAGTCCTCGGCCCCGCAACTACCCCCCCGTCACCCTCCGGCCAGTGGGGCACAGGGCTCACCGCACAGCGTCCCCAGACAGCATGAGTTGTTGGCCAGAGGCCTGGTCTCGGCCACAAAGCCCGCCTGGCTGCACTGCGGGGGCCGCTCCAGGGCCTCGCACAGCACGGGGGTGCACTGCACTGACATGGAGCCCTCGTGGCACTCGCAGTCCTGGCAGTTGCTGACCCACCGCTCCCCAGGCTGGAACAGAGCAGTTAGGGTCCCTGGAGACTCCTAGACCAGGCCCTGGCCTCTTGGGCTGCCTCCAGCAGCAGGGAAGGCCCCAGCCTCAGTGTGGCCAGCTCAGCCCTCGGCCTCCCACTCAAGCTGCCATCCTAGAGCAGCCCATGGGACAGGGATGTGTCTCACACCAGGGTGCCCCACACCAGCCCCCACAGGGGCTGCCCGGGCAGAGCAGGCTGCCTTGAGATGGGGCCCTCCCTCCCTCTGCTCAAGCCAGGGGGCAGGTAGCTGGGGAGCAGAACACTCACGGATTTGGGAAACCCATCTGGTCCCACACAGGCTGGAAGGGAAGAAGAAAGGGGGTTCAGTTGGCGTGCCGGGGTCCCAGACCCAGTGGGCAGAGATCACAGGCCCTGACACATGTCCTTGCAGGCCTGGCCGCCCCACCCCCAGCCAGGGCTCTTCTTCCTGCTGGGGACAGAAGCCCCCGGAGAACTCGATGTTATGGCCACACTGCACCCTCAGGATGGGCACCGGGCTAGGAGAGTGAGCACCCGGGAGGGATGGTCCCCCGCTAGGGTCTTCCCACCCCAGGCCCTCGGCCTCCGGCTCTGCAGCAGCTCTGGGGTCAGGGCCGCTGGGGCCGTGCTCACCGCACTCGCGCACGCAGACGTTCGTGTGTGTGTTGAAGAGGGTGTGTCCGTCGGGGCAGAAGCAGCCTTCTACCAGCCCCCTGCCCGCTCCGCTCTGGCTCCTGCAAGGCAAGGAGGGCATTCCTGGGACCCTCGAACCATGGAAGCGGCAGTCCGGGGTGGGGGGAAGGGCAGAGGGCATGGCAGAGTGCTGGGTTGACCAGCCGCCCAGGGCCCGGAGTCGGGGGTCAGAGGTCGGGGTGCGGGGAAGGAAGCCCCAGGGACCTGAGGCTGGGGGGGCGTTGCAGACCCTCCCGGCCCGCCGCACACTCTTCCGGCAGGCTTTACCTGGAGTCGCAGGATGCGGGCTGTGCGGGGCCGCAGGGCTGATACACCTTGTCGGGCGGGCAGGTGAAGTCTGGGGTCACAGAGACAGGAGTCAGGTGGGCCGAGGGCGCCGGAGCGCCCAGGGCCGCCCTGACTCACCGCACAGCCCGCTGGTGGCGTTCCGCCAGTTGCTGCAAGCGCCCCGGGCGCGGCAGAGGGCCGCGTAGGCCTCCAGGCTCCGGCAGGGCGCCCCGGGGCTGTCGGCCTGGCAGCCGTCACTGACGCAGGAGCTGACGAACGGGGCGGGGGGGATGAGGGCGTGGCACTCTGCGAAGAGCCTGCGGGAAGGGGCGGTCAGAGGCCGGGGCGGGGGGCAGCCCGCCGCCCCACGACCGCCAGACCCACAGGAGCGACTCACGGGCTCCGCAGCAGTTCGCAGAGGGGCGCCGGGGGGCACGGGGAAGAGGCGGACGTGCTGGGTGCTGAGGGCGCGGGGCCAGCCGTCGGGGGCGGGCGGGTAGGCGCCCAGCAGGCCTCCCGGCCCCTCTCGGGAACCAGCCAGCGGTGGGCCATGTCTTGGCAGGTGGGGGCCATGGTTCCGTCGGGCTGGCGGCAGTCGTCCGTCCGGCTGTTGGTGCAGGTGCCTGGGGCGGCGGGGCAGCAGGGTCAAGCTCTCCACCCCCCTCCCCACCCGTGCTGAGCGGCTGTGGCCGGGGCGCCCCTGGCCCCCACGCACCGCACTGGCCCTCGGTGTTGTGGCTGAAGCGGCTGTAGGACAGCTGGATGTGGAAGAGGTGCCCGTTGAAGGTGATGTTCACACCAATGGCAGGGATGTCGATGCCCATCGTGGTCGTCCCCGTCACCGACACACTCACGCCATTCTTGCTGAAGCCCGAGCTCACTTGGATTTGGTCGAACAGGATCTGGGGATGTGTCGGGGGGATCCATGACTGGGTGTTGGGGCAGCAGGGCCTGCCTTCGGGGCTCAGCCTCACACCCCAAAGTGCAGATGCTCCCCTTGGGGCCTGGGGTCCCAGTCGGCCATGCTCAGGTCCCTGCCCCAGGCGCCTCTGGGAGCTGACCTCTGGGCCCGCAGGCCTTCCCTGGTGACGCCAGGACAGGGCCACTCACCAGGCTCTGCTCCTGCCCGCGGATGCCGGTGCTGGTGGTAAGGATGACCTCCGTGGACTTGTAGTGGATGCTGAGGGCACGGGGACAGTGGGCGGCGACCGTGGTGGGCCCGGTGGCCCCGGTGGGCCCGCAGTAGTAGTTGTTCATGTAGATGCTGAGGTTCCCGTAGCGTGGGCGGATCTCCTTCATGAGCACGTGGGTGCAGTTGTCCCGAAAGGAGTAGGAAGTGCCGTCGAAAGTGGTGTAGTGCGAGTCCCCCCAGCCGCTGCAGGAGCCTGCGGGGCATGGACGGTCCCCTCACCCAGTGCCACCCCAAAATGGCCACCTCAGCGGAGCCCCCCTGGGCCCCAGTTGGCCCTGGCTGCCTTTTTTGTAAAAGGGGGTGCAGTGGGTTGCATGGTGGCCCCAAAGGCGTGTCCCCATGTCCAACCCAGACCCTGAGAATGTGCCCTCATCTGGGAAAAGATCTTCGTGTCTGTGATTAAGTTAAGGACCCCGAGATGACACCAGCCGGGATCACCCAGGTGGCCCTAACCCAGTGACAAGTGTCCTTGCAGGAGAGAGAGGAGCGGCCACGGGAAGACGAGGCCGTGGCTGGAGGCTCACAGCCACAAGTCCTGGACGCCTGGAGCCCCCAAAGCTGAGAAGGCAGGAAGAGCCCTCCCTGCAGCCTCCGGAGAGAAAGAATTGGTCATTGCTGATGTTTTGACCCCCGTGTGTGGCACTCGCTTCCTCCCGGAACCTGACGCCCACACCATCCAGGGGCCAGGCCAGAAGCGCTCCCCGCAGGAAGCTCCAGGAGGGACGCTCAGGAATCCCTGGGATAACAGCCCCCTGACCCCGGGCCCCCTTCCAGCCACAGAGGCTGCCGTGCGGGTGGGCTCAGCAAACCTGGGCCTTCCCCTGCTGTGGCGGCGAGTCACCCTCTCTGGCCGGCACTGTGTGCTGCGGCCCTGGCTCCCTGCGTGCCCCCCGATGCCCTCTGCCCGGAGCGGCCGCCCCTCACCCCGCCCCTGCTTACACTCGCACTCAAAGTGGAAGTCACACGGCTCGCTCTCCTGCGACACTCTGACCGGAGGGTGTCCATTCACGCAGTGGATGCTGGCCACCGGCTTCCGCCCCAGCAGGACCACACGGTTGTGGCCCTCACACAGAGCCACCGTGCAGTCCGACAGGGTCCAGGACTCGTTCACCTGGGAGAGAGTGGGCGTGGTGCTCACCAGCTGGAACCACGAGACCTGCCCCCACCGCCCCACCACAGCCTCAGGTCCCGCCTTCCCGGGGCAGAGCTGCCCTGGGTCCTGGCCACCCCGGTGCCGTCCCAGCCCCAACCCCAAGTGCCTTCCTCCAGCCAGAGCTGCCGTGGAGGGCTCCAGGGGACCACAGTGACCCCGGGCCGGGCTGGGCCCCCCCATCGGTGCCCCAACCAGGCACACAGCACAGGCAGGAGGCGCACCTGTCGGGGAGGGACGATGAGGTCGCAGCTATGAGGCTGGGAGGGCGAGGCTATGGGGGCCGAAGAGGACTCGGGGGGCGAAGAGGTGGGGCAGGTGTCCTGGAAGCGGTCAATGTCGCAGTGCTGGTTGCAGATGGCATAGAAGGAGCAGCCCTCACCGTCTGTCTTATTGTAGACAACGTCCCCTGTGAGGAGAGAATCACCAAGACAGACACGGCAGGGTCAGCTCCGGAGAGGTTGGGAGACACAGTGCGCGGGGTGGACAGTGGGCAGGGAATGACGGGCTCCTCCACTCACCAGGTGAGAAGAGCTGCCCGAACGCCCGGCAGAGGCAGGGGGTGGTGAAGTTCCAGCTGGGGGACACAGGGGTCCCCGGGGTGCTGAGGACAGATGTGGACGCCATGGTCACTGTCACTGCTGGCAAGGTATGGGTGGCCGTGGCCCTGGAGGCGGCCGTGGAGAGGCCCAAGGTGGTGCCGGGCAGAGAGCTGGTGGCCGAGGGCGTGGGGGGTGGTAGGGAGGCTCCAGGGCCGGGCCCTGTGCTGGAGGTGGCCGGGGCTGTGCTGGGCACAGCACTGGGGAGTCCGGGCCAGGTCTCGGTGTGCCAGGGTGCGGACGCACTGCCTTGGGGGCTGAGTGTGGAGGCCGTGGAGACCTGGATGATGGGCACAGAGTGGAAAGGCGTGGTAGCCCTCGTGGTGGGCGTGCCTGGGGACAGCGTGGTGGCCCTCGTGGTGGGCATGCCTGGGGATGGCATGGTGGCCCCCGTGGTGGGCGTGCCTGGGGATGGCGTGGTGCGCCCCGTGGTGGGCATTGCTGGGGATGGCGTGGTGACCACCGTGGTGGGCGTCGCTGGGGACGGTGTGGTGGCCCCCCTGGTGGGTGTCGCTGGGGACAGCGTGGTGCGCCCCGTGTTGGGCTTCGCTGGGGACGGCGTGGTGCGCCCCGTGGTGGGCGTCGCTGGGGACGGCGTGGTGGGCCCCGTGGTGGGCGTCGCTGGGGACGGCGTGGTGGGCCCCGTGGTGGGCGTGCCTGGGGACGGCGTGGTGCGCCCCGTGGTGGGCGTCGCTGGGGACGGCGTGGTGGCCCCCGTGGTGGGCGTCGCTGGGGACGGCGTGGTGGGCCCCGTGGTGGGCGTCGCTGGGGACGGCGTGGTGGGCCCCATGGCCGTGGTGCTGGCGCAGTGGCCGGGGTCCTCACAGCAGAGCACGCGCACGTGGTAGTTGTGGCAGTAGGGCAGGGGCCCCGGCTGCTCGCGGTTGCGGCACACCAGCCCGAAGCGCACGTTGCACTGGACCACCTGGCCCAAGTCCTCCAGACGCGCGTCCGGCGCCCTCTCCGATCGGCACTGGATGTCCCGGGGGCGCTGGCAGAAGTCGTGCCCCGCTGAGCGGAAAACCGAGAAGGTCTCGAAGTCCCCGCCGTCCAGGCCCGGTATGGGGTAGTCCTCGTCGAACCAGTCTGTCCACGTGCACTGTGGGCTGCAGCCCGTGGAGGATGAGGTGGCCACGGAGTGTGTGGTGGAGCTGGGCGGCGGGGACGTGGAGACCAGCGTGGTCCCGAGGGTGGCCGTGCTGGGCGTGGACTCGGGGGGGATCCACGTGCTGGAGGTCACCACGGGGACCGTGGTGGGTGCACTGGGTGAGGTGGGCTTGGTGGTGGCCGTCGGGGTCCTCAGGGAGGCAGAGGGACCGGGGCTGGAGACCCTCTCTGTGGTCCTGGCAGGGGTAGCAAGCGTCTGGGTGGTGGAGACAGGGACCCCCAGGGTGGTCCCGGGGGAGGAGGCATGGGTCTGGCTGGACGCTGTGGTCGTGGCTCCTGGGCTCGGCGACGTGGGGCCCCCAGTGGCGGTGCTGCGGGTCCTGGGGGCGGCGGTGCTGGGGCAGTGTGGGGTCGGGTGGCAACAGAGCACGCGGACATTGTAGTTGAAGCACATGTTGAAAGGCCCCTTCTGGTCCTGGTTCTTGCAGACCAGGCCCGTGTGCAGGCTGCAGCTGAGCACCTGTCCGATCTGGTCGATGCTGACCTCAGGGTAGTTCTCTGCGCGGCACTCGATCTTCTGGGGCTCCTCGCACAGCGTGCCCCCGGCAGCCCTGATGTTGTCGAAGGTCTCCAGGTCCCCGCCCTCGACCCCGGAGGTTGGGAAGTCCACGTCAAACCAGTCTGTCCACTCGCACTGTGGCTGACAGCCCGCCGTGCTCTGCGTGGCAGTGGTCTCGGGCGTGGCCGTTCCCAGGGTTCCCGGCGATGTCCTTGCTGTGGTCGTGCGCATCTCTGTGGGTGGGGTGGACGGGGGGCTGGTGGCCACGGTGCCTGTTGTGGCTCCCGTCACTGTGGAAGTTGTGTGGATAGGTGGGGTCCCCCTGGAGGGGCCCCCTGTGGTTCTCTGCACGGTGGTCTGTGTCTGTGGCCCGGGGGTGGGCTCCGCGCAGTGGTCGTGGCTGCAGCAGAGCACGCGGATCCTGTAGTTGTAGCACATCCTGAACGGGCCCACCTGCTCCTCGTTCCTGCACACCAGGCCGAAGCTGGCGTCACAGAGCACGCGCTGGCCCAGCTCCGCGGGGCTGCTGCCGGGGAAGTTCTCAGCCTGGCACTCTATGTCCAGAGGCTGCTCGCACATGGCGCCTCCCGCACTCCTGATCTTGTCGTACGACTCGATGTCCCCCCCAGCCTCCTCAGACTTGGGGTAGTCCTCGTCGAACCACTCCGTCCACTGACACCGGGGCCGGCAGGAGGTGGTGGCCAAGGCCGGGGTGCTGCTTGGCGCCAGGCTTCCTATCGTGGTGGGCTCCGCAGGCGGGGTCTGCGTGGCGGGGGTGGACAGGGACCTGGCCGGTGGCTGCTGGGTGGTGGCCCCAGGGGAGGTGCCGCAGGGCAGGTAGTCACAGCAGAGGACCCGCAGCTCGTAGTTGTGGCAGAGCGGGGGGCTCTGCTCACTGTTGAGGCAGGTCAGCCCCCGGGCCACATCGCACTCCACCTTCTGGCCCAGCTGCTGCAGTGGGGTGTCGGGGAACTTCTGTGCCCGGCACTCGATGCTCGCCGGGGCCAGGCACACCTCGTAGCCCCTCTGCCTCAGGTCCACAAACGTCTCGAAGTCCCCACCTGCCATGCCGGGCTCTGGGGGGCCGCCGTCGAGCCAGTCGGACCAGAGGCAGAGCTCGTGCACACACACGGTGGAGACGGTGGGGACCGAGCCTGGGGGCGGGGGCGGGGACCTCGTCAGCCTCCTCTGCACCCCTGCCAGCCATGCCCAGGAGCAGCGGTGACCTGGGGCCGTGGGTCGTGGGTCGCGCCGAGGACGCCCGCTCTGACCTCCTCCCGCTCTGCCCAGACTGTTGCCTGGGGTTGGGGCTCAGGAGGAGGGGGCAGGCCCAGCAGGGCGTCTGCCAGGCTCACCTGTCGAGGAGAGCGGGGCCACGGTGGTGGTGAAGGTGAAGGACGTTATGGACGGGGTTCCAGGACATTCCACAGCCATGCGCAGGATCGTTCCGTTGTGTCCGCAGATGGCCATCAAGCAGGCACCGAGCCCATCGGTCATGTTGTAGATGACGTCCTCATAATGGTAGGTCCTGCCCTTGTAGACGCAGGTGCAGGCTGGGAGACAGGGCCGGCACGGGGCTCACTTGCAGCCCCCAGCCCCCAGCCCCCAGCCCCCAGCCCCGTGTGGCACCCCTCAGCCTTACCCGCAAGGCTGTGCGTGCACCGGAGGCCGCCAGCACTGCATTCACTGGGGAGGAGGAGAGGAGAGTGCTGAGGGCCTGCCGGCCGCACCAGCATCCCTCCCGGGCGCCCCGGCCTACTCACCACCCGCCCACTCACCAGCTCTGGCAGTTCTCTGCTGCGGGGACCCTCGCGCCCACATCGTGGTAGTTCCCGTCCTCATCATAGCAGCCACACTGGGCCACGCACTTCATCTGGTCCTCGCTAAAGAACGGCTCACTGGGCGGGCACTTCGGGTAGCAGCCTGGGCGGGCACAGCGCGGAGGAGACTCACCCTTGTGGCCAGGTGCTGGGTGCTGCCCAGGGTGGTCACCCCGCCGCCTGTGCCCTTCCCTGCCCCTCACCTTCCAGGCCCGGCAGGTCATGCAGACAGTGGCCGCTCGGGTTCCGGCAGGTCCTCATGCAGGGCGCCCCACACGGCTGGTAGTGCCACTCGCACTGGCCCTCGGGGTTGTAGTAGTCGCAGAACAGGGCTGAGCGCGGAGGGGAGAGGCTGAGGATGCACCCCTTGCTTCCTGCCCCGCCCTCAGAAGGCCGGTCCCTCACCGGCCCTCCTGTCCGGCGGCGGCCTGCCCAGCCGGTCCGTAAGCACACAGACGCGGGCATGCCCGTGGGCACCTGGGCGCCAGGGGTCTCTTGCTCACCATGTGTGGGTCAGGCCCCACCCCTGCATCCGCCCTTCCCCACCGCGGCAGAGCCCCACTCACGGCAGATGTCCGGGGTCCGCCAGGACACGCACACACCCACGTCGTGGCAGGCCTGGGCGTAGGCGGCCACCGCCGTGCAGAAACACTCACTATCGCCCCCCAAGTCACAGGCACACGCGTCACCCACGCAGGCCTCGTAGTACTTGGCGGGGTCGACCTGGAGGGGAGGGGGAAGAGCCTTCAGATTCGGGGTCTGGGGCTCCTGGGGGTCAGGCCTGCGGTGTGGCCCGACCTGGGCCGGTTTCCCCCAGAGCCAGGGACAGCAGACGCGTGGGCCCCCGGGGCTGACCACAGGCTGGTCTAAAGGGTGGACGGTGACACGGGCCCCCCGACTTCTGCCCGCCCCTTCCTTCCCGGGCGCCCCGGGGGACGGCCGCATACGTGGGCGTGGCAGGCGGCGAAGGTGGCACTGTTGATGATGCTGCACTGCTTCTGGGCCCAGGACTTGCGGTACGGGTTGGCGGTGCAGGGGTCCCTGGGGGCCGGGGCGTCGGGGCAGGACGGGGAGAACTTCCAGCTGTTGCCGAACTCCAGGGCGCTGCTCACCACGGACTGGCTCCGCGTGGTGAAGTCATTGATGGCGCTGTCGTCAAAGTTCCCACACAGCCCACAGACCCGGCCCTGCAGACGGGGGACGGCGGCACGGGGGCTCAGGGCGTGTGCAGGAGGCACTAGAGCCCAGCCCAGCCCGGCAGGGGGCACTCCAGGGCAGTGCCCTGTGAACTTGCAAGATGGCGGGGCACACAGTGGGCCCTATGGTCAGCAGGGGGCAAGTGGACAGGTGAGCAGGGGGCAGGCAGGCAGGTGGACAGGTGCAGGGGACAGGCAGGCAGGTAGGTGGACAGGTGAGCAGGGGACAGGCAGGCAGGTGGGCAGGTGAGCAGGGGACAGGCAGGCAAATGGACACTTGAGCAGCAGGCAGGCAGGTGGACAGGTGAGGAGGGGACAGGCAGGCGGGTGGGCAGGTGAGCAGGGGACAGGGAGGCAGGTGGGCAGGTGAGCAGCGGGCAGGCAGGCAGGTGGACAGGTGAGCAGGGGGCAGGCAGGCAGGTGGACAAGTGCAGGGGACAGGCAGGTGGGCAGGTGAGCAGGGGGCAGGCAGGCAGGTGGGCAGAAGGGGGTTGGACAGGTGGGCAAGCAGGCCCAGTGGGCATGGGGACACCAGGGAGCAAGAACAGCATTCTAAGCAGGACTCTGCCTATTGGTCTGTTTGGTCTCAACACAGGCCTTTCAGAAATCGGCGTTGTGAGTGGACTCGCCCCGGCCCTCAGTGGAGTGTCAGCTGCCAGACGGCCCCCTGGGAGCCAGATCTAGGAGTAGGGGCTCTGACCCTGCCTGAAGGGGTCCACAGCCCACCCATTCTCACCTTGTAGTCCTGCTGCAGTCGGATGAACAGGCTTGTCTTCCGGTCCCAGGACAGCACCAGGCCACTGTGAGTCTCCACGGTCAGGTAGATGCCCATGTACCGGACCTTGTAGGGCAGGTCTCCGCCCGGCCCCCGCTGCACCACCTTGTAGGTGCCTTCATGCAAGACCAGCTCATAGTTCTGCAGAGGGCACACAGAGGTGGTGGCTGCAGGGACTGAGGGGCGTGCTTGGGGCCCGGAGCCCACCGACCTACGGTAGTCAGGGGCCCAAGGCACAGGACTGGGGTCAAGGATGAGCTGGCTCCTGACACTCAGCGAACAGGAGGCCAGAGGCCAAGCAGGGTGTGCTGGGGGCCCGGGGAGGTCACGTGGAAGGTTGGGGCCACAGGCCAGTGGGGCTGATGCCCCCGGCCAGCAGTGCGGCTCCCTGTCTGGTGAACTCTGACGTCCCTCTGCTGGAATTGGGTACCCCGATGTAGTGGGCTGAATGCAGGCCCCCCAAAAGGTGTGTCCACATCCCAGCCCCTGGAACCTGTGAATGCGACCTTGTTTGGAAAAAGGGTCTCTGCAGGGGTCAGTGAGGGATGAGCTCCTCCCGGATTAGGGTGGGCCTCAGTCCAAACACAGGTGTCCCTGTGACAGGAGAGAGGGGGCGGGCCCGCGGGGGAGGGGCCGGTGGAGCCCCAGGGCTGGGGGCGGCAGGAGGGAGCCCCCCTGGAGGCTGGTGGGGGGCCCGACCCTGGGACACCTGCTGCTCAGAACCGAGAGAGAATGCATTTCTCTAGCTTCAGGTCCCCCCAGCTGTGGCCATTTGTCCAGGCAGCCCTAGGACATCCAGCCGGAGGGCAGAGGGAGGGACAGGGCTCCCGGTGGCCCCTCACCTCCAGGAACAGCTTGATGGCCTTGGAGCAGGTGACGCCCGTGGTCCCGCAGGGGACGTTCTCGGTGACCACGCGGAAGGTGCCGTTGGCGGTGCCGTTGCCCCCACAGTGGTCCTGGGCCAGGGAGGGTCGGGCTGAGCTCAGGGCTGCGGGAGTGGGCGGGCCGAGGAGGGGGGCGCGGAGGGGGCCCCCGCGTACCTGGGCCAGCGTGTACTCGCAGCTCCCCTCGAAGCTGTAGCGCTCCCCGTCGAAGGTGATGAAGTGGCCGTCCCCGTAGGCCACGCAGGTGCCCAGGCAGGGCTTGCGGCCGCACTCCCACCTGCGGTTCCTGCATGTGCTGTGAGGACAGGGGACAGCCTGCTTGCCAGCTGCCCAGGACCAGCCCCGCCCCGCCGCACTCTCCAGAGGGCTGAGTGAAGGGGTGAGCGCGGGCACGGGCCCGCCGCCCGCCCGTCTCTGGCTTCCAGGCCTTTGGCGCCTGCAGTGAGGCGGGGCTGGGGGCCCTCGCGGCAGCTCTGAAGGCCTGGCCCTGGGGGACCTTCCTAGGACAGAGGGGACCGTCCAGGGCTTCCCCGGGGCTGGGGGCCACACCAGGCCCCAACTCCTCCCCACCTCCCTCCCTCCTGTGGAGGAAGCCCTGACTCACCAGGTGTTACAGTCCACCCTGATGGTGTCCCCGGGTTTGTAGGTGGCCTCGTTGTGCAGACAGGGGCAGTCCTCCTCGGCCACGCAGCCCCCACTCCCGTCCGACACCAGCCCCGGGGGGCAGACACAGCCAGACACGCAGTGGGTGCTGAACTGTGGACGGACACGGCGTCAGTGCTCGTCCCCCCATGCCCGGGGACACTGGGGGGCGGCACGCCCTCCCCGGCCACTCACGCAGTCCACGTCCAGCGTGTGGCAGCTCCTGAGACACTCAGCCCCGGGCGTGCCCGCCGAGGCGTTGTTGCAGTCCAGGTACACCATGGGGGCCGCACACCCTGCAGAGGGAGGCAGCTGGGCTGGGAGGGGCCCCAGCCCAGGCCCGCGGAAGCCCCTGCCCCCGGGCGCGGTGGGGGGCCCTACCTGAGCTCTTCTGCTCCGCAGCTCCCAGGCAACTCAGCTTCCCACCCGCACACGAGCTGTGAGAGACAGACCGCCCTGCCTGGGCCCACTGCCCACCCACCGCCCCGCAGACCCCACCCAGAGCTCTGCCCAGAGCCCAACGCACACGCCCTCCTGGGCGCCGGACCCTCGGAACCCTCTCCCTGGCCAGAGGAGGGGTCCCTCGTTACTGCACGGCTGGGGGTGGGGGTGGGGCCCTCCCCAGGGAGCCCCTCTGTGTTTCACAATCCTCCGGGGAGGTCCAGGGGTCTTCGGGTGTGACACGGGGGGCGAGACCGTTGTGGGCCCAGGACAGGGGGCGGGGGGGCACGGGCCCAGCTGGCTGCTTACCAGACCACGCCGTTGTCATGCACCACGTCCCCCGGGGCCACCACAGAGCCACGGAAGTAGCAGGGGCAGGCATCGGCGGACACGCAGGCACCCGAGTCGTCCAGGAAGGTGCCCGAGGGGCAGATGCATCCGTCCACGGGCACGAAGGCGATCCCGCAGGTGACATCCACCTGGCTCAGAGCGCGGCAGGAGGGCTGGCAGCCGTGCGCCACGTAGCTGTAGTGCTGGGACTTGGGGCAGCTGCTCACATACTTGGCTGGGGGCAGGGGCAGCGCTCCAGTCAGTGGCCGGAGGGCCCCTCCAGGCTGGGGCTCACACAGCCCGAGACTCAGTTTCCCCTCTGACACCAGGCCCTTGGCTGGCCCGGACGAGGAAGCGTGAAGCTCTGGCTGAGAACGTGGGAGTGGGGGTCCCCAGCGCCCCGTCCCTCCCCCGGTGCTGCCAGGCTGGCCGGGGACACTCACTGCACACGCCGTCCCTCCAGCCGCTGAGCAGCACCCCCTTGGCGGTGCAGGCATGCACGTAGGAGGACAGGGCCGCGCACAGGCAGTCCTCGCTCTTCTCACAGTTACACGTGTCGAACATGCAGTTCTGGGGACGGGGCCGCAGGGGGCCGTCAGGGACCCCAGCCCACCGAGGCCCCTCTCTCCCCGTGCATCCTTCCTGGGACTCCCACCCGGGCCCTTGGCACCCACAGATCGGTGAGGCGCCCAGGAGGGCAGCTGGTGCACTAAGGGACCACACAGGCCAGGTTGGGGAGGGGGCAGCAAGGAGGCACGAGGCCGGGCCAAGGTCAGGGTCAGCAGGGGCCTCCGCGGGACCAGGGCCGGGTCCGACCGCATTCCGCATACATCACCGCTTGTGCTGCTTGTGGGGGGCATGTGGGGTGAAGAGGGTGGAGCTATGCCACCCCCAACATGGGCAGAGGTGGGCCAGGGCTTCCACCTGCAGACACACACTCCTGGGGGTGCATTCGTGTGCACTGTAGGCCTTCGAGCTTCTGGAAGAGTGGCCTACCAGCCAACTGTTGTGGGTTGGGTTGGGTGTCCCCAAAAGATATGCAGAAGCCCTAACCTCCAGGGCCTAAGAAAATGACCTTTGGAAATAGGTTTTTTGCAGATGTGATTAAGGTAAGGTCATCGGGATGGGCCCTGAATTTGGACACAGGCACAGGGGAGGGGCACGGAGGCAGAGGTTGGGGTGATGTAGCCACAAGCCCAGGGGTACCTGGGGCCTCGAGAGGCTGGGAGATGCAGGAGGAGGGCCTGTAGCCGTAGGAGGGAGCGTGGCCCTGCCCACCCCTTGCTTGTCCTCCAGGACTGGGACCAGAAGCAATTTCTCTAGTTTTTAGCGACCTGGTTTGTGCTCCTCGGTGACACCAACAGCCACACCCACGGTGGCCCAGGGGAGGACTGACCGACCCGTGCACGTGCTGTGGGGTCCTTGAGCCAGGGAAGCACCGGGGAGCTGGGGGTCTCACCGAGTAGAAGGGCGCGGGGTTGAGGACAGAGTGGCAGCGGGAGAAGGCTCCGGCCGGGTCAGTCAGCAGGGAGCACCAGTGCTGGGCGTAGTTCTCTGGGACGGGGAAGGTGAGCTGGCTGGCTGTCTGCCACCTCACCCTCCTCCCCCACGGCCGCCCGCCCCGGCAGCCTCGGCTCCTGCACCCAGGCCCCCGGGCCCCCACCGCCCCGGGAGAGCTGAGCTGGAATGTGGGGCTGACCCATGATGCTAATGGGACAGCAGGGTGCTCGCCCCAGAGGCGGGCCCCAGGCCCTGCTGCCAGCATTCATGCATGCATCCCGGATATCGGGGTCCCCCAGCCCCACCCACCCCAGGGCCTGGTGAGACGGGAAGCTTCAGCTCCTAGGCCCGGCCCAGGTAAACGGAGGGCTCCCAGGGGTGGGAGTACCGTTCTCCACGCTGAGGGAGCAGGGGTCCTCGAAGTTGTTCTTGACGTTGGGGCAGGTGGCCTGGGTCTTCCAGGTGTTGGCGAAGGCGGCGGCCGTGCCCTCCACCACGCCGCTGAGGGTCCGGAAGTCATCGGCCTGGTTCTGGTTAAAGTTCCCGCACAGGCCTGGGGGCCGGGGCCCGGGGATGGAGCATTAGTGGGGTGTCCAGCCTGGCCATCCTGCTGGCCCCGCAGTCCCTCTAGAAACCATCACAAGGAGACCAGCCAGAGAGCTCCATCCCAGGATTTTGGTTCCAGAGCCATCTGCAGATAAGCCCTGGTAAGGGTCAGCCCCTGTGCAAAGCCTGCCCTAGTAAGGACAGCGTGGCTCACTGTCCACCCCCCACCCCAGGTCACCTCCCGGGGGCCGCAAGTCGATGCGGGGTTCCCTGGGAGCAGCTCCCTCCCAATCCCCACTCCCTGCCAGACTCCAGCGCATGCCGCTTGCTGCTGAGTCCAGGGACCAGCGGCCCCCGAGCCCACCCAGCCGGCCTCACCGCACATCTGTCCGCGGTAGGAGGGCTCCAGCCTGAGGAACAGCTGCATGAGCGGCACCAGCTGCACTTGCAGCTGCAGCCCGAGGCCCGTGTGCACCAGGACAAAGAAGGAGGTGGGCCTGAAGATCGTGATGTTGGCTGCAGGGATGGGGACCAAGTCAGAGTCTGGCCCGACGGAACCCCCTTGCTCCTGGGACAGCCCGGGGGGCGGGGCGGGACCTCTGGGGATGGGCTGGGAGGAGACAGGTGTCTGGTGGGCCCTGGGAGTGGGCAGTGCTGGGAGTGACCGGTCCTGGTCCCCAGGAGGCCGGGCACCGAGCGTGCTCCACACCAGGTCCCCACAGATCGGACCATACCCGCTTGCAGACAGGAAACCAACCACGGGATATTCCAGAACTGCCCCAGGCCATGAGGAACTAGCAAGGGACCTAGCTGGCTGCGTGTAGGCTCTGGGGGGCAGGCCGCCTCGCCGCAGCCTGGCCCAGCCGTCCCGGGCCCATACCTGCTGACACGGGCAGCTGGGTGTAGATGGAGTTCAGGAACACCCCGCCGTTGGCCTGGATCTGGATGATCTGGGGAGGGGAGGCAGCCAGGTCGGTGGGGGGAGGAGCCCGCCTGCCTCGGGGGCCAGGGAGCGCTCCCCAGGGGCCAGAGCGGGGCGCAAAGCTCTGGCCTCGAGCCTCCAGCTCCGTGGGACACTTAGGACCGGGGCTGGGGGCTGGGCCGGGGCCGTGGGGTTTAAGGAAGACCGGGGTCCACGTCCTCGGGGCCTGTGTGTCTTGCCAGCTTCCCTGTGTCCACCCCTCCCCCGCTGGAGCCTCACCGTGTCCCCGCCGTTCACGCTGAGTGCCACCGATTTGAGGCAGTTCTCGTTGTCCGTCAGGCCACACTTGCGCAGCTCGGCCAGCACGCTGAAGCTGTTCTCTGCACACGTCTGACAGGGCGAAGCCACCAGCGCGTTGGGGGACAGCCGCTCCCAGCACAGGCAGGGTGGCCCGTTCCCAGCATTGCCGGGTGGGTGCGGACGGACGGCGGCGCACCGTGGCCTGGGGCGCCGGCGGCCACCTCCAGGCAGCTTGTCTCAGGGCCTGGGAGCCCCTGGCCCCGTGAGTGTGAGCCTGGGGGCTTCCCTTGGGGGATGGGACCCCAGGAGGAGATCCAGGGGGCCTCGCCCCCTCTGATGGCCACCACGGGGCCCTGTGCAGGGACAGTGGGGGCCCGAGAGTGCCCGGGCAGGCCCGCAAAGCCCACCGGGGCCGTACCTTGGACAGGACGTAGCTGCAGTCTCCGTGCACGTCGTAGAGCCTCTCGTCGTAGGTGGAGATGTGGGACCCGCCCTGGACAGAGCAGGTGCCAGGGCACGGAAGGTTCTGGCACCGCCACAGCCCCGCGGAGCAGGTGCTGGGAAGGGAGGCCGTGAGCAGCGCAGGCGTGTGCACGAGGCAGACCCCACCCCATGCACCCGCCCCCGGGGCCGGGCAGCCGGGAGGCCTACCAGGCGCTGCAGACGGTGGTGAAGGAGGCCCCCGGGGCGTAGGTGTGGCCGCCGTGGGTGCAGGGGCACTGTTCCAGGGGCAGGCAGCCCCTGTGGGTGACGTCATCCAGCACCGTGCCTGGGGACAGCAGGGGCGTCATAAGTGGGCCGGGGCGGGTGTTGGAACCTCAGTGACCGGGGGCAGCCGGGAGGGTGGGGGCCGGTCCCCGAGGGCCAGCAGGACCTGCCTGGGGGGCAGAAGCAGCCGTCCACGCAGTGGTCCTCGCAGAGCTGGGAGCGCTGGGGGTTGGAGCAGGTGTCCACGCAGGGCGAGCCGCACTCACGGTGCTGCATGTTGAGGGGGCAGGTCTGGGCTGCAGGGGGGAAGACGCACTTGGGCCCCAGGAAGCCGCCCAGGCGTGGGGCGCACAGGCAGGCCACCTCCGCTCCCAGCCTTCCGTGTGCCATCAGGGGTCCCCCAAAGCCACAGCCGGGCTCAGGGAGCCCCTCGCCTTGGGAGGCTGGGCCCCGCCTGTCCCGGCCCCCAGCTGACTTCTGGTGAGGCAGCAGGTAAGGGAGCCTGGGGTGCAATGCCTCCCGGACAGCCCCCCTGGGCCCGCCTGGCTTCTGGGGTGAGCTCAGCTCCCTGCACCCAGGCCGGGTCCTCCCTCTGAGCCTCCCAGGTCCCCTTTCTGTTCTCCTGGCCACCCTCCCGACTGACTGTCCCGGGCCCCCAGCCAGATGCCGGATGTCCTGCCCAGGGGTCCCTCCCCCATCCCCAGGGACCCGGAGTGGGTGTGGGGCCTGGGGCTGGCCCTGGTCGGGGGCCACTCACGGCAGAGGTCCGGGCCCCTCCAGTTCTGGGGCTGTCCCCCCGCGTGGGCGCACTGGCGGGAGTACTCTGCGAAGGTGGCACAAGGGCAGGTGGGGCAGCGACACAGGTCCTGGGTGCAGGCGGCCACGTACGCGGCGGGGTCCACCAGCGTGTTGCACTCTGCAAAGGCCCGGCCGAGCAGGGTGCGGTGGCAGATGCCCTCCTGGGGAGCACAGAGGATTGGCACCGTCCACCCTCGGTGCATGTGGGGGGACTCCGGGCCCTGCAGACTTTTCCAGGCCAGGGGACCCCCTTCCTCCCCTTGAGGTTCCTTATCCCTCCATCCGTCTGTCCGTCTGTCCATCTACCCACACATTACCCATCGCCTATCATCCCTCCATCCTCCCATGCATCCGTCCACCCAGCCAGCCGGCCAGCTGGCCACCCTCCCTTCCTCCCCTCAACCACCGTGGACTTGCCACCACTGGGTGCAGAGTTCTGCTTGGCTCTGGGGACTGAGCCATGACTGTGGACTCCACCCGCCCCCCAGGGCTCCAGGACGCACCTGCGCATGGTGTGAGCCCCCAGGAAAGGTGCCCCCCACCCCCAGAGGCCAGTCAGAGAAGGGGGAGGCCCTCAGGCAGCCCCAGCAGAGCCAAAGCCAGCCCGCCGATGAACCCTTCCTCCTTCCCCGGCACCCCTCCCCCTGCCCCCAACCAGCTGGGGGGGCACTGCAGCCCCACATCCTGATTTAAGGCTCATGGATAGATTCTAAAGGTGGGGTCCTCCCAGCTCCCTTGTAGGGCTCCTTCACCTGGGCTCCCAAGTGCCCCACCACGGGCAGGACTGCATATGTGCGGACACGTATTTGCACACACATGTGCATTGCCCACACTCTCAGAACAGGTGTGCGGTCAGGGGAGGTGAGTAGGTGAGAGGGTGTGTCTCCGGAGTGGTGGCCATGTCCTCTGCCACCCGAGGGCTAGGAGACCCTCTCTCCCTGGACACCCCAGGACCCAGCCCAGGAAGCCTGAACCCGCCCTCCTGGCTGTCCCCATGCCTGGGGAGGGGGAGCTCACCCCGTCTGTGCAGTTGCTGGCCGGGGAAGGCGGGGGATCCTGGCACTGCTCTGTGGGCCCGTCCAGCTTCTGTAGATTCCCGAACTGCAGAGGGGTCAGCCTGGCGTCTGTGACCGGGAGATGCTGGTGTGGGCCGTGGCTGCCAGGGGGCCCCCTGCCCATGCCCTGGGCACCCGAAACTTATCCTGGGGCGTCACTGGCTTGAGTGTTGTCCAGTGCCCAGGCTGCCCCCTCCCTGCCTCCTCGGGAGCATCCAGCGCCCCTGGGCAGGACCCACAGCTCGGCTTCCAGCCGTTCCCTGACCCCGCCCTGACCCCAGGCGGCACTCACTACGGGAGTAGAACTCTTGGACCGCCGGGAGCCCGTTGAAGTCCCCGCACAGACCGCACGTCTGGTTGGCGTACTTGGGGTCCAGCTCCAGCTGGGGGTGGAGGGGGGGCAGCTCCAGCCTCAGCCAGCCAAGCCCTCAGCCCCGCCACCCCTGCTGCCCTCGCCCCCCGGGGCTGGGAGGCTGTCCCAGACGGGCTGGGAGGGGCGTGGGGGGCGCCCTCACCAGGGCACTGCCCTCACTGTTCCACATGAAGGTCAGCATCAGCCGGACGGTGACCTTGATGTAGACGCTGCTCTGCTCCACCAGCAGGCCCGCACGGCTGTAGGGCAGCTCCCCCCTGGGGTGGAAAGTTCCGGTCGCCCTGCGGCCAGGGTGTCCAGCAGGGCCCTCCCCCACCGAGCCCCGAGCCGCGAGCCCCCGAGTCCCGGCCCCTCCCCAGCCCGCGCCAGGCGCACCGCTGCCCGTTGATGAGGATGGAGCCGTTGTAGGCCTCCAGCACCAGCCCCTGCGTCTTGAGGACGATGTGGGTGATGGTGGGCCTGGAGCCGGCCCGGCCGCGGCGCAGCTGGACGTTGAAGTCCTCGTAGGCGGCTCCGCAGTGCGCTGAGAAGACGTAGTTGCACAGGCCCGGGAAGCGGAAGACGTCGCCGTCGAAGGTCTTGTAGTGGAAGTCGCCCCAGGTGCTGCACACGCGCCCGTTGTGCGCGGGGTTCCGGGCTGTGGGGAGCGCGTGCTGGGACCCCGGCAGATGCCACCAGCCTGCTCAGCCACCCGCCAGCAGCCGTCCCCGGATTTGGGCTGCGGAGCCAGGAGGGCAGCCGCTCGCCCACCTCGCTGCCCTGAGCCGCCCTGATGCTCCCTGAGAGCCCTGATCCTACACCAGCGTCCAGGGTCAGCCCCCAGGAGAGCTGGCCCCAGGGAAGGCTCCCGGCCGGGACCAAGGCCATTCAGTCGCCCACAGCGTACCAGCTTTACCCCCCAGATCTGTGAGCCCCCACCCCCACCCCGTCAGCAGTGGGCAGCATCCACTCACAGCTCATGGTGGGCAAGACGGTGATGGGCGGGATGACGGTGCTCCAAGCTGCAGAGGAGGGTGGGTCACACTAGAAATGCGGCCAGGCGGGGGACCCCTCATCCTCCTCCCTGGTTGGGCCCTGGGGCAACAGAGAGGTGCAGGCCGCCCTGACCCAGCCCAGCGAGCCCCAGGACTAGGGCTGCCCCTCCGCGGCCCTCCCCATCTGCCCAACACACACCGCTGCCCTGAGTGTGTGTGCGTGCGCGTGAATGTGCGCGTCTGTGTGCACGCATGTGCGCGGTGTGTGAGTACGTGTGAGCATTTCAGCCTTTCTGCTCTGTGCCTTAGCTTTCCGGGACCCATGCCCCCTGCCGTCCCTTCTTGTGGGCGGGTGGGATCCAGGAGGGTCTCTGTGTGACATGCAGCTGATGTGGAAATCTGATGTCCAGATCCCCGGCCCACTTGGGGCCCAGCCCCTCCTGCCTGCAGAGCTTGGGCCACATACCGACGTCTGCCCTCCGACTGTGCGTGGCAGCCTCTGTGCTGGCCTGGCCGGGCTCCACGCTGCCCTGGGTCTCTGCAGGGAAAGGGGACGGGAGTCCGTGAGAAGCCGGACATTCGCCATCCTTCCTCGGCAGGCTTCAGGGGGGCGGCCCCATGAACACTCGACTTGGTGGAAAGCAAGGCTCCGCCGGGATAGGCTTCTGCAGGGAGCCGCAGCTGCCGGTGGCCTTGCGCTGACCCCCAGCCACCCCATCTACAAATCCAGGGTGGTGCCTCATCTCTCCGGGATGGGGCAGTTGGTGCTGCTGGCTCCGGGCAGGAGAATGGAATCAGGAAAAGGCGTTGGCCCCGTTGACCCTGGCCACCCCAGAAGAGGGTTCGGCCCCATCCCGGGTGTCCCTTGGAGAAGGACAAAGACCGGCTTTGTTGGGGAGAAAGACTCACGCAGTTGGGGAGGCTTCTGGGCGTGACTTAGCAGAAACCCAAGACCAGAGCCAGGTTGGAGTTAGAGCCGTCCGTCGTGGCGGCGGGAGGCCTGGGGGCCCAGGTGCTGGGGTGGCTGTGCCCGGGGGCCTGTGCGCCCACCGCCTCCAGGCAGGGCCTCCTCCGCCAGCCTGACTCCCCCGGTGGCCAGGCCCCCACATGCCCTCGCTGCCGTGGTGGGCGTAGGGAGCCCTCCCAGGCCCCTCTGCTGAGCTCAGGCTGCAGCACCCCCTTCACGGGGCCCTGACCTCCTTCCTGCGGTCTGCCAGGAGTCTCCACGCTCAGCCCAAATCTGAGCTTCCTGGGGAGTGGGAGGTGGGGCCCCGATGTCCCCACGTCCCTGGTGCAACCAGCTCGGCGAGGGGCACGGTGAGGCCTCTATTCCGTTCCACGATCCCAGCGGGGACCTCGCATATGGAAACCACAGGGACTGGCCCGGCATTAAACTTTCCTTCCGAGGGCCCCAGGTGACTGCCTCTCCCACAGGCGCAGCTGCTCCCGCCGTCCACCCCAACCCCAGAGCTGCAGCCCCTCCCGCGTGAGCCTGGCTAGGGCCCGATGCTGGCCGCACCCCACAGTCAGAAGCCAGAAGCTTTCCCAGTGGCAGTTTGCACCCCACACCGCCTCCCCATCCAGGTCCGGTTTCCACAAGAATTGGCTCAACTTGGGCCCTCCTCAGGCGGGGTCACTCGCCCAGCGAGACCTGGTCTTCATCACCGGGCCCGAGAAATGCCCGCTCCCGACTGTCCCTTCACACCGCGGCTGATAGCAGCCCCCCCCCGACGTGGGGTCCTCCTCTCAGACCACCTTCGCCCACCCCAGCGGGATTTGCCCCCCAGAGAGACGCAGGTGGAGGATGAGGAGGCTCGCTGGCGAGACCCACTCATCAGGCACGTGGTCTGGGGCCGGCATGGAAGATGAGCCTGGAAGAGTTGGGAGGAGTGGGGGCCGGCTGCGCAAACCAGCAGACGGGCACCTGAATCGCACAGCAGGCGGGCGGCCGGGCACCCCCGCTGGGAGTCACTCTGGGGAAGTCCCCCCACCTCCGAGCCCTGCTCAGCCCCCAGGAAAGGCGGCTTGGGGCAGGGGCTCTGGGAGACGACTGATGGAGAGCCGTGGGTCAGTGTCCACCTGCCCAGGCCCCCGAGCCTGGGCGAGGCACCAGGGGGAGGCCTCATGGGAGCAGCGCTCAGGGCCGGGACCGGGCGGGGCGGCCTGCAGTGGCCAGGGCTCCAGGCCAGTCCTGCTGGCTGTCACCCAGGCAGCCCCTGCGGCCGTGTCTTTCATGTTGACAGTAGGTGTTAGGGCCAGTGGTGCTTCCCCTAGATGCTAAGTGCACGGGGCGGCCGGGGAGGTGCGGAGGCCCGGGCGGTGGGCTCAGATGGAGCTCCGGTGCTGCGGGATCACCTGTCAGCTGCTCCAACCCTAATCTGAGGAGGAATTTTGGAGCCGCCGTGGGGGCTCCAGGACCGGAGAGACGCCCAGCCTCAGCCCCCACCCCAACACTCTCTCGGCGGTTCTCCCGGGGGACCCGGCTTCTCTGGGTGCAGGCTGAGAGCCTGGGGGCCGCACTGGGGATGCACGGGCAGGGTCCTGCCTGCCGTTCCCAGCAGGAGAACCCCCAGCGAGCGACCTGCTGGGCCCCCTGCTGCAGAGACGGAGCCGGGGTCTTCGTCCTCACCTGTCTTCTGCACCAGGAGCAGGGCCGCGAGGACCCAGGCCAGCACCAGGCACCCGCTTGGGGCACCCATCCTGGAGGCTGGCACGGCGGCGGGCAGGTGGCTGGGAGGGAGTGGGCCCCAGTGCTCGCTCCCTGGGGGCCCTGGGGCTTATATAGCAAGAAGCCTTGGCCCCGCGCCCGGCTCCTGGGCCATGCAGGGCTCCGTCCTTTCCCCTGGGGCAGCCACGTGTGTTTGCTCTCGGGGAGGGGCCGCGGCAGGAAAGACGCCTGGAGGAGGAAGGATTTGCAGCTGTGGGCCCCAGATTCACAGGACCCCTGCCCCCACTCTCCCCCCCTCCCCCGCCCCTCCGCAGCTTCTGAGAATCAGAGGGAGAGGGGCGGCAGCCTGGTGCCCGGAGGGTGGTGCCGGCAGCCCATCCTGGGTGGCAAAGCCCCTGCATGCGGCCGCCCTGGGCCGCCCTGGTCGTGTCTCACTCACTCAGTAGGGAGGTGGTCAGCACAACCCCACGCTCAGCCCGCATGTCGATCCCCTCCCAGGAACCTGGCCAAGGCCTCAGCCATTGGGCAGCCTTGGGCGCTGGCGGGGGGCACTCACCCCTGGTCCCTGGGGCTTCTGCCCAGCTAGGGGGTGGTCAGCCATGTGTGGAGGGCAGGGTACCTGGGCTGCATGGCTTGTGGGGGTCCTGGGAGGAGGCTCCATGCCCAGAGACCTTAGCCATGCTGACCAGTGCCCCTGCGGATCTCTGGGCTCCTCTCTGTCACCAAGTTCAGATTTGAGGGGAAACTGAGGCCCTGGGAGTGGACACCCAGGCTGGCCCTTGTCCATCACCTGCCCTGGCCAAGGCAGGACCAGGAGCTCCCAGCATGGTGGGTTTGACCCTCACCTCGCTCCTTAGTTGGCTAGGTGACCCGAGGCCGGGTAACCCAGAGGAAGCTGCAGCTCCTCATGGTCTCTGAGCCACCAGGGTCCTCGGCTGACAGCAGGCCATGCAGGGGCCGATGTCTACACGGTGACGTGCTCCTGGGGGCCCCCGGCAGGGCTGACAGGGTCACCTCGGGGGCTTGGGGGTCTCTCAACCCCAGTCCTGCCCTGAGTGCGAGCCACGAAGTCCCAGCTCCCCGGCTGGCATGGCCCGGTTGCAGGGGTCACACGGTAACCTTTTCCGGGTCAGTGACCAGCTCAGCCTCACCAGCTGCCCCCTTCTGACTCACACTCCAGGTGTCTTATTCTCTGGCTCTGGCAAGAACGCTGGGCACCCTCACCCCAGGCTGAGTGTGTCTGCGAGTGGCCCCTGGGGCAGACCCCGGCTGGGAGGCGCGGGACCCCCTCGGGCAGCTTCGCCATTGCGGGCGCACACACCTGGGATGCCCCTGCCTTTGTCTTTCCGAGGATTGATTCACGGAAGTGGAATTGTTGGGGCAACGGGAAAACCATCTCCAAAGCTTCCACGAAGCGTTTCACCGGGCGGTCACACCTCTGCTTGGCTGACGGGCCCTCAGGCCGTGCGGGGTCTGCTGGCTCCTGGCGTCTTTAGAGCAGGGTGCCCCCGCTCGGGAGCCGGCCCCTGCTCCCTGGCATCAGAGCTCCCGCAGACGGGCCTGGCGTGCTGCCCACTTGCGTCCGCGGCCCTGTGAACCTCCAGGCCTCCCTCAGCCTGAGCCTTCGGGGCCTGGCCCCCGCTGCTTCCCTGAGGGCTCCGGTTCTTGGTCCGTGCCCCACTGGGTGCCCGGCCACGCCCAGGCACCTGCCCCGCTGGCCCATCCCTCGGCCCCCTGACTCAGCGAGCACCCCCCAGCCTTCAAAGGGCCCCACCAGTCGCCCCCCAACCCCTGCACATGTGAGCCTTGGACTCGGGACATGAATGTGAGTTATTCGGGGCTTCGAGTTGGCCGTCTATCCCTCCCCACCCCCACCTCGGAAGGAGAGCTTCATGCGGGCAGGGGCCTTGCCCACAGTCCACAGCTTGCACACAGTAGGCAGCCAGGGGACCTGGCGCGGCCCCTCCCCGTGAGCACTGTCCTCTGGGCAGAGACGGGTGGAGGGCCCGCAGGGGCACAGCTATTGAGACATCCCGGATGCGGCTTGAGAGCCTGTTTGCTCAGCCAGTTTACCGCTTCACACTTGACGGAGCTGAGGACAGAGATAAAGGGAAGGAAGGAGAGCAGGCTGCCGGGAAGGAGCGGCCTCCTGGAGCTCGGGAGGGCTCCGCCAGGGACTGTGCCAGGAGCCTGTCGCGCCCTGGGTCCACCCCTGTCCTCGCTCAGCCCACAGACCCAGGGGCCCCGCGGAGCCCAGAGGCGGACTGCCCCCACCCCTCAAGGGCTTGCAGGGTGCGCAGGGGTCTTCAGCAACCCCGGGGCCCCTTCTGAGCTCACCCCTCCCTGCATCCCTGCAACCCAGCAGCGTGGACGCGCAGACACGAGGACGAGGCTCCCAGGATGCACCAGGACTCAGGCCTTTATTGAGCGTGGCCGGTCTGCCCGGATTCACCTCGGGCACCGTGGAGGGTGCAGGAGGATTGGGGCGCGGCCCTGGGGGGCACAGGCATGGCTGGCTCTGGGTCTGCTCAGAGCGCGCCCTAGACCGTCACGGGAATGGTGCCTTTCACACCTGCTGCCTTCTGCCCCCCAGACAGCTGATCCTGGCAGCCCTGGTCTATGCCCCGGGGCTCGCGCTCCCCATGGCCAAGGGGCCCAGTGGTGTGACTGCCAGGCTAGCCAGACAGTGCAGGCCGATTGACCCCGGTGGGGAGGGTAGCCAAGGCAAGGAAGCATCCCAGGTGACATGTGGGTGACAGGCCACTTTCTCCTGGCTTTGGGAAAGCAGGGCCTCATTCCTGCCCCTAACCCACTCAGAGTGTTTCCAGCGTGACTCAGGGGACCAGCTTGGTCCAGAAGAAACAGGTGGAGGATGCGCTGGGACATCATGGCCCCTGAGGCCCCCAGCTTATCCATCGACAGACATTCCTGAGCACCTCCGCCCCATGCCAGGCATTTGGGATGCAGAGAGGGGTCCTTGACCACCCCGCTGGAGGGGGCAAGTCACCCTGGGGTGGTGGTGCGTGAGGCTGTGTTGGGGCCTGGGCCCTGGAGCCACCCCCACTGTGAGAAGGGCCATGCCCATTCCTCCCACCCTGCCCCCCAGGCTGTAAGCATGTAGAGAGCCTCCCACAGGACACCCCATGCCCCAGGTGGAGACCACGAGTCCCCCCAACCTCTTCTACTTTTTTCTGCTCTTCACACAGATCCTTTTCCTTGCCTTTGTCCTCTGTCCCTGCCTCCTTCCTTCCCTCTAGCAAATTCTGAGCCCCAGGGTGGGGCTGCCCTGGGCCCTGGGAATGCAACTTGGACAAGGAGAATGAAGGTCCTGCCGCATGGAGCTCACAATACACAGGGCCATCTGGGGCCACAAGAGGAGCTTTGGAGGGAAGGAGAGAGTGATAGCTCTGCGGGGGGCGGGGGGGGGGGTTTGCAACCTTCACCACGGTCCGTCCGGATCACCTTTAATCTTTCCCCCAAAAGAGACTCCGTCCATTAGAGACTCCTTGGGCCCTGGTGCCCACCCTCCCCTCTCTGTCTCCAGATTAGATGGCCCCGGGGACCATAGGAGCGGGATCATGCAGTGCCTACCCCTCGGGTCTGGCTTATCTGCTCAGCATCATGTCTGTGAGGTGTGGCGGCAGGTGTCAGAATGCCCTCCCTTTCTTAGGCTCAGGGGTATCTCACTGTGTGACTACACGGATCTTGTTTCCCGTGTCATCTGTTGATGGACACGGGGTTGTTTCCAGCTGTTGGCTGCCATGAACACGGGAGTGCGAGTATCTGCCCGAGTCCCTGCTTGCAGTTTTTTGGGGATGGACCCAGGAGTGGACTTGCTGAATCATGTCATAATTCTGTGCTTAACTTTCTAGGGAATTCCACAATAGGGGCAGCATTTTACATTCCCACCAGTAGGGCACCAAGGGCAGGGCTCTGGTGAAGAACGCTCTCCCCTGGGGCGCAGACTGCCGACTTCTTGCAAAACCGACAAGGCGTCAGGGGGCTCTGCGGGGGCTCTTTCCCGACGGCACTGACCCCATCCGTGCGGGCTCCACCCTCATGACCCAGTCACCTCCCAGAGCCCCCATCACCTCTTGGGGTGAGGACTTCAACATACGGATTTGGGGAGGTCATATTCAGACTGCAAGAAGCTTACAGAGTTTAGAGTTTTCTAAACCTAAGACTAAACTCTAAACACTCTAAACAGTGTTTAGAGCTTTCTACACCTAAGACCATGTCATCTGTGACATCCTTTCCAATCCAGGCCGTAGTAACCTTGTATTTCTTTTTCTTGCCAGACTGCTCTGGCCTGAATTTCCAGCACTCTGCTGAATAGGAGTGTTGAGAGTGGGCGTCGTTGTCTTATTCCTCATCTTACAGGAAAAGCTCTCATCTTTCACCGCCGGGGACGACATCAGGGGTGGGCTTGTCATATGTCACTTTTACTATGACAGAGTGTCCTTCTAATCCTGGTTGTTTGGCTGTTTTTATCATGAAAGGGTGTTGAATTCTGGCAGATTCTATTTCTGCCTCCATTGAGACGGCCATGTGCCCCCCCAGTCTATTAATGGGGTGACTGGTTGATTCGTGTGTGCGGAGCTGTTCCTGCGCTCTAGGAGTACGACCCACTTGGTCGTGGTGTATAATTTTCTCATGCGCTTCTGAATTGGTTTGCTGGTATTTTGTTGAGGACTGCCGCACCCGCGTTCACGGTGGTTACAGGTCTGTGTGCGGCTCCGGTGTTGGGGGATCGCTGGCCTCACAGAGCCAGGCAGGAGCGGGTCCGTCCTCTGCAGTGTTTTGGAGGACTTTGGGAAGTTTCGGTGCTGGTTCTTCTCTAAACACGCGGCAGACCACACCCGTGAAGCCTTCTTGTCCCGAGATTTTCTTTGTGGGGAGGGCTGTGACTGCCGATCCCCCTCCACGCTAGCGGCACGTCTGTCTGGTTCGTCGATCTCTTCCAGTTTATCAAACCTGATAAAATTGTTCGCAGGACTCTTTAAGATCACATTTATTTCTGTAAGATCAGTAACAACATCCCTTCCGTTTTTAACTTGGGCGCTGAGTCTTCCCTCTTGTCTCCGTGGCCTGTCAGTTCTTTTTGTCTTTGCAGAGACACAACTTTTGGATTTGCTGGTTCTCTCTGCAGCTTTCTGTCCTCTGTTTTCTTTATCCCTGCTCTGACAGTCACGAGCGCCTTGCTCCCCAGAGCTCCAGGTTCAGTTCTCCCTTCTCTTGCTGCTGCTTTGGGGAGTGCCATGTGGCTGCCGATTTGTGACCCTTCCTCATGTCGGTGCTCACAGCCGAGCATCTCCCCTCAGCACTCCCCTTGCTGAGCCTCCTAGGCTTTGGCATGCCGTGTTTCACTGTTTTCACTGATCTTTAAGTATTCCCTAATCTCTTCTTCACCTGTTGTTGGTTAAGACTGTGTTGTTGAGGGGCGCCTGGGTGGCTCAGTCGGTGAAGCGTCTGCCTTCGGCTCAGGTCATGATCAGGGTCCTGGGATCAAGTCCCCCATCGGGCTCCCTGCTCAGTGGGAAGTCTGCTTCTCCCTCTGTCTCTTTCCCGCCTGCTTGTGCTGTCTCTCTCACTTACTCCCTCAAATAAATAAATAGAATCTTAAAAAAAAAAAAAATACCATGTTGTTTAATATTCACATATCTGTGAATGTCACACTTTTTCTTTTATTTTTTTTTAAAGATTTACTTATTTACTTTAAAGAGCGGGAGCAGGGGGAGGAGCAGAGGGAGAGAGACAGAGAATCTCAAATAGACTCCCCGCGGAGCATGGAACCCCAACACGGGGCTCGATCCCAGGACCCAGAGATCATGACCCCAGCCGGAATCAAGAGCTGGACGCTCAAGCAACGGCGACACCCAGGCGCCCCTCACGCTTCTCCTTCTACTGTTGATCTGCAGCTTCATCCCTTTGTAGTCAGGAAAAATGCTTCGTATGATTTTGACATTTTAAAACGTATTAAAACCTGTTTCGGAGCATAACACATAGTTTATCCCAGAGAATGTTCCATGTGCATTTGAGAAACTCGGGTCTTCTGCTGTTGAGGGTGTTCCATTTGTCTGCAGGTATGACAGGTTTATGGCGTGTGCAAGTCCTCCGTTTCCTTATTAGCCTGGTTGGGTTGTCCTGCCCATCACGGAGCGCATGGGACTGTAGCCTCTCCCCTCCGCACTGTCCTCTGTGCGTCATATGGTTGCATCTGTGCGGTGTGGGGCATGTGTCTTTATAATTGCAGTATGTTCTTGTGGAATTGACTTTTTATCAATACAGAATATCCTACTCTCTCTCTCCTAATCGTTTGGAATTGAAGGTCTACTTTATGTGGTATTGATGTGGCCACCCTCCCTCTCTTTTGGTTACTATTTGCATGGAATATATTTTTCTAAGCTTTCGCTTTCTACCTGTCTGTAACCTTAGTTCTTTTTTTTTTTATTTAAAGATTTTTATTTATTTATTTGACAGAGAGAGACACAGGGAGAGAGGGAACACAGGCAGGGGGAGTGGGAGAGGGAGAAGCAGGCTTCCCGCGGAGCAGGGAGCCCGATGTGGGGCTCGATCCCAGGACCCCGGGATCGTGACCGAGCCTAAGGCAGATGCTTAACGCCTGAGCCACCCAAGTGCCCCTGTAACCTTGGTTCTAACATGAGTGTCTTGCAGACGGTGTGGAGTTGGGTTGTGTTTTTTGAATCAATCCCGCCAATGTCTGTACATTTGCGGAAATGACTGATAAGGACAGACTGGCCTCCACCGGGTAACTTTGTCTTCCATGTGTCTTCTGGCTTTTTGTTCTCCATGTGCTTTGTTGGTTCTGTAGTGATAAATTCTTATTCTCTTCTCATTTCCTTTTGTGTCTGTTGTGCAGACCCTCTCTGTGTGCTGGCCGTGGG
Organism: Phoca vitulina; assembly: GCF_004348235.1. Lineage (NCBI taxonomy): Eukaryota > Metazoa > Chordata > Mammalia > Carnivora > Phocidae > Phoca > Phoca vitulina. The sequence continues at coordinate 37,615,994 of NW_022589719.1, forward strand.
GTCACCAAACACCCCAGACTTACACAGTCTACTCGGACTTGGTGCCGGCTGAGCTCCCGCTGTTCATGCCCCTGTGTGGCCCCACCCTCCTTGTGTTGTTGTGACAAATCACACCTGCTTTGGTGGCGGTACAACACAGATTTATGGTTGTTTTTGTGCATCTGATCCCATACGAAATTAAGAGTGGAGTGACAAACAGAAATTATGGCAATGTTGACTTCTTTATTTGCCCACATGCTTGGCTTGATGGCAGACCTTTCCTTCCGCATACAGCTTTGACTGACCATCTGGTGTCCTTCCTTTCAGCCCGAGGGGCTCCTTTCAATACCTCTTGTAGAGGAGGGCTTGTCCTGAAGCACTCCCCCAGCGTTTGTTTACCTGGAAATGGCTTAATTGTTCCCTCGTTTTTGAACGACAGTTCTGCCAGATAGCGAATCCATGGCTGACCGCGGCTTCTTTCAGGACGTCAAGCTCTATCGTCCACGGCCTTCTGTCTTCCGAGATCTCCGCAGCCAAGTCAGCTAACGGTGTCTTTGGGGAGAACTTGCAGGTGACGAGCCGCCTGTCTCGAGGTGCCTTCAGGATCCCCGCGATGTCTGCCAGCAGTCTGATTATACAGTGTCGGTGTCGATCTCTCTGAGTTTATCCCACTTGGAGTTTCTTGAGCTTCTTGGAAGTTTTCACTTTGATTTCTTCAAACAACACCTCTGCCCCTTTCTCGTCTTTTCTGGGACCCTCGTCATGCCTGTGTCAGCCGACTCGATGGTGTCCTGCCTGCTCACATCCCCTCATTCCTGTCTTCGAGCAAATTTCCCGCTTCGGTTGTAGTGCATTTCAGCTCTAGAATTCCTGTTTGGTTTTTTTCATACTCTTTTTTATCTGTTTGTTGACATTCTCGTTTTGTGCGTGGATCGATGTTCTGATTGCCTTTGGTCCCGTCCGGGCTTTGCTCTGGCCCTCGGGACACACCTAACCCAGTTGTTGCAAAGTCCTTGTCTAGTAATTCTGACACCTGGACTTCCTTGGGCATGATGTCTGTCAGTTTATTTTGTTCCCTTTAATAGCCATGCTTTCTTGTTTCTTTGTGAGCCCCTTGATTTTTGTTGAAAATTGGGGATTTGACTATTATAATATGGTAGTTTTGAAAGTTAGATTCTCACCCTTCTCTGGTGTTTGCTGGGTTTTTTTTTCTTTTCTTTTCCTCCTTCCTTTCACTGTTGTCAAAGGCTGAAGTGTCCCTTTGTTTTGAGACTTTTCCAAACGATGTTGATCACTTCAGGGATCACCTGGTATGATCACTGAAGTCTCTGCTCCTTTAGTTCATGTCCATCTAATGCTCTGGCAGAGTTTCCTTGCCTCTCCAGAGCTCTCCCGTGTTGCAGCCTGGCTCTGTGCTGGGACAGTCCACAGCACTCGGGTAAGCTTTCTCTGACCTGGGGATCTTGCCCGAGCATGGTCGTGGCTTTCCAAATCCCCATGTGCACATACCTGCTTTCAGATGTCCTAATTTCCCAAAAAGCCCTACCTCAACCTGTGCAGGCCAAAGGGGCACTACTGTGTGTCCCCACCTGTGATTGCTTGCTCCAGGAGTCTGTGGATCTGTAGTCACCTAGCAACTTGTGAGAGCAGTGCCTGCTGCTTCAGCCACCTGAGTGCCAAGGTAAGCAAAACAGAGGTGAGCACCTTGTGTCAGCCCTCCGGGTACCCACCTACCAGACAGCTTAGAGCAGATGAGCACAGCAACCTGCAGACATGACATTCTCTGCTCCTTCTGGTTTGGGGGGAGGAATGGGGACCAGGCTGCCAATCCAAGGACAAAGCCATCAATGCACTGGGGTTGGGGTGGGGGCAAGGATGAGAAAAAATTGCCACAGGAATTTCCGACCATTTTGAAGATGGCCTTTTCTTGCTTGGACATTAGCTTGGTTTCTGTAAACCTTTGACTGTGTATAGAGCTCCACAAAGTTGGCTCAGACCATTTGTCCTTGTTTTTTTCAGTGTTTCTAAGGTGGACAAACACTTAGAGCTACCTGCTCCACTAATTTCCTGATTGGTTTATATTTTTAAAAAGATTTGTACTGAAAACAGAAGTTCATGAGCCTGTTCTGATATAAATGAATAAATTAAAAATAAGTAAATGGGAAAAAAGAGAGAGCTCTTTCTGCAGAAGAATGCCAACCAAGAAGAGTGGACGGGACTAGAAAGGCATCGGTCATGGTGACAGCCTGAGGGGCGAGGCACCTGCAGGCCCCAGACATCTCCCATCAGACCCGTCTTGGTTCCAAGGGGCAGATTGTTGGTTTCCAGTGGAGTGACCTGCCAGACACACCCTGAGTGATGCAGGTGGACATCCATCCTGGCAATGGGTCCAGTCGACGTCGGGTGCCTCCAGGTGCCTCCAGGTGCGAAGTACAGAGAAGCACACATTTGCTCTGTGGTATTTTTCCTGCCTAAAGTGAGGAAGCTGCACACAGACCCAGATTTGGGGGTGCTACACAACCTAACCAGTCTGCACCCCTTGAAAAGGTCATGGTCAAGGAACACAGCGAAAGGCTGAGGACAGATCCCAGACTAAAGGAGAAGAGGGATGGTGCACATGGGACATGGGGTCCTGGATCAAATCCTGGTCTGGGAGAATGTGTGGCTATGACAATCAGGATCGGAAAATCAGGACTGTGGTTTAGAGGGTGCTGTGTGTCACTGCTGACTCTGCTGAGCGTGACCCCTGTCTTGTTTCTAGGAGGCACACACCCACCTATGTCGGGGTGAAGGGGCATGCCTCTTAAACCCACGTGGCTCGGATACAGAGGGCGGGCAGGTGCACGCACACACGAGAGCAAACAGCAAAAGTGAAGGGAGCGAGATGCAAACATCCGTGTATCTGGATAAAGGGCAGACAGGAGCTCTTTATACGATCTCTGCAACTTACCCGTAAACTTGAAACCACATCAAAATAAAAGGTTCTCCAGAAAGCTCCATTCTGGCTGCCATCTGGGGAATGGACTTGAGGGAGGCCAGCACGCAGCAAGCAGTGGAGGGGAGAAGACAAGGCCGGGAGTGGAGGAGGAAATAGGGGACGGGCAGCCATTCCATCTTCCGGGCAAAGCCAGCCCAAGGAGGTGGCCGACGTGCACACAAGGGGATCCTGCACTTCCAGGGGCCCCGCCCTGTGGCTGGTCCTAAGGCAGGTGCACCAGGTGCCTCCTCCTCCCCGTCTCCCCCTCCCTCCCCCTTCCCCCCAGCCCTGGTGAATCTCCAGGAGAAGCAGCACCCCCATGCATGGTCTTGGGAAGTCTGGGAGCCTGGGTGGCGGGGGGGGGGGGGCAGGCATGGCCCAGCATGGGCAGGGCTGGTGTGGACAGAAGAGAAGGTCAGAGGCAAGCCACTGAGTCTGGTTTGCTCAAGATTAACACAGTAGAGGGAGAGCAAACAGCAGGAGGGACAGCAGCGTCCTAGTGGAAGGCAGAGATTACCAAGTGTCAACCGGCAAACAGACCCTCCCTTTCCTCCAGGAACCCCAGTGTTGACTCAGCACCCACAAGATTGGCGGAGGGGTCCACTTCCCCCACTTCATGCAGAGAGAGGCGTCAATGCCGGTGGCCGGGGCACCAGGGCATCCACACCAAGGCCCGCCCACTGACTCCCCCCGCTGGCCCACCCCACCAGCCCCAGGGCCCCAGCAGTGACCAGTGACCTGGAGAAGGGACGGGGGTGGGGGCGGGACACACCCGCATCCTGCATGCCAGCCTTGTCCTGGCTCAGGCCCCACAGCTGGGGAGGCTGAGCAGCAGAGCACTGTCCCTCTGTGGGGCCCGGCACCATCTCCGGCAGCCACCGACTTCACCCTCTTACATTTTCTTGGGGAGGCTGTCAGGGGACCCCTGGTGCCTGGATGTCTTCTTACTTGTGTTCTGTCAGGGCCCCTGCTGCATCCCGAAGTCGGGGACGTGGCCATCGCGCTCGGTAAGTAGGTGTGGAGCGTGCGGAGCTAAGACACTAGACGTGAGCATGTCCATGCTGCTCCTGTGGGGACGCAAGATTACATCCCCAGGCTTGGGTCGTGAGGCCATAGGCTGGGGCTAGAGCCGCCGCCAGGTCAGTGGTCAGTGGATTTAACTCTGAACTGTTAACCCAGCTCACGGGGTCGGCGGGGCAGTGCCTAGTAATGTCTGGGCGGGCGGGAAAGGCTGCTGGGGGCATGCACGGTGAGCTGGACTTTGTGTGGGGGGGGTGAGGGTCAGAGCCAGGCCTCTCTGCCCAGCAACGGCCTCTCTGGAAGAGGGGCTCCTGCTGTTCCCGGGGCTCTGGTGCCCCCCGCCTGTGTCCACATCTGCACGTCACGCCAAGACCGTGTGTGTGTGACACGCACACCCACATGCAGACGGAAGAGCAGCTCCGTTTCTCCAGAAACAGAGACTCGGTTTCCCCGATGGCCGGAGTTGGAGGTATGGATGCTGCCCGGGGACAGCGATCTGTGATGACCGTGGGCGGGGAGGTGGAGTCCCCGCGAGAACTCAGTGGGCTTCGTGAGCCAAGCAAGCTCCCACTACAGCGGATGAGGTGCTGGGCGTACGACCGGGCTCCGGGGCAGGTCCTGACCCATCGTGGGGTGTGGCCCCCACCAGGGCTGCTCTCCACAGGGCTCGGCTTTTTGTTGGTTTCCACAAAGCGCTAGCACTGACTGGTCCTCTCGCGGACCCGTGGAAGCTTGGGAGCCATCGGTTGAGGACAGAACAAAGCCTCTGGACAACAGGACCCTTGTCTGGGCTGGGGCTATCAGGGAATGTGCCCCCCAACCCCCCCACGGAGGAGCCCCAGGCCCCGGCTTCCTGCTGAGACCAGGTTAGGCGGCCTCCTGGGGCCAGGGCCAACGGCTGTGGGGGTGGAGTGCAGGAAGGAGCCCTCCACCCCTGGGCTCTACTTGGGACCAACCAAGATGCAAGGCAGGGCTACTGCTTAGGGCTCCTGGCTCCGTGTTCAGCTGGGGTGCTCCTGGGGCTGCTTCCCCTGGGAGGAGGAGGGGCTGGGGCCAAGGCGGGAGTTTCTGGGTCCCCCTACTCAGACAGAGCTCCTGAAGTGGGCTGGGTCCCCCCTCCCCCATCCCCTGAGGGCACCCGACCTGCTCTGTCACTGCATGGGGGATGGGCTGTGGTGCTCACACAGGGACGGGTGACCCTGGGCTTGGCAGGGGCACTGATGGAGTGGGAAGTGGGGCACGTGTCCCCTAGCCCCACTGGGGGGCCACCCAAGCTGTTTGCCTTGGAGGAGTGGAGGGTCCTCATCAGGCGGCCTCGGATCCGACCTGTCCTTGGCACCCTTCCCGGAACCCCGCTTCCAGCCCCACCAGGCAACCCCTGCTCAGGCGCCTGAGACCCTGGGGCGGGCACTGGGCAGCCCGGGGTCCTGGGCCCAGAACAGGGCGCTTAGGAACCCCAGGTCATCAAAGTGTTTTCCCAAGCTGTTGGGCACAGCTGGTATTTTCAGTCTCGTCCAAGGGATCTCTCCCCACGTCCACGTCTTCCCCTCCAGGGTCCTCAGTCTGGGAGTATAGCGAGGGGGCCCACCCTCCCCTCTGCTCCCCTTCCTTCCCCTCCCTTCCCACCGTCACCTCCAGCGTGGCCCTGTGGAGCTCTGGCCTCCCAGCCCCTCCTGCCTGCTGTCCATTGGCTGGCCTATCACCTTTACCCCTGACCCCTCCTCACTCCCCACCTGCCCTGAGCCCAGCCTCCCAGCTGCTCTCCCGCTCCTTCCATCCCCCCCTCTGTCCATCCTCAACCAGCAGTGGGGGTCTGAAGGACAAGGCAGGGCTGAACCACCTCTGCCCGGACCCCCAGAGCCCCCTCACTAAGGCCCCCCAGGACTACAGCCTGGTCCTCGCTGACCCTTGCACCCCACTCGACCACCTGGCCACCTTTCTCTTGGCCTACCTCGGACGCACCGGCAGCGTGTACAGCCTGGGACCCCTGCCCCCTGCCCACAGGCCCCAGAATCCCCCCACCTCAACCTCTTGCCCTTTTCTGCCTTACTGCCCTGCGGCCTTCTTCCGAGTAATCTGTGTGCTCTGCCCACCATTGCCCAGCTCAGCCAGGCCCGGGAGCAGGAGGGTCTCCCTCAGGGCCCCAGCCCCCCTGGCCAGCGGGGGCTGCCGTGCTCCAGCGTGCACCCCTGGATCTGACCTCCCTGTGCCTTGTCACAGCAGAATGGACGTGTGAGGGCCTCTGACACAATGCATTTGCCAACTGCCTCCCCAGACCTCACCGCGGCGACTCCGCCTGGGGCCACGCGGGGCAGCCGTCTCGGGCGCACACTCCCCTCGGCTCCTTCTTCCGGTCCTGCTCCGTGTCCCACATGTCCCCAGTCCAAGGCGCGGCCATTCCCCACCCCCACCCCTCGCCGGACAGCCGTTCACAGCACGGTTCTGACACTACGGACGTTTCCAGAGGGGCCGAGGGTCATGGGTCCGGCCACCAAGCCAGACTGTCGTTGCTTCTGGGGGCTTCTGCTGATTCCGCTGGGTTTTCTCTTGTAGGTGGACACTTTGTCTGCTGCTTCCTGCCCACAGAGTGTGTCACTGGGCTGAGGTGCGCCCAGGTCTTCACAGGGGCCGGCCCACTGCCGGCACGCCATGCCCATCTGGAAGGGGGCGCCCCGAGGGCAGCACCCGTGTGTCCAGCGTCCAGCAGGAGCCCACCAGCTGCCCTCCTGCCTCATCCCCAAGCCCAGAAGTCCTCACTCTGTCCCCAAAATCATCCTTCTTTGGTCTCTGCTCCCAAAGCTTAGGTGGCCGCCCCAGAGGCCTCTGTGTCCATCACCCAAAGCCCCCTGGGCTCTCAGCGACGCCAACCCAGCACCAGGGCCCAGGTCTGTGGCCAAAGAGGTCAGAGTTGTAGCCCCCGTGCGCCCAGGACCAGGCCAGCCCCGGGGCCTTGGGGCTCTGGCTCTGGAAGCAGCTGCAACCCGCCCACATGGTCACAGGCTCCCCAGCATCCTGTGTCCATCTCTGGGCATGCTTGGCGTCCCTGGTTTGGGCAGAAGCTGCCTCCCCATCTGGACTCTCCAAGCATGAGTGCGGAACAGCCCTTCCCTGTCAGAGCCACCAGCATCCCACCCGGCCCTGGAAGGCTCTCCGGGCCAGACTCGGACGAGGCCGTGGGAGGTGGGGTCTGAAGCTGCCCGGGACAGTCAGGCCCACGGGGGCCACTTCTGGTCACTTATCCCCACCCCAGAGATGACAACTCATCCCCACAGCCTCCTAGAGTCCAAGAGGGGTGGTGGCCCCAGGCTGCAGCCTGGGGAGCCTCCCCTGTGGGAAGAGCCTCCTGGGGGCCTTGGTGGCTACACCTAGCTTGCAGCTCTTTCCAGAAACAACTTGCATAATCTGGCCAGGGCTGCTGGGGCTGGGGCTGGCGGGCAGGGACCCGCTCTCTGGTTACTTCCTGCCGCCAGCCCCAGATCCAGGCAGGGGGCTGGGCTGTCCCCAGGGGGTGAGGGATTAGTCACTGCACCCTGCACCCCGAGGAAGAGGCGGCTCCCTCTGACACCCGAGCCGCTCAGGGGGGTCAGGGGCACTGACGTGGGTGCCGCCCACAGCCGTGGGGTCAAGCGGTCAGTGGAAGAGCGCCTCCCGAAGCCAGAGGCCTGAGAATGTGCGGCTCCCAAGGAGGGCGTCCCGTGGGGCCAGCAACCTGTTCCCTGCCCCTGTGTGGCCGTGGCCGTCCACCTCACACTCAGGTGGTCTCCTGAGCCCAAGGGAACCCCTCCGGCACCAGCTGGTCACTGATAGGAGGGGTCAAGCTCCGAGGTCGGTCCCCCTTGCCGTGTGGCTGCAGCGACGGCTGGGGCGGGCAGGGCTGGGGACTGGACCAGGGGTGAGGGCAACACCATCCAGGTGGGTGCACTACAGAAACTGTAAAGGGTGGTGCCGACCACAGCCGGGCACCCAGTCCAAGTGATGGACAGGACAGACAGCAACCGCAGCCTGCTCTGGCCAGGTCTTGGGAGCAAGGTGAGCCCTGTCCACACTCCCAGGGCTGCTGTGGGGCTGGGTCCAGCCTGAGGCCAGCGTGCTGCTGGGGGTGTGGTCTGGGGCCTCCCCCGGGGCCTCCAAGGAAGGGGTTGAGGAACGTGGAGGTTCTCAGGGCAGAGTTGGGGTCCCAGGGAGGATGAGGGGAGGGGCAAGGGTTTGGTCTGCGGTGGGCCTTTGTGCTCACGAGTGCGCACACGCACACACACTCGTGCACACACACCCAACCCGGCGTCTATGTGGTGAGGGGTCTGATGCTTTGTGGGAAAAAGACGGAGCCCTCTTCTAGAAGGTTCCTTCAGCACGCAAGGCCTACTGGTGTCCGGTGTGACCAGCGGGGTGGATAGGCAGGGCCATACAGGACGCCCTCCCTCCCTCTGTTCTGTGCATGGATACGTGCTGTTCCCCAGCAGCTGGAGGCAGCAGGGCCCCGGCCGACCTCCCTGGCTGCCCAGTCCTGGGGGCCAGCTGAGGGTGTGGGGTGGGCCCTCTGGCACCCAGTCTGTCCCCACGCCATTCCTGGGTTTTACGGACAAGCTTAAAAACCACACAGAGTCCACACGTTGCAAAATGCTCCAAGTATATTTGTGAATCCAGTGGGTCACTTCCTGCGGCCCAGGGCCAACAGGGTGAGGCTGTGCCCCCTGGTGGCAGGCCAAACAGCCGGGCACCCAGTCCAAGTGACCACCGTGATGCTCAAGTCCTGGGAACGCAGGCTGGACCCGCGGCCAGAGGAGCCCTGCCCGCCCCAGCCTGGTCCCAAGCGGGGCTGCAGGTTGGTCGGGGCCGCTGCACATCCAAGGGCCAGCCGGACCCCGGGGAGGGGCGAGGTGGGCGGGCAGGGCAGCCTGGTCTCGGTCCCCTGGAGCCGAGGCTGTAGGGAATAGGACGCTCTTATCGGTGTATCCCGGACGGGGGTGGCCGGGAGCCCTGAGGACGGGTGCTGGTCAGCCGGCTGGGAGGGCCTGTGGCCCTGGCCCCGCTCTTCCCGCCCGCACGCTCCATCTCCTGGCTCTGGTCCTCATCGCTCTGCACAGGCCCCGGCCACTCCGTGTGGCCCGGGGTGCCGTGAGATCCACAGCGCTGCCCCACGCAGCCACACTCCTCCACGTGGGGGTAGCTGAAGGCCCTGCTGGAGCCGTCCTCGCAGTGCAGGGTCACGTTCCTCAGGGAGACGCGCAGCGCCTGGCAGCACTCACAGTGGTGCTCCACGGCGTTGGCCTCCTGGGAGTACCTGTGGGCGGGGCCTGCTCAGCGCGGGTGCCACGTGGCCCGCAGCCACGTCAGACCCCGAGCGCCCCACCTGTGTCACGGCCACCTGCTCTCAGAGGCGCTCCGGCCTGTAACAGGTGCACGCGCCCACGCGCCCCTTGCGGGTTGTGAACACTACCGCAGCTGACCAGGCCACCAGCGAGCCACGGCTGACCCCCAGGCGCGCCACCAATGGGGCCGTTGAGTCTGTGGTCCCCAAACCCACCAGCCGGACGCGGGCCGCTGCCCCTGCCGCCCTGCCCCCGCCCTTCTCCGTCCCCCGCGCCCAGTGCAGACCCTGCCCCGCGCAAGCGGGCCGGGCTGAGGAGGGGGCTCACGTACATGGAGGCGCTGTCCCCACAGTTGCCCTGGCACAGGGGCACAGGCAGGACGGAGCTGCAGCCTTGCTGCGTGATGACCCGGGACTTGTTGAACATGGCGCAGGTCGAGACTGGGGGCGACACAGGAGGCCGTGCAGAGGGTTGGGACTGGCCGGGAGCCCTGGGCCCCCCTGGGCGGGATCGGCCACCCCCCGAGGACACCCCCGCTCACTCTTTGATGGACAGGACAGACAGCAACCATCCGCACTCGGCCGGGCCTGGTCCTGTGCCGACAAAAGGGCTGCCGTGAGGGCCGGGGCAGCCGTCCCAGAAGTGGGGGGACGCACAGGAGGGGACAGTGCCCCACGGAGGTGGGCAGCGCCCCCGCGGCCACCGCACCGGGCCGACCTCGGCTCCCCACCCCCACCCCCGGGCGAATCTTGCGGTGGCCTCCCGTGGGCGCCCAGGGGGCCAGGTGGGGCTGTGGGCTCCCGGAGCTCACCGCAGGACAGCGGAGTGGGGGACACGCCTTCTTCCTGGTCACCACCACAAGCCCGTCCCGGTGCTCCTCACACTCGTGGGTCACACAGGGGTTCCCAGGGTCTGACCAGGACTGGCCGGGCTGCAAGGAGGAGTCGGCCAGCAGGGTGAGCGGGCAGGGGAGGTCTGTTGTCCGCCTCCCGGCCCGTGGGCTTCCAGAGCCCTCCTGGCCTCTGCCAGGCGCAAGCCCCACAATGACCGCTCCCCAGGGGCCCCCCAGTGCGCCAGGACGTGGCCGGCTCAGCACTCCCCACCCCTGCTGCCACTGTGCACCTCACAGCAGCTCCGTCCAGGCAGGGGTGGGACCTGGCCCCGAGCCCCGGCCTCCGCCGGAGCTCCCGGGAGGTGTGGCCTCGCCCCAGCCAGGACTCACCCGCGGCCCCGTGGCCCCGAGCCCGCCCACAGCCAGGACTCACGTAGAAGAGGTGGACGGAGCTGTCGCTGGTGTTGAGGACGCAGGCCTGCGGCTCGCACCCACCGCAGCACCGCCCGCTCTGCTCCCGGTACTCGAAGCCCTGCGGGGAGACGTGGCCGTGAGCCTGAGCCCCAGCACCGGCTGCCCCGGGCGGCAGGGCAGGGTGGTGGCAGCAGGCACTCACCACGGGGCAGTGGGTGTTGCAAATCTGGGTGTCGCAGCTGATCACGGCCGTGTCCGAAGGGGGACGGCCGAGCACCTCGCACCAGCACGTTTCACACAGACTGGAGGAGACCACGGAGCCGGGCTGGGGAGAGTCGGGGCGGCCAGGGCCGGTGAGCTTCCGGAACGTCCCCCTCCGGGCCTGGCCCCCGCTAGGCAGACCGGGCCCTCTGGGTGACCCTAGGTGCTGCCTCCTGGCGGGGGGGCAGGGAGCCCCAAGCCTGCGCCCTGTGACCAGGGTGCCCAGGGAGGTCACATGCTCAAGAGGGCCCAGCCGGGGGAAACTGAGGTTGGAGGCCCTCGTCACGTTCAGGAGAGAGCCGAGGGATGCGGGCCTCGCCCACCCTGCTGATGCTGAGGAGTGGCGAAGCCGGGGGGCCGAACTTGGCCTCAGCTACGCGGGGCTGTGGGCTGTGGCCCCCGAGAGCTCACTGCTGCTGGAGGGGCACCCGGGCTGGCGGGGGGCCTGGCACGGCCGGCAGGCCCCATCTCGGGGCGAAGCTGGCAGGGGCAGGGACAGGGAGGGCTCAGCTCCCTGGGTGCCACGGGGGTCCTGACCTCCGTGTCGCTCTTACCTGGTACAAAGTGCCGTTGACACTGCAGACACTCCAGCCTGTCCGAGAGGGGACGCGCAGTCTCACAGATCCACCCTCGCCCCCTGCCGCCCCCCGGCCCCCCGGCCCCCAGAGCAGTGGAGACCGCACGTATCGCGAGCGTGGGCTGGCCCCCGGGCACCAGGCAGTGGTGCTCCAGCTGCGCCTTTGTCCAGGGTCACCCCGAGCCACAGAAGACCCTGAGAGAGGCTGCCCCCCACCTCCGCAGTGCCCGGGCGGCCCACGAGGAGGTTGCAGACACTCACTGCAGTTCTGGCTCGGGCAGCAGGCCCCCTCCTCGTAGGTCAAGATCAGGCTGGAGCCCTCGGGACAGGCCACGGGCTTGGGGCAGTAGCTGGGGTCACAGGCTGCGGTGGACGGGAAGGTCCACTCAGGGGCCTGCGTCTGGCTCTGCACGCTCCCACCCCCAGCCCAGTGCTGTCCCCAGGGGTCCAGCAGTGCCGCCCACCCAGCGGGCCAGCTCTCCAAGGGCACAGGCCACTCTGGGTGACCTGGGCAGAGGACCCCCCTGCCCTCCTGGCATACCCACCCGTCCCAGAGCATGTCTGTTGGGGGGGGTCACCAGCTGAGGCCTTAGTGGGGGGTGGGAGGGTGCTGTCCCCTTGGTTGTGCCCCCCCGTGACTGGTGCCCGCACCGCAGCAGCTGGTGGGCAGGGGCCCCGTGCGCTCAGGCGGAGGCAGGGGGGGCAGCAACTCCGGGCTCACCGCAGTTGTACTGGGGACAGCACTGGTCGGCCTGGGGGGCTGCAGGCACGGGCACGAAGCCGGGCACGGGGCAGGCTGGGGGCAGGGGGCAGGGCTTCCTCTGACAGATCAAGGTCAGCGTGCTGTTCCCACAGGTGCACTCCTGACAGTCCACGTGGATGGTGTGGCCGGGCTGCAGGGCGAGGCACGTGTGAGCCCAGGACCGTGGGCCTGGCCCCCGCCGGTCCAAGCATGGCTGCAGCCAGACAGAGGGGTGCCGGGAGCCCACGGCTGAGGGCCGGCGGGGGAGCCGGGGGGAGCCGGGGGGAGCCGACAGGGAAGGGGCTTCAGGGGCGGGAGATGGGTGGGAGGCGCCAGGTGGGTGACCACCTCCGTTCTCACTGTGAACCAGCGGAGCAGGAGGGGGCCCCACTAGAGGATAGGACATGGCCACCCCAGGGGCGGGTGCCCCCCTCTGGGAGCCTTGACCCCTCCCTGCCCCTCCTCTGAGGCTCTGGCACTGAGAGGACGCCCCGCCCCCCACCCCAGCTGGCCACACTCACCTCCACAGGCTCCCCGTGGGGCCCCAGGCACTCTGGAGGGAGAGAGATTGAGGTCACAGGTGGGCAGCTGCGGCCCCCCACTTTTCAGGGGCAGGACCCATGTTGGGGGCCCAGGCGGTCCCGAGCCATGGCAGAAAGCCCCAGGATCTGGCTGGGAAGCACAGATCCATGGGGGGAGCTGGTCCTGTGCACCTGTCAGCCCCCAGCCCCACCCGTGGGCACATACTGTGGCAGTCTATGGGCACACAGACGTCATAGCTCGTGCTGAAAGGCATCATGTCCTCTGGACAGAAGCAGCCTTCTGTGATGGGGCCAGCGTCCTGCAGAACTCTGTGGGGACAGCAGAGGGCTGGCCTGGTCCCTGTGCCCCCCAGGGTAGGAGAAGGCCAGCCGGGGGCTCTGGGGAAGGCCTAGGAGGGAGAGGCAGGTGCGTACATGAGGCTGGTGTTGTCTGTCCCGTAGCAGTAGGAGAGCTTGGACGGGCCACAGGGCTGGTACACCTTGTCAGCAGGGCAGGTGAACGCTGTGGGGTGGGGGGCACAGCTGAGGCCAAGGGCACCAGCCCAGAGCAAACTCCAGGCCTTGCCCTGAGCCTCATCCCTAGGAACCCACTGAGTGCCTGACGCCTGCTGGGGGCTCTGCAGCCCAGAAGCTGGCCCCCGCGGGCCCCACCCCTGCGTGCCCTGCCTGCCCACAACTGCCACCCCTGTGCTCCAGGCCCCGGGCACCCCGACCTGGGGGCTCCCCACTACTCGCCAGGAGCTGAGTACACTCTGCCCTGGAGTCAAGCCTCCTCCTCCAGGAAGCCCAGCTGCTGTCCCCCGGCCACCGGCCTCCCGCCATGGCTCGCCGGGACAGGGCAGGCACTCACGGCACACGTGGCTGGTGTGGCTCCTCCAGTGGATGCACACGCCGCGGGAGGCGCAGAGGGACGCGTACAGCTCCAGGCTGGAGCACACCACGTCCGAGCTGGTCTTATGGCACCGGTCGAAGACGCAGCCTTGGTAGAAGGTCATCGGGGGGATCACAGCGTGGCACTGCTCGAAGACCCTGTGGCCAGCGAGCCCAGGTCAGGGGGCAGCCCGGGCTCTCCCCTAGGTGTGCGTGCCCCGAGGAGGACGGCCCGCCGCAGCACGGCTGTTTCTTTCTCAGATTCTCCCCTGGGCCTCCCCATCGGCCCGGAAACCGGGTGCTGCCCTGGGGTGATGACGCGGGCCCAGACCCACAGCGAGCTAGCAGAAGCCGACCCACCCGGCCGGCCCGGTGCCTGGTGTCCCAGCAGCGACCCACGGCTCTGCTCCACCCGCCCCGACCCCCTGCTCCCTTGGGAGCCACCGTAGGCGGTGGAGGGTGCGGTCGGGGGGCTGCCTGCCTGGCCCCTCCCCAAATCTCACTTGCTCAGAATCAGCTGGCAGATTGAGGACGACGAGCATGGGGTGGGCGAAGGCGTGGGCCTGGCTGGAGGGGGCGTCGGGGAAGGTCTCTGGCAGAGTGGCTGGTGGGGTGTTGTCACCTTCCAGTGGCCGGACATATCGGAGCAGGAGGCCGCCACCGCCCCCCCCAGGCAGGCGACATTCATCCTTCTTGTCATTGGTGCAGGTGCCTGGGGTCGGAGGGGGGTTGGGCGTCAGGCCGGCAGGGGACAGCCGAGAGCCCCCCACCCGTGGGCCGCAGGGCCCCCGAGCTGGGGGTGGGGCCCTGACGCTCGGGGCAGCCCCAGATGGGTTGGCTGAAGGACCTGACCTTAGACATTTCCCTACCCCCTGTGGAGGGTGGATGGGTGTGAGCCTCGGGCATGGGGCCCAGGCCCCGGCCCCTCCGGTGCACGTCCCACACATTCTCGGTGCGGCTGGAAAGCAGAAACACCTGCAGGCTCGGGGCCACGCGAGCAGCCTCTGCCCCGGCCGAGAATGCGGTCCCCGGGGGTCTCCCCCTGCGCGACCCTTCCCAACACGGACCCTCTCGGCTATGTACCACCAGCAGAGAAAGGGCCCAGTGTCCGCAGGGCCCGGCGGGGACGGGACTCACCGCACTGGCCCTCTGTGTTGTTAGCAAACTTGCTGAAAGGCACCTCCACCGAGAAGATGAGGCCGGAGAACATGACCTGGACGCCAAGCTCGGGGATGGTCACATACATCTTGATGCCGAGTTGGGACACGATGATGCCATCCTTCTGGAAGCCGGGCCTGACCACTTTCTCATTGAAGATGATCTAGACACGGCCGGGGACGAGACAGAATGAGGCGGCGCCCCCAGCCGCCCCGGTCTGCGGGGAGCTGCCTGGGGGGCTCCCCACCTGGTTGGTCATCACACCAAGGACGGGCTTGCGGGTCAGCACGACGCGGTCCTGCCGGTACTCGACGATGATGGACTGCGGGCAGGAGAGCCCGTGCTCGGCCCCACAGAAGTAGTTGTCGACGAGCACGCGGAAGTGGGCATACACGGGCACGATCTGCCGTACCAGCACGTGGGTGCAGTTGCCCGGGGATGTGTAGTACATGCCGTCGAAGGTGATGTAGTGGGGGTCGCCCCAGCCGCTGCACACACCTGCGGGCGCAGAGCGGCCTCACACGGGGCCTCCCGATCGGCACGTCTGCCCCGGGACGCACTTGCCCAGCACCGGCACAGGACTCTGTCCGGCGGGAGCTGATGAGGCCTGAGCGGTGGGGCCAGGCCCTCTCGGCCTCCTCCCGCCTGACACGGCCCCGGGGGCCCTGGGGCTTGGGCGGGATTCCACTCGGCGCCCCGGTGGAGGCCTGGCGCCATCCATTCCCCACCTCGCTGTCGGGCAGTCCTCCCTGCTAGCTCACCCAAGTGCATCCCGCCCCCTCGGCGGGACACCCTCGGCCCCGCTGCCCCGCCTGGCTCCCGACTCACACTGGCACTGGTAGCCTGGACAACAGCCGTCGTGGTCGGCCACCTTGGCGGGGGGGAAGCCGTTGGCACAGGTCGGCGGCTGAGCGTGGGGGCAGTGGCGCCGGTGCACGCTGATGATGCCGTTGCCCTCACAAGTGGCCTGAGAGCAGTTGGGCATGGGCCAGGTCTCGCCTTTCTGTGGAAGGACAGCTCTCAGCCTGGGGAGGCTGCAGTCCCCCCAAGAGGGGAGCCGCGGGAAGCCAGCAGGGGACGGGACCTGCCCTGTCCAGCCCCTGCCACCCTGTTCCACACACAGGGCCTTCCCCCCCCGGAGCTCTGCCCCGACCCCACACACCCTCCCCAGCTGCCCGGCCCCACCCGGAGCCCCGCCCACCCGCTCGGGCACCCCGTCATCTGCTGGTTGCACACACTGCCAGCTCCCCGGTTGGCACCCCCTCCCGGCAGCCCTGCAGGACCAGAACTGACCACTTCCCAACAGTCAGCCTGCTTCAGCCCGCGGGTGACTGACTTTCCCCCCACAGCTGAATTGGAAAGATGCCGAGAGTCCCTGCACCAGCCTCTGAGAAGGGCAGAGAGGGGGAGTTACCATTCTTGGGGGGACTGCGTTCGGG
Source organism: Phoca vitulina (assembly GCF_004348235.1). Lineage (NCBI taxonomy): Eukaryota > Metazoa > Chordata > Mammalia > Carnivora > Phocidae > Phoca > Phoca vitulina. The sequence continues at coordinate 37,632,114 of NW_022589719.1, forward strand.
CACCCCTGCTTAGTGACAGGCACGGGGGCCGACGGGGAGAAGCCGTGGGGGGAGGTGGTCGGGGCAGGAGGTGACACGCTGCTGGGGCAGGACTGGTCCGTCCGCCTGACCACGTGGCAATCCAGAGTGCACATGGCATAATAGCAGTGGCCGGCGAGGTCGGTCTGTTGGTAAATGATGGATCCTGTGAGAGAAAAGATCAGGCGGGGGTGAGCGGAGCTGTGCTGGGGGAGAGCCACAGCCCAGAGCGGCTCTTCCAGGCTCGATGTCCACGCCAGGGGCGGACCTGGTAGAAGGCCTTCCTGCCCAGAAATAAAAGGAAGAAATCCTCAAAGATGGCTCAGTGCCGCGCTCGGAGACACCCTGTAGCCCAGTGACACGGACAAGGGACCCTCCCCTCTCCCAGACACCACAGCTTCCTGTGGACAGGACAGCAGCGGCGGGGGGCAGCACACACGATTCACATACCTGCGGAGTAGAGCTTGCCAGACACGCTGCAGTAGCATGTCGTGGTGGATGGCGCCGCGGAGCTGGGCAACGGCACGGTGGACGGCACGGAGGTAGGTTCGGGAGGGGACGAGTGCTTGGTAGGTGAAGTCTTGTGGGGCTTCACGGAAGTGTGACTGCAGTTCTCTGGGGGCTCACAGCACAAAACCCGGACCTCATAGTTGAGGCACATCCCGACATCGCCCTCCTGGTCCCGGTTCCGGCACACCAGGCCCTTGCTGAGGTTGCACTGCACCACCTGGCCCAGATTCTCGATGCTGACCTCGGGGTGGCTCTCGGCCCGGCACTCCAGCTGCGAGATGTATTCGGGCCGGCGGCAGATTTTCTCTCCCTTTTTCTTGATGTTGCAGTAGGTTTCCGTGTCTCCTCCATGTGGCCCCGGGGACGGGAAGTCCACATCAAACCACTTGGTCCACGTGCATTGTGGCTGGCAGGTGACAGTCGTAGGTGAGGAGACCAAGTGTGTCTCAGGTGTGGTGCTGGTTGGGGGGTGCACCGACGTTGAGATGACACTGACATGTTGTGTGGGAGACGAGGAAATTCCAGTGGTCCGAGTAAGCTGTGTTTGGGTCTCGGTTTCCCTTGGAGTTGAGTGTGTGGTCTCAGAAGTCACAGGGTGTTTGGTGTTTCTGCACCCATCCCCCAGCTCACAGCACTCAATCCGGATTTCATAGTTATAGCAGATTGGGGGTAACTGGTTCTTATTCAGGCATATCAGCCCCACACTCTTGTCACAGATCACATCCTGCCCCAACTCTTCCAGTGGGATGTTTGGGAAAAACTTTGCCCTGCACTCCACATTACTGGGTTTTTCACAGAATTTATGTCCTTTGGATCTCAAATTAGGAAAAGTGTCAAAATCTCCACTGTTTATACCCAGCCCAGGGTAGCTGCTGTCGAACCACTGGGTCCATCTACACTTTTGTAAACAAGGCTCACGTGTTGTTGAAACTGGCATTGGGCTTGGAGTTAAGAGAGTAGTTTTCACCTGGGTATGTGTAGGAGTACCTGGGGTAGTTGTGGCGGTACCCTGGACAGGTGTAGGAGTACCTGGTGTGGTCATGGTGGTACCTGTGGCAGGTGTAGGAGTAGGTGGGGTGGTTGTAGTGGTACCCGGGGCAGGTGTAGGAGTACCTGGTGGGGTTGAGGTGGTACCCGGGGCAGGTGTAGGAGTACCTGGTGGGGTTGAGGTGGTACCCGGGGCAGGTGTAGGAGTACCTGGTGTGGTCATGGTGGTACCTGTGGCAGGTGTAGGAGTAGGTGGGGTGGTTGTGGTGGTACCCGGGGCAGATGTAGGAGTACCTGGGGTGGTCGTGGTGGTACCCGGGGCAGGTGTAGGAGTACCTGGTGGGGTTGAGGTGGTACCTGGAGCAGGCGTAGGAGTACCTGGTGGGCTTGAGGTGGTACCCGGGGCAGATGTAGGAGTTCCTGGGGTGGTCGTGGCGGTACCCGGGGCAGGTGTAGGAGTACCTGGTGGGGTTGAGGTGGTACCCGGGGCAGATGTAGGAGTTCCTGGGGTGGTCGTGGCGGTACCCGGGGCAGGTGTAGGAGTACCTGGTGTGGTCATAGTAGTACCTGGGGCAGGTGTAGTCCCTGGATTAGTTGTAGTGGTACTTGGGGCAAGCGTAGTACCCAGGATGGTTATGGTGGTACCCGGGACAGGTGTTGGAGTACCTGGTGTGGTCGTGATGGTACCCGGGGCAGATGTAGTCCCTGGGGTGGTTGTAGTGGTACCTGGAGCAGGTGTTTCGCTAGTTGTAGAGAGAGCGCTTGTGCCAGTTGCAGTGACAGTGGCTGGGGAAGTTCTGCTCTCCGTCGGCACAGATGGGGTCCTGCTAACCCCCAGTGTGGGCCCAGTGTCTGTCCTCCTGGAAGTTGCAGGAGAGGTGGTCTGGGCCGGACTGCCGGAGGGGGGGCAGGTCGAGGGGGAGCAGCACAGAGTCCTAATCTGGTAGTTGTGGCAGAGCCCTGACGTCTGGTCGCGGTTGTAACAGGTCAGGCCCACCGTGGGGCTGCACTCCACGTGCTGCCCCAGGACCTGGAGCGGCACCCCAGGGGCCCCCTCAGCTTGGCACTCCACCCTCTTCGGTGCTGTGCAGACCTGGTACCCGTGGGCACGGAGGTTCTCCAGTGTGTCGAAGTCACCGCTGTCGATGCCCCGCCCCGGGTGGCTGACATCCAGCCACGGCGACCACTGGCACTCCTCCCCACAGGCCTGGCGGGTCTGGACAACTGAACTAGAGCTTGTGCCTGTGGGCACCGTGCTCCTGGCACGCGTGGGGGATGTGCGGGGCGGACGTGTTGAGCTCACGACTGAGGACAGAAGAGAAGGCGGAAGGGCTAAGTCTCTTGGGGTCTTCGAGGCAGCCCCTCATCCCCTGTCCCTGCCCCCCTGTCCGTCAGCAGCCTTGTGGGTTTCACCATGTCAAGCTGGTGTGACTGTCTCCACCTACAATGGGCGCTTGGAGAGAGCAAGCACCAAGTCCCCGGGACACACCTGGCTCAGGCAGGTGTGGAGCCCACAGCAGTTGAAAGAACAGGTGAACTGATCTCATTTAGGGGAAAGCCTGCTCCCCAGGCACGCCCTGAGCAGAACTTGCACTCTGGGGGAAGCTCTGATAAGGCTCTAAGATGCCCCCAGCGGAGGGAGAGGAGTCGGGCTGCCTGCCCCTCAGTGCAATGTAAGGTGAGCAGGTAGCCGTGGCCGGGCAAGAACTCCCCAGGGTGCTCCCGGTGGCCCTCGTCCCAGAGGCTGGCCTCGGGTGCCTTTGCCCATGGCCTCTGCCCTGTGCTGGGAGCCCCAGCCCTGATGGTGCCACTGAGGACACCAGTCTCTGCCAGGGAGACGGGCTGAGCTGGGCCTTCCCAGCCGCAGGGAGGGCAGGCTGCCCAGCTCCGGGCCCCTCCTGGACTTTCAGGGAGAGGGGCAGCCCTGCACGGTGCCCAGCGTGTCTGCCTTACCGAGCGGGGACGTAGAGAAGGAGAAGGTGGTTGGCGGCGTGGGGGCAATGGGGCTGCAGGCGGAGACGCGCCTCTCGACGGTGCCGTGGGCCGAGCAGCGGGCAGAGATGCAGCCGCCCGTGCCGTCGGTCGTGTGGTAGATGACATCCCCCGGGCGGAAGCGCCGTCCATCGTAGTTGCAGACGCAGGCTGTGAGGAGACGGTCGGGCACGTTAGGGCTGCGGGCAGGCAGGGACCCCGAGTCCCCAGACCCCAGGAAGGCCCCCTGCTGCTCACCCTCCGAGTCGTAGGCACACTGCACGCCGCTCTCGGTGCAAACGCTAGTGGCAGGAAGGAGGAAGTGAGTCTGGGGGTGTAGGGCACCCCGCCATGCCAGAGCCGCCCCTCAGCCCGGCCGGTGGACACAGAGCCTGAGGTCACACCCTCTCGGGGAGCCCCTTCCAATCGCCGAGCAATGGAGGCAGGCCACGCACCCTGGTGACATTCTGATGGATATTTCCTCTCCAGGGCAACACTTCCAGGGGGTCCTCGGGGTGGCATCATGACTCGGCTCCCACTTAACCCCCTTCCCTGCCATCCCTCAGGCTGCCCACCCCCATTCTGCAACAGGGAGGCTCCCAGCTGGACCCCAGGACCCCCAGGCTGTGGCAGCCCCCCACCAGTCTGAAGGAAGAGGCCCTGAGGGAAGGTGGCCAGCCGAATCCCGCGCACACTCCAGGCTCCTCGCCCCTCTGGCCACACGACTCACCAGGAGTGGCAGTTCTTGCTGGAGGGCACCGCCGTGCCTGGCCGGTATGACTTGCCCTGGACGCGGCAGGGCAGCGGCGGGGGTGGGGTCGGGCACATGGCCACACACTGCATCTGGTCCTCGTCGAAGATGGGGGCCTCGGGCGGGCACTTGGGGTAGCAGCCTGCAGTCCAGAGAGGCCTAAGCCCCAGCCAGACCCCCTGCCTGACCACCTCCCCCCGCCCGTGGCCTTGGCTCAGCCCTGGCCCTAGTTCTCAGCCACAGCACGGTGGGCGCGTGGGGCTGCACTCACGAAGGCGCCTCAAGGGGTTGGGAAGAGTCAAGCCCAGCCGAGGGTGCCAGGACCCCCAGGGCAGCCCCCTCTGGCCAGCGTGGCGGCAGCCTACCTTCCAGGCCCGGCAGGTCATGCAGACAGCGGCCGCTCGGGTTCCGGCAGGTCCTCATGCAGGGCGCCCCGCACGGCTGGTAGTGCCACTCACACCGGCCCTCGGGGTTGTAGTAGTCACAGAACAGGGCTGTGGGCAAGCGGGCGGGCTCAGTGGGCCAACTCCGGCCCGGAGTGAGCCACCCAGCAGCCCCAGCGGGGTGCTGCCCTTGGAAGGTCGGCCTTGGGGGCCCCACACGGGCCGGGCAAGCTCCCCTGACCCCAACCTTCCACCAAGTCTCGTGGGCTGTTCTCACGCCATTCCCATTGGGGTGGGGGACTCCGGCCAGAGCGGCTCCACAGCGATGCTCCCCACTGGCCAGGTTCCAACCGGGTGGGAGGTAGGGGCTCTGCTAACCCCTCTCGGTTCCAGAACATTCTGCCATCTCTCCACCGACGACACCCATCCCCCATTCCCACGTTTCACTTTCCTTTCCAACACCTCCTGCCCAGCCCGTGGCCGACCAGCCTTAATCACACACTACTCTGTCAGTCCCTGCGGCCCCCTCCACCCTGACAATGCATCGTGTGCACTCACGGCAGATGTCCGGGGTCCGCCAGGACACGCACACGCCCACGTCGTGGCAGGCCTGGGCGTAGGCGGCCACCGCCGTGCAGAAACACTCACAATCGCCCCCCGAGTCACAGGCACACGCGTCGCCCACGCAGGCCTCATAGTACTTGGCGGGGTCGACCTGGAGGGGAGGGGGAAGAGCCTTCGGATTCGGGGTCTGGGGCTCCTGGGGGTCAGGCCTGCGGTGTGGCCCGACCTGGGCCGGTTTCCCCCAGAGCCAGGGACAGCAGACGCGTGGGCCCCCGGGGCTGACCACAGGCTGGTCTAAAGGGAGGATGGTGACACGGGCCCCCCGACTTCTGCCCGCCCCTTCCTTCCCGGGCGCCCCGGGGGACGGCCGCATACGTGGGCGTGGCAGGCGGCGAAGGTGGCACTGTTGATGATGCTGCACTGCTTCTGGGCCCAGGACTTGCGGTACGGGTTGGCGGTGCAGGGGTCCCTGGGGGCCGGGGCGTCGGGGCAGGACGGGGAGAACTTCCAGCTGTTGCCGAACTCCAGGGCGCTGCTCACCACGGACTGGCTCCGCGTGGTGAAGTCATTGATGGCGCTGTCGTCAAAGTTCCCACACAGCCCACAGACCCGGCCCTGCAGACGGGGGACGGCGGCACGGGGGCTCAGGGCGTGTGCAGGAGGCGCTAGAGCCCAGCCCAGCCTCCTGTGACCCCACACGCTCCCCTGGGGCCCCACATCCCCACGGCCCCCCAGGAGGAGGGGGCCCCGAGTGTGCAGGGGGGCTCTCCGCCTTCACCGTGTGTGGGGCCCCACTCAGCACACAGGGTCACGGTGGCGTCCCTCCTGGAGGAAAGGGGGTGCAGGAGAGGAGCACTGGGGGCTACGTGGTGTCCCCTGCAGACCAGCTCAGGTCCTGACCTGGGACCCGTGAGCGTGGCCTCATGTGGAAATAGGGCCACTGCAGACAGGGATCCCGCTGAGATGAGGACGCCCTGGGTGGGCATGGGCTGTGACCACGGGGACGTGTGGGCACAGACACGAGTGAAGACAGTAACATGAGGATGCAGGCAGAGGCAGGAGGGTCGCCTGGGGCCCCAGACGCTGGAGGAGGCAGGAGGGATCCCCCCCCCAGAGCCCCCAGAGGGAGCGGGCCCGGGGATAGTTGCACGGGACTTCGAGTGTCCAGAACCACGAGAAGGAGCCACGAGTTTGTGACAGCGTCCCAGCAGCTGCAAGACACAGCACGCACAGCGAAGGGCCTCCCTCCTGCCGCCTCCCTCAAGGCACGCCATCTGGTCCGGGGCGAGGGCGGGCCGTCCCGGGGAGGGGGGCCCACCTTGAACTCAGGGCTGAGTTTGAGGAAGATGCTGGTCTTCCTGTCCCACAGAAGCACCAGGCCGGCCTCGGTGTCCACCACCAGGTAGATGCCCATCTGGCGGATGGAGTAGGGGGCCTCCTGCCCCGCACCCTTCTCTATCACCTCCACACCGCCATCACTCAGCCTCAGCTCGTAGCTCTGCGCAGAAGGGGTCTCTCAGGCCTGTCCCTGCTCGCCTTCCCAGGCGTCCCTCCAAGGTGGTCCCCGTCCCTTCCCACCACCCCCCACTCACCCCCAGGAACAGCTTGATGGCCTTGGAGCAGGTGACGCCCGTGGTCCCGCAGGGGACGTTCTCGGTGACCACGCGGAAGGTGCCGTTGGCGGTGCCGTTGTCCCCACAGTGGTCCTGCGGGCAGGCAGAGGGTGTTCCTGCAGCTGGGAGGCTGGGGTGCCCAGAGCTGCACTGCAGGACCGCGTGGGACAGCTGGGGAGCCCCCGGGACCGCGTACCTGAACCAGCGTGTACCCACAGTCCCCACTGAAGCTGTAGCTCTTCCCGTCGAAGGTGAGGTGGTGGCCGTCCCCGTACACTGCACAGGTGGCCAGGCAGGCGTCCTCTGTGCACTGCCACATCCTGTTCTTACAGGTGCTGGGGGCAGGGGGCACCGGTCAGGCCCAAGCTGGGCATGGGCAGTGGGGGTGGGGACGGCCCCTGGGGGCCATGGGCAGACCTCGAGGGCTGGGGCCGCACCACCCACTGCAGGGAGCCCCCTCCCCGCCACGTACCAGGTGTTGCAGCCCACCCGGATGGTCTGGCCGGGCGGGTAGCTGGCCCCGTTGTGCACACAGGGGCAATCGGCTGCAGTGAGACAGCGGCCCTCACCATCCGCCACCAGCCCGTCGGGACACACGCAGCCAGGCTCGCACTGGGAGCTGTACTGTGGGGCGCAGGAGACACGGCTCAGCCGGCCAGGGGTCAACAGCCGAGGGCCCCCCCCACGGCCTGCAGTGAGCCCAGGGAGCCCTCAGGCAGCCGTCTTCCCGGGAGCAGCCCCAGAGGGCCCCTCGGCAGAAGCCCACGGGGGTCACTGGGGGTGTGGGGGCTCTCACACAGTCCATGTCCAGGGTGAAGCAGCTCTTCTGACAGCCGGCCCCGGCAGCCCCCGGCGTGGCGTTGCGACAGTCGAAGTAGACCATGGGTGGGGTGCAGACTGGGGAGGTAGGGGCCATTCAGGGTCCCCAACCGCCACCCACCAGGCTGGCTCTGAGAGACACGGCTGCACACGGTGTGTCCCAGCGGCCGAGTCTGTGCCGCCCACCCTGAGGCTCGGCCAGTGGGGTGCGTGTGTGCGTGGCACGTGCGTGTCCATCCACAGGGCGCGTGTGCGCGGCGTGCTCACACACACTACCACCCCCTCACTGAGCAGGCCTGACAGAGAAACCCCTCCACACCCACCAGTCACACTGACTTGGGGGCCGGGCCACCCAAAAGCCTGGCGATGACGAGAGCCCCTCCCTCACTGTGGACTCACCTGGGGTGGGAACCTGGCCTCCGATGCAGGTCAGCGTGCCTTGTGTGCAGGTGCTGGGACGACAGGGTGGTCAGAGGGTCGCGCATCCCGGCCGCCCTGCCCACCAAGCCCATCCGGCAGGGCTCTTACCAGATGACCCCACGCTCATGCAGCGACTCCCCGTTGGGGACCACGGAGCCCCCGTGGTAGCAGGGACAGCTGGTGGCTGGCACACACTTGCCCGCATCGTCCATGAAGGTGCCGTGGGGACAGGTGCAGCCGTCCACGGGGACAAAGCTGATGCCGCAGGTGACGTCCTCGTGACTCCGGGCCCGGCAGGTGGGCTGGCAGGTGCTGATGTGGTAGTGGTAGGTCAGCGACTTTGGGCAGGTGGTCGTGGGCTTCGCTGCGGGATGCCAGGTGGGGGGAGGCAGTCAGGACGGCGGCCATCACCTGCACCCACCCCCGCCTCCCCTGCCCCAGCCGCAGGGTCCCGGGCCCGGCTGGCCGGGGCGCTCCAGGGCTCCACGCCCCGCACGGGGCAGAGGCCCCAGAGCACGTGTTCGGGGGGGACACTCACTGCACACGCCGTCCCTCCAGCCGCTGAGCAGCACCCCCTTGGTGGTGCAGGCATGCACGTAGGAGGACAGGGCCGCGCACAGGCAGTCCTCGCTCTTCTCACAGTTACACGTGTCGAACATGCAGTTCTGGGGACGGAGCCGTTGTCACCCACACGCCATGAGCATCCCCCACGCTGCCGCCCCTGCCTCCTCTAGGACCCCTCCTCGCGCCCGCACCGGGGGCCCCCACGCCCTCCGCACACCATCTCGGCACCAAGCTCCCCTCCAGGTGAGTGCTGGAAGGACCACAGCCCCTCCTGTCTGGGACCCGACAGGTGCCAGCCCGTGTGGTCAGGCTTAGACCCCAGAGCGTCTCGGCCACCACCGATCTGCCACGTGGACTCCAGGGCCCAGCCAGCCACAACCCTCAGGGCTTGTCGGCCCCGATGTCTGGTTACAGGGCTGGAGGCACCGATGAACTCCAGACCGCGGACCACGTCGGACCCTCGCGGAGCCCCTCTCCCCGCACCGAGGGCAGCCGTGTGGCGGGGCGGGGAGAGGTGGGTGGGTGGGCGTTACCGAGTAGTAGGTGCCAGGGTTCACGGCAGCATGGCACCGGGCGAAGGGGCCGTGGGCGTCCGTCAGCCGGGAGCACCAGTGCTGAGCGTACTTCTCTGTGGACAGAGGTCAGCAAGCTGGACGGTTGGCGTCCGACGGAAGCTACACAGACGTGTGCAACCTCCCGTAGGGAAGGGCGCCAGGAGTGCACAGGGTCCCAGGCTCCCTCCCGGGCGCCCCTGCTACGGTCGGCGGGCGGGCACGCTGAGGGCGCGCCTCCACCACCCCCGCAACACCCCGTTCCTCTTCTTCCAGAAGTTACCACAGCTTTACCAGAAGGGATGGGAAATTCATTGGCGAGTTTGCCTGTTTACCTCCTGAATCCCTCCTCCAGGGCCAGAGTGGATTCTGCGGCCCGGGGTCACTGGCACCCAGGTGGGCCCTGGGACTTCGGGGACCCACGTACCGTTCTCCACGCTGAGGGAGCAAGGGTCCTCGAAGCTGTTCTTGACGTTGGGGCAGGCGGCCTGGGTCTTCCAGGTGTTGGCGAAGGCGGCGGCCGTGCCCTCCACCACGCCGCTGAGGGTCCGGAAGTCATCGGCCTGGTTCTGGTTGAAGTTCCCGCACAGGCCTGGGCGGGAGGGCAAGCATGAGGCCCCGTGAGCCCTGGCCGCTGAGGGTGGGCCCGGGCTCCCAGGGCAGGCGGCGCCTCTTACCGCAGGTCAGCCCGCGGAGCTCGGGCCCCAGCCTCACGAACACCTGCATGATAGGCACCAGCTGGATACTCAACTGCAGGCCCAGGTTGGTCTGGGCGATGATGAAGAAGGTTGAGGGTCTGAAGAGCGTGACGTTGGCTGTGGACACAGGGGACAAGGCCTCAGTGGGCTGTGAGGGGCGGGACCCTCGGGGGGCAGGCCCGACACTCTCACCTGCTGAGATGGGCATCTGGGTGTAGACCTGGTTCACAAACACCTCCCCGCCGGCCTTGACCGTGATGACCTGGGAGCAGCAGGGAGCGGGGTCAGGGCTCAGCCAGCGCCCCCGGTGGCCCCAGAGGCTGTGACATGTGCCTGCAGGACCCCTTCCCCCAGGGGGCCACAGGGGGCCACAGGCTCCCTCGAGGAGGGGCTGACGAGCCAAGTTCTGCCCTGGGCTCAGCTTGTTTGTCTACGTTTTCCTCAAGGACCGAGCATTCTCTCAGGTAAAAACCCAAGTGATTTTATGAAAAAATAAAAATAAAAAACAAAAATAAATAAAAAATAAAATAGAGACAAGGTGTCTTCAATGAAGCTGAGCTACTGGGGGCGCCCTGGTCCCTCCTTCCAGGGCTGGTGGGGGCAGGCGTGGAGGCCATGGTGCCCCTCCCCCAAGCGGTTCCATCTGGGGACCAACACTCAGAGACCCACGGGGTGGGAGGGTCCTCAGGCTGAGCCCCGGCCCCTCGCTGCCCATGCCAGGTCAAGGGCTTGGGCAGAGGTCACTTGCATGAGGGACACAGACTCCCCCGGCCCCCACGTCTGCTCTCACCGTGCGCCCCCCGCCCAGGCTCAGCGTCAGGCTCCTCAGGCAGGTCTCGGTGTCCGTCCGGCCGCACCTGCGCATCTCGGCCAGCACAGTGAACGCACTGCTCTTACAGGGCTGCAGACACAGGTCCTCACGCTCGGCCCAGAGGCGCCAGCCCCCCGCCCCGCCTCCCCGCCCACCCTGGAAATCCTGTGGGGTGGCACCAGGAGCGGGGGGCCGCAGATGCCGCAGCTGTCTGCAGCCCGGGCGGGGCGGCCGCGGCAGAAAGCCGCTGTGTTGGAGCGAGGACCGGGGGCCCGTACCTTGGCCAGCACGTAGCTGCAGTCCCCGTGCACTGTGTACTGTCTCTCATCGAACGTGGAGAAGTGGGGGCCCCCCAGCACCGAGCAGGTGCCCGGGCACGGCAGCTCCCGGCATCTCCACCGGCCCCCGGAGCAGGTGCTGAGTACGGCAGAGACCACGCGTGTGCAGCCCCTGGGAGCATCCGGCCCAGCCTCCACACTGGCAGGTGGACACGGGTCTGGCCCGGGCCCGCCTGCAGCACTGCACAGACCGGGCCCACCGGTGTCTGCACGACAGGCCCCTGGCCCGTGCCCGGGGCCCCAGGTGAGAGATGGCAGCCGGCACTTGGGCCATGGCCTCCGGGGGCCATCCCAGGACACGTCCAGGGGTACAGGAGGGCGGGCCTGGGCTCCTACCAGCTGGTGCAGTCTGTGCTGTAGCTCGCTCCTGGAGCGTAGACGGCCCCGTTGTACACACAGGAGCACTGGGTTGCAGGGATGCAGCCGGCCTGGCCGAGGTCATCGAGCACCATCCCTGCAGAAGCAGGAAGGCCATACGGCAGGTGCCAGGCTGATCCACCCCCGAGCAGGGGGAGGGGACCCGCCCTCTGCCCAAGGTCGCTCTACCCTTCAGGGGCTCCTCAGACCCAGGGGCCCCGAAGGCGTCTGTGTGATTCTCGGGGGGCTCCTCTCACCCTCGGGGCAGAAGCAGCCGGCCACGCAGTGGTCCTCGCAGAGCTGGGAGTGCTCCGGGTTGGAGCAGGTGTCCGCGCAGGGCGAGCCGCACTCGTGATACTCCATGTTGAGGGGGCAGGTCTGGGCTGCAGCGGGGAGGACGCAGCCGAGTCACATCCCGCACCCACCTCCGGGCCAAAGCAGGGCAACACGACAGGGGCACTCACGGCAGAGGTGGGGGCGTCTCCAGTCCAGGGGCTGCCCCCCGGCGTGGGCGCACTGGCGGGAGTACTCAGCGAGCGTGTGGCAGATGCAGCTGTTGCGGGAAGCGTGCTCACAGAGGCAGAGGTCCTGCCGGCAGGCCTGCACGTAGCGGCGGGCGTCCACCAGAGCGCGGCAGCCCGAGAACAGCCAGCCGCTCAGGATCTCCTCGCAGACACCCTGGGCGCGGAGCCGGGAGGCCAGGCTGAGTGCAGGCTGCGGACCCTCCCCTGGGTCCCGGCCCCCACCCCGCCTCGGCCCCGCAGGAGCAGGACCCACCCCCGGCGCCCGTTCGCGTCAGGGCTTACCGTGCCAGGTGAGCAGTCCCTCGGGGGTACAAGGACAGGGTCCTGACACTGCTCCGTGGGGCCGTCCATCTTCTGCAGATTCCCAAACTCGATGGGGGTCAGCTGGACACCTGCAGGAGGCGCAACGCCAGGCTCTTTAGGTTCCCGGTGCCTCCGCACCGTCCCCCAAGGTGCCCGAGGGGTCCCCGCTGCACCTCCTCCCCCATCCACACTGCTGGGCTAAAGGATGTTCGGGGAGTCTGAGGATTAAGTGAGGAACCACCCAAGTCATTCGGGGTTGCAGGCAGAGGGCTTAGGCCTGTAAGTTCTCCAAGCCCAGGTCAGCACGCAACCCAGAGGGCTGGAGAGTGACCCTGACCTACCCCGGCCCTCGGAGCCCAGCCGAGCCCGTACGGGGCCCCCAGATGCTTGGGCAGGTGCGTTCCCCTGGGCTGCAAGCCCCTCATGGGTGAGCTTCCTGTGGGCTTCACAGGCCTGGCGAGGGGGATCTGGGGGTGGGGGCCTCTGGCTGGTGGGGTCACATGAAATACCACTTCCCGGCAGCAGGAGGCCCAAGAAACCATGAGAGGGTCCGCTTGGAGACGGTGCGGAGGGCGCGGGAGGCCCTCGTGCGTGTGTGTGGTGCATGTGAGCACGAGCGGGCACGTGCGTGCGGCTCTGAGTGTGCGTGCGCACGGGCACACAAGCTGAGGACATTCTGGAAGACGGCCTTCCAGGGAGCACTGAGGAAGGGGCCCGGCGACCGTGGGGCAGCCGCGGGGAGGGGCTTACCGTGGGAGAAGAACTCATTGAACATCGGCTGGCCACTGAAGTCTCCGCAGAGCCCACAGGTCTGGTTGGCGTACTTGGGGTCCAGCTCCAGCTGGGATGAGAATGCACGTCAGATGCCTGGCCCCTCAGGGACGTCTCAGGACAGGGAGGACAGAGGAGGTGTGGGCTGGGGGCTCCTCACAGAAGTGTCGTGGGCTGTGGACCCCTGCCCCCCACGCCAGCAGGGTCTTCATCGGGGGGGGGACTAGGTCCCCCTGGGCCCCCCCCTCACCGGCCCTGTGCAGTGGGGTCTGGCCATCCCACCCACCCTTGCCCAGAGCACTTTCTTCCTTCTCTGGGGAGGCTGTTGGGCTGGCGGTGCCCCCTCCCCGGCCCGGGCCCCGGCCTCACCAGGAGGCTGTCATCTTGGCTCCACATGAAGACCAGGCCCAGCCTGGCCACCACCTTCAAGTAGCTGCCGCTGAACTCGATGAGGACCCCAGACTGGCTAAAGGGCAGCTGAGTTCTGTGGAGAGAGGGCCAGGCTGAGGCTCCAAGGGCACTCAGGGACAGGGCAATGGAGGTCTGGCCCTTGGCCAGGGAGGGCCCCTACGGGCACTTTTGTGACGAGATCCCTGTGCCCACGGACAGTGCCCCAGGTGCGAGAAGGACAGGGGACCCCGGAGCTCCAGTGTCACAGAGGAACTAGGAAGGGGGCCACTTCCGCAGGCAGGAAAAGAGCCCTGGGCCTCTGGGGGTGTGTGCAGGGCGCCCAGCACAGAGGCCTGGGGAGTGCCCGGGGGGGGCCGGCGCTCGGGGACGACCCCACGTCCCCCCCACTACCACCCAGACTCACGGGCGCCCGTTGACCAGGATGGAGCTCTTGGTCAGCTGGATGACCACGCCATCGAGCTTCATGGTGACTCCGATGACCGTGGTGGCATTGGACGCCTGGCCGCGGCGCAGCTGGACGTTGAAGTCCTCGTAGGCGGCTCCGCAGTGCGCTGAGAAGACGTAGTTGCACAGGCCCGGGAAGCGGAAGACGTCGCCGTCGAAGGTCTTGTAGTGGAAGTCGCCCCAGGCGCTGCACACACGCCCGTTGTGCGCGGGGTTCCGGACTGTGGGCCAAGGCGGGCCTGAGGGTGCTGCCCTGTGCCCCGAGCCTGGGACGCGGCTGCCCGGGGGCCGGGCGGCTGGGGAGAAGCTGCCTGGACCCAGGCCGTCCTGGGAACGCAGACCCCCTTCCAGGACTTACTCCGCGTCCACCTGGGCAGCGGGACCCCTTCCAGCCGCGCCCCCGCCCAGCCTCACAGACCCTCTCTTACCTCGCACCACCGGGGCTGTCCTCAGAGGGGGCAGGAAGGTCATCCCACGGAGTGGGTGGCCTGCGGGAATGCGGGCACAGTGTCAGGCTGCCCACAAGCACGGCTGTGGCCGGAGTCGGGCGTCTCTGCCGCCCTTGCCAAGCCTGCTGGCACCACACCCAGCCTGGAGTTGGACGTCAGGTCCACGGGGGCAGCCGAGGCTCCTGTAGGCCAGTGGCCTTCCCTCTGGGCCGCCCCGAGGGGCTGTGAGCTCTCTGGCCCGGAACTCTGCCCGGAACGCATCCCTGGTGCCCAGAGTCTCAGAAATGCCTGAGTCAGCACCAGGCGCCCAGGACGATCCCTTGGGCGCTGAGGCCAGGCATGGACGAGCCTCCCTCTGAGCCCAGTTTGGGGGAATGACTCTCTCCCAGGGCAGCATGACCAGCATGGCGGCACAAGAATCCCCAGAGAGGCCACCCGCCAGCCCCCGCCCCAGGCCAAGGGGACGCATATGTGGCTAAGGGATCAGGACTTATGCGGAGACAGGAGGATGTCGCTGTGAGCTCGGGCCTCTAGCCTGTCCTCCTGTCTGAAGCCACCACGGGGACACAAGCAGCCTTCGGGGGCCCCCAGGTGACCGACCGGGGCTGTGTGTGGGGGTGTCCTCCAGCCCCCCAAGTTCTGGCCCCGAGGGAGTGGGGCAGGGCAGCCCTGACAAGTCGGGGTCGACTCACCACCAAGCTCCTGGGGGACGGGAAGGTCTGGGGACTTGTGGCCATGTTCCACAGAGCCATCCTGGGCCTGGCCTATGGGAAGAAGAGAGGACACTGGGCCTGAGCCAGGCGGGCAGGGCACAGAGAGAGGGACAGGCAGATGGAAGGGCCCAGAACAGGTGGGGCTTCTCTCTGCGCAGGGCTGGGGTTGTGGGGAGGGTCTCTGCCCATGCTGCCCATGTCAGGCCCATGAGCTTCTATAGGCATTCCTTCAGCTTGGCCCCACGAGCACTTGGGGGTCCCCTGGCCCTGACGTGGCATTCATTCATTCACTATTCCTTCATTCACACTGAGTATCTCCCTGCTTGGGACATAAAGAGCACACTGCTTGGCAGCCTGTGGAGGGACCAGATGGTAAAAGCTATGGGTCGGCTGAGTGTGTCAGGAGACAACCAGGGCCCTGGGGGAGAATTTGGGACAGACTGGGGGATGCGGAGCCGAGTGGGGTGAGGCTGCCCAGCCCAGGCCCTGACCCTGCAGGGACAGTCTATGCTCATCCCTGACGCAGATGCCCCGGGAGGGCCCAGCAAGGGCTGGCCCTGTGCGCACGGCGGCAGGAGGCCGGGGACTGCAGGGTGCGGGCGCGCGGGGTGCCATGTTGTGGTGCTCATGGTGCTGAGGGCCTCGGGAACGTTGCCCCCTTGCCCCGGGCAGCTCCTCTGGGAGCACCCTGTCACCCAGCACCTGTCCAGGACCCAGCTATCCCCTGGGACGCAGAGGCCACAAGGTGCAGACCTGGGTGGGAGGGGGCCTCAGAGGGTCCGAGAGCCTCTCCCCAGCATCCTCACGGTGTGGACCTCACGATCACACCCGCCCCCCATGGCTGAGGCCCCCTGGAAACCCCTCTCAAGGCCCAGATGTGGAAAACGAGCTGGTGGACTGGGGCCGTGGTGAGGGGGGTCCCAGGGACAGGTGGGCAGCTCTGCCAGGCTGCAGGGCCCCAAGGACCTGCTCAGAGCAGGGGGCAGAGGCAGCGAGCTGCAGGAAATCACACATGGATGGACAGGAAGACAGACAGGGGGCTCGGAGACGCTGGGTTCCTGCTTCCCCACCTCAGGGGCCCCTGCCCCCACGTGGACCCCCATGGCCCCTGAGAGCTCCCAACCCCACAAGCTGGCAACTGCAAGACAGCGAGGGCCAGACCCAGGGCCAAGGGGCCGGGAGCCACTCTCAGACACGCTCAGCTTCCCTGGGGCCCAGGGCAAGACCTCGGAGTTGCCTGCCGCCCTCCCGGGCCCAGAGCCGCCCCCGGATGTAGGGGAACCACGGGGATGCCAGGTCAGGGCCACCCCGGGAAAGCTGCTCAGTGGGAGCCTTACCCATGTGCTGTGCACAGGCCAGGGTGAGGGCCAGGGCCCAGAGGGGGGCCAGCTTCCTCCAGCCAACACCCATCCTACGGAGGGAGGGGAGAAGTCCCCAGGGGCAGCGTCTGAGGAAGGACCTGAGTGGGCAGGAGGCTTTTGTAGCCCCAGAGCTGGCTCCGGCCCAGTAGCTTCACGTGGGTGGGCGGGACAGGGCCTGCCATTGCCCTCACTCAGGCAAACAGTGGGCACTCACTCTCGGCTGGCCAGCAGACGGAGCCAGGCAGAGATGGGCGTAGCTGCCAGGTGGGGCCTGGTTTCCTGAGGGTTCCCCAGTCCTGGCCTGCAGGGATCCTCCTGCCATGCCCCTCACCCCTGCAGCTTCCTTAGGCATGCTTCTGTGAAGCCGGACCCCACAGACTTCCTGGGGCTGATGGGGCTGCCAGGGCCTCACCCTCTCTGAAGAGGGGCTCAGGGGGCAGCACCCTCAGCGACAGGACCCTGCCCCACAGCGCAGCCCCCGGCTTGGCACCGCCTCGGACATTGACTGGGCTTCTGGCTCCTGGCTCCAGGCATGCAGTGGGCAGCCCCGGGCCCGCTTGAGTCGCACGTGGCCTCATGGCCACGAGGGGTGGAAGTGGCCGGACCCACTGGGCCGGGAGCTGCCGACAGGCTTACCCCAGAAATCATCCCAGCAGGTGGACTGAGATGGCCCAGCCCCAGACCGTGGGTGTATGGGCGTCGGGTCCTTTTGGGGTGCTGTGTACCAGGGCTGAGCTCTCCCCCACAAGGCAGCCACACGCCCCACAGACCAGCAGTTCCACTGACGATGAGAAGTCCCCACTGGGGATGGTGGTGGCAAAGGCAGTGGGAGTGGCTGGGCTGGGCCCCTCTGAGCATCTCTTTCCTGCTCAGGGGGCCCATCCCAAGGGCCTTATAGTTGCCTGGTTTTCGGTCTCTGAGTCGTCCCCTCCCCATGCCCTGACTTGGCCCTGGTGCCTGTGAGAGAGAGAGCACCGCGTGCAGTGGGGGATTGTGGGGGATCGTGGGGAATCATGTGGGATCGTGTGAGATCATGGGGGATCATGGGGGATCGTGGGGGATTGTGTGGAATCATGGGGGATCGTGGGAGATCGTGGGGGATCTGTGGGATCATGGGGGATCGTGGGAGATCGTGGGGGATCATGGGGGATCATGTGGGATCGTGTGGGATCGTGTAGGATCATGGGGGATCATGTGGGATCGTGTGGGATCATGTAGGATCGTGGGGGATAGTGTGGGATCGTGGGGGATAGTGTGGGATCGTGGGGGAGCAGCAGGAGAAGGCTGACGGGGTGAGTGAGTGCGGCCCCCAGCTGGCTGGTGCTTCGGCCGTTCTGACCCCCACCAGGCTCCCCTGCTCGGCCTTGGAGCTGGACACCAGGTCACCTGCAGCTGAGCAGGGCAGCGGGGTCCCCAGGGACAGGCAGGGTGGACGGATCTGGCCCCAAAGCGGTGTGAGGCTTTGGACAGGACAGTGAACAGTGGTAACCGGGGCCGTGGGCGAGGCCTCGAGGGTCTGTGGGAGGCGGCCAGGACCCTGGCTGAGGGGAGTGTGAGGGACAGACACCCCCCCCCCAAGCAGGGAGGCACAGGCCCAGCAGTGTCCCTGCTGCTGACACTGGACTCAAGCCGGGGTTCACACGCGACCCTTTGCTCCTCTCTGCTGGGGGACACGCCCTGCATGCACAAGTCTGGGCCACCGGGCAGCTGCTGACCGCCCAGAGCTGGCTGCCCAGGTGCTTCCAGGCCACCGGAGGTCCCTGCCCTGGGTTAAAGTCCCTTCCCAGGCTCATCCCCCTCTGTCACCCATAAGGTGCTGCCCGGGGCCGCTGCCGGGGTCCAAGACCACTGCTGGGATCCACTACAGCCTGGCTGCTCTGGGCTTCCTCCTGGGGCCCGACCTGAACGACAGGACCCGGGCTACCGGGCACTTTCCCATCCTCTGAAAACCCAACCCAGGCAGGACACCCTGGGAGGCCCCAGGCCTGGCGCCTGCTCATGTCTCAGCTTTTGGGGCTCTTGAGGGACCCCTGGGGAGGGCGCTGGAGTCGGGGCAGGTGTGGGACTGGCCACCTAGCCTCAAACATCGGGGTCCTTCTTCTCTGTGACCTTGTGCCCCTGGGGTGGGCTGAGGGTAAGCATGTGGCCTTCTGAGCGTCCGGTGCTTGGCCAGCCCAGCCCCAACATCGGCCACTCGGTGGCCATGCACAGAGCCAAGGTCCAGACTATGGAGGGGGCTGTGAAAGGATGAGGGGCTGGGGGTCCCCTGGAGCAGCTCGGCAGTGACTGCGCCCTCCTGCCCCTGCTCAGGGGGCTTCATGCTCAGGGAGGGGTGGTGCGGGGGCGGGCGAGGCTGGGGCTAGTCGTGGCCTCCCTGAGCCTCCGTTCCCTCATCTGAGGACAGGGTGCATGGGAATCTTGGCAGGCAGTGGGTCACACGAGGAGGGTGCTGTGCACAGGGAACAGGGGGCATACGTGGGGACGGGACTGGCCCGGGGCATTGGCCCCAGAAGCCTTTGCTCCCTGGGGTCCCCGCTGCCAGCCCCCCACCCGCAGGTCTGATAAAGTGATGGGCTTGCTGGAGTCTGGTGAAGCCAAGCGGGGTCCGGCACTCACAGGGTCTAGCCGGCCTTGGCCGCGTCCCAGAGTGGGGCTCTTGCTGTCACCGCTATCGCTGGGCCACTCAGATTTGGGACAGGAAGCGGCCATCAGATGGCCCTCTTTGTCACGGGTGGCTGGACCGAGACTGACCCAGGTGAGGACGAAGCCCACCAGCCGGGATCAGGCCTGAGCAGGGCCCCAGGGGGAGCAAGGGCCCCGCAGGTGGGTGCGATTCAGTGCCCCCCTCCTGGGGCGAGGGTGAAGATGGGGGGCAGTGTGCTCTCTGCAGCTCAGATGCATGAGGTGATGGAGAGGCAGCCCCCAGCTCCTCACCTGGGACAGAGCCCCCCCTCCTACTCCTCTGACGCCCATCACTATAGGAAGAGCCACGGTCCTGGGACTCCCGGCCCCCAGCCCTGGCCTGACCCTGACCCTGACCCTGACCCGGCCCAGCCCAGCCGTTCCTGGGCAAGGTGACCAGGGTGGGGGACACTGGTTTCCACACCACCCTGGACACAGCCAAGGCCCCGAAGCAGGTGACCCACGGACCTGCTGGGGTCACTCAGTGCTGGCCAGCGGGACCTGGGGGGCTGCCCCCCAACTGCCCTGCTCCTCCATGAGGCTGCAGGCGGGGGCTCTGTCCAGGGGAGGCCAGGCTGGGCTAAGGCGGGAAAGGAGGCAGCTTCACAGCTCTTCTCAAGTGGGGCTCCATGGGGCTGTGTTCTCCCTCCAGGATGAGGAGGTCAGCAAGGACTGTCCTCCCTCCTGGTGCCCTCCAGGGGCTGCAGTCGGGACACATCCCAACGGGGGGGCACTCCCACCCAGCAGTCAGCACCTGCACCCCACACGCCAGGCGCCCGCACCCCCTCCCCCGGGGAGAGGCCCCTCCCAGTGGCCCTGAGGACCCGGCCGGCCACTCCAGGGCACCGATAGCCAGAGCCGGCCGAGCCCGCGTCTCGGGGCCTTCGTCCGTTCGTTCAGTCCTTCAAAACCCAGACCCCGGAGTGGGAGGAGGTGTGGTTACCCCACTTTGAGGATGACTCAGGTGGGAGGCACCCGGCCGGGCTGGGACCCCAGACTCGGGGAGAAGGTGTCCCACCCACGTGTGGCCCGAAGCCAGCGTATCACCTCCCTGCACCTCAGGTCCCTCCTCTGGGAAGCAGTGACCACAGGACCAGCTGCTCAGAGACACGAGTCAGCCAGGCATCCTCTGAGCTTCATCTGGACCCCAGAAGTGCCCCTACTGCCCCCGTGGGGCCCGCCACCCCACCCCGCCCCCCGAGACTGGGGCCGAGTCGGGCCCTTGCAGAGTTCCTGCTGCCAAATCCCTGAAACGGCCTGATGACCCCGCACTGTGTCATTTCTTGGACTTTTGCACACTTAATGAGTGTGGTCTCTTGGCCCCCCGACCACATCAGATCTTGCACCGTGGCCCCGCCCGCACCGCGCCTGCCACACAGGACGGCCCGAGGGTCGCGGGTGTGGCCCCACCAGCCCCCACCCAGGGCGCAGGTGCGGAGCTTGTTGGCGTCACAGATGGGGAAATGGACATTTGTGGGACGCTTACTGTGCGTCCGGTGATAGGGAGTGATTTCTCAACCGGGACAGGCCACGACTCTCATAACCGCGGGGAGGAAGTGGGAAGTGGGCTGGGCTCTGGGAGCCACTGATAGTGGAGGCCGGATTATCTATGGGTGCTGTTGACACAAAGGGCAGGTGCGGCCAGGAGCTTCCTTGATAAGGACAAAGACAACCCGATCCCTTCCTGCTTCGCCGCGGGGCCTGGGAGAGCCATGCTGCGGTGCCGGCGGCTGGGGTCAGCCTCCTAGCCTGAGGGGCCGAGACCCTCACTGCCCGATGGGTTGGCGGTCAGGGGTGTGCTCTCCCATGAGAGAGAAAGGGAGTGGAGAGTAAATTTGGTTTTATGGCGGGGCTGCACTGATTTGGAACCTTCGTGTGCGTATTTATTTATGTGAATCACTGGACAAATAGAATTCCTCCGGAGAGCTGGGCTGGCTGCTGAGCCCTGGCCCCCAAGGTCCACTGTCTGGTCGAAGGGACAGCTCCCCCCGCACCCCGCCCCCACCCCATCCACAGAGGGCCCCACCCCTGCCCCCATCACCCCAAGGGTCTGTGACGCGGGGGGCGGGCACTGTCCACTGGGGCCGATCCCTGAAGGTGAGCACGTTTGTGTCCTAGGGGTCAGGGAGTGGCTCACAGGCTACCCCTCCTCTGCCCCCAAGGGGCCACCAGCCCCACCAAGCAGCCTCGTCCACAGTGCCATTTCCCCTCCGGGCTCAGGGACCTGCCAGACCGCTTGATCACCAGGAAGGGGGGACAGAATGCACTGTCATCCACACGTCCCTCACTGTGGCTCCCCATGGCACATGGACCATGGGTCAGTCCCTCTGACGTCAGCACCGCAGGGGTGTGTGTGGGGTGGAGGGTCTGTCTAATACTATCAGCAAATTTAAAAGGTATTTTTCTCAGTATAAAATCCTATTTGCAATAATTACAGCACCATTTCTGGGTATATCCCTCAAAGAATTGAAAGCAGGGTCTTGAGATATTTGCATCCCCACATTCAAAGCAGCATTACTCACAGCAGCAAAAAGGTGGAAATAGCCCAAGCGTCGTCGACGGACGAGCAGATAAACGTGGTCCATCCACACACCAGACCATCACTCAGCCTGAACACGGAGGGACACGCTGACACCTGCCACAGCGTGGATGGACCTGGGGGACGTGATGCTGAGTGAGATAGGCCAGACACAGAGGGACAAATACTGCAGGATTCCCCCCACATGAGGTCCTTAGAGTCTCCAGATTCACAGGGAACTGAGAGTGGACAGTGGGCACCGGGGGAGGGATGGGGGTCGGTGACTCAGGGGGACAGAGAGTGGACAGTGGGCGCTGGGGCTGGGGGAGGGATGGGGGTCGGTGACTCAGGGGGACAGAGAGTGGACAGTGGGCGCTGGGGCCAGGGGAGGGATGGGGGTCAGTGACTCAGGGGGACAGAGAGTGGACAGTGGGCGCTGGGGCTGGGGGAGGGATGGGGGTCGGTGACTCAGGGACAGAGAGTGGACAGTGGTGCCGGGGGAGGGATGGGGGCCAGTGTCTCAGGGGGACAGAGAGTGGATGGTGGGCGCTGGGGGAGGGATGGGGGTCAGTGACTCAGGGGGACAGAGAGTGGACAGTGGGCGCTGGGCACCGGGGGAGGGATGGGGGTCAGTGACTCAGGGGGACAGAAAGTGGATGGTGGGCGCCGGGGGAGGGATGGGGGTCGGTGACTCAGGGGGACAGAGAGTGGACAGTGGGCGCTGGGGCTGGGGGAGGGATGGGGGTCGGTGACTCAGGGACAGAGAGTGGACAGTGGGTGCTGGGGCCAGGGGAGGGATGGGGGTCAGTGACTCAGGGGGACAGAGAGTAGATGGTAGGTGCCAGGGGGAGGGATGGGGGCCAGTGTCTCAGGGGGACAGAGAGTGGACGGTGGGCACCGGGGGAGGGATGGGGTCATTGTCTCAGGGTGACAGAGTCTCAGTTTGGGAAGATGGAAAGTTCTGGGGACAGGTGGTGGGGACGGCTGCACAACAGTGTGAATGTGCTTAGTGCCCCTGAGCTGTGGGCTTAGAGACAGTGAAGACAGTACATTTTGTTATGTGTATTTCACCACAATTTTTTTTCTTTTTTTTTTTAAGATTTTATTTATTTATTTGACAGCGAGAGAGGGAACACAAGCAGGGGGAGTGGGAGAGGGAGAAGCAGGCTTCCAGCTGAGCAGGGAACCTGATGTGGACCTCGATCCCAGGACCCTGGGATCATGACACGAGCCGACACCAAGCGTTGGATGCTTGACCGACGGAGACACCCAGGCACCCCATATTGGAAAGTTTTTTAATGCTAATTTCCAGTAGTTTGTTACAGAATGATTGCACTGGAATACTTTCTTGTGTGTCTTAGGCTGGATCATGGCCTAGACATCCAGGCCCCAATCCATGCGACCTGTGGGTGCCACCTTATGTGGTGAAAGGGACTCCGTAGGTGTGATTAAATTAAGGATCTTGGGATGGGAGTGGGGGTTACCCTGGATGATGTGGGAGTCCCGACGTAATGAGGTCCAGGGTCTTTATAAAAGGGAGGCTGGAGGGCTGGAGGAAGGAAGCAGCAGGAAGAAGGCGGTGGACGCAAAGTTGGGGGGAGAAGATGCACCAACAGCGGTGCTGATGGGGGACAGGCCTCCAGCCAGGGAACACGGGCGCCTCCAGGAGCTGGAAAAAGCAGGGGACAGACCCCCACCGCACCCCGAGCCTCTAGGAGGAGGTCCTCTTCTCTGTTGACCTGTCCATCAAAACTTCTGCCAAGTTCTAAATTGAGCTGTTGGCTTTGTTATTGTTGAGGTTCGAATCCAAGCTCTTTACCAGATTTGTGACTCGTAAACACTTTCTTCCATCGGCGGCTGGTCTCCTCACCCTCATCACGGGGTCCGCCAAGGAGCAGCTGGTTTTGCTGCGAAGAGACTGTTTACCAAGTCCTCTTTTCACGGGTCTTGCTTCTGCTGACGCAGCTAGGAGACCTTGCCTTAGCCAGGGCCACCAAGATTTTCTCCTGTTTTCTTCTAGAGGTTTATAATTCTAGGTTTTATATTGAGGTCCTTGATCCATTCTGAGTGAATTTGTCACAAAACCGTAGCGGGGGGTCTCAGCCAGGCTGGGACACGGACGCTCCGGACAGGGAACCTTGCCGTCCCAGCGAGGAGCCGCCCCCCTCACGCCCACCACCTATGTAACCCCTGGCAACCACAAATCCGTTCTCTATTTCGATAATTTTGTTGTTTCAAGAATAGTCTCTGACCTTCGGGGATTGGCTTTTTTCATCCAGCATAATTCTCGGGAGATTCACCTCAGATTGTCTTGTGTATCGATAGTTCACAGCTTCTTGCTGTGGAGTAGTGATCAGTGGTGCAGACGGCCCACCACTGGTCTAACCCGTCACCTATGGAAGGGCGGCTGAGCTGTCTTCCGTTCCCCGATATTCCAGAAATAAAGCTGCTGCCGACATCGTGAGAACATGAGCGTTTATTTGTCTGGGACAAACGCCCAAGAGGGTAATTGCCAGGTGGCATCGCAGTGGTGACTCTGGACTCCGGAGCACCTGCCAAACTGAGCCCCAGAGGGGGTGTCACGGGACGTTTGCATCAGCAGAACGAGCACGCCCGCTTCCTCGTGTGCTCACCAGCGCCCGGGGCCCCCAGGCGTCCTGACACGCCGCTGGGGTTTAATCTGCAAGGCCCCCAGGCCAGGGATGGCCAGTATCTGTCCTCGTGCGCATCGGCCAACTGGAATCCTCATCGGTGAACAGACTCTTCGTATCTTCTGCCCATCGGTTATTGGCTCGTTTGATCTTCAGCGTCGAGTTTTGAGAGTCGGTCGTATATTCCAGACACAAATCCTTTGTTGAATGTGTGGTTTGCAAACATCTCCTCGCTGGCTGCCCCTTGTCTTTTCATCCTCGTTGGGTCTTCCATGGAGCAAAGGTCTTTGGTCTGGGTGCGGTGCGGTTTGCCGTGTTTTCCTTCTCAGGGTCAGAGCCACGAACGCTTGGCTCATCCCTGGACCCCAAAGAATTTCTCCTATTTTTCCCAAAAGTTGTACCATTTTGCACTTTGCACTGAAGGCTATGGTCCGGTTGCCCCGGTGACTTGTTGAAAAGACGACCCTTCTTCCATCAAATTGCTTTGGCACATTTGCCAAGATCAGTCAGGTGTATGGCGTGAGTCTCTTCATGGGTTCTCGGTTCTGCCCATGGACGCACATCTCCATCCCTCTCCCAGCACCACACAGTTTGATCCTTGCAGCTCAGTAGGTCTTGAAGTCAGGGACAGCGATTCCTCCCAGCGATATAAGTCCCCCAGCCCTGCCTGAGCTTTGCCCAATTTCTGACATGCTGTGTCTTTCGTTTCCACGCGGCTCGGCGTATCGTCTCCGTGCTTCCTCGGACTCTCCCTCCTTGGCCCGTGGATTACTGAGACGTGTGTTTCCGAGCGTTTGGAGATTTTCTGGCTAACTTGCCATTACCGACTCCTAATTCTCTCATCAGAGAACAAATCTGCCCAGTTTGGTTTTAGTTATGTCCGACACGTAGAGGTTTGTTCTGTGCCCAGGATGTGGCCCATCTCGGTCTACGCCCTGTGGGTGCCCGAAAGGCGTGTATGCTCTGCTGCTCTTGGGTGGCGTGTTCCATAAATGCCAGTCCTGTTGGTCGACAGGATTAAGTTCCTCCACATCCTTGTTAATTTTCTGACCAGCTGTTCTATCAGCTGGGGAGGGGCGTGGGGTGTCTCCACAGGAATTGGCCATTTGTGTATTTCTCCCTTGGGTTTTGTCAGAGCTCAGTTCACATAGTTCGCAGCTTTTAGGGGACATCTTCTGGTGCACAGATCTCAGCTCCTTCCTTGGAGAATGTTTTGCCTTCCTTCCACTGACGAGCCCCTGGCTGGGAGGGGAAGGGCTGGGTCGGCACCGCTCCCCTGACCCCGGCAAAGGGGTCATCTTCCCACCCTGACTCTGCTGGACCTCCAGCCGGAGCTTGGGGCGCCCCCCCGGCAGCCGGGTAGGGGTGGGAGGCTAGCACCCTCAGCCTTTGCTGGGGGCCGGGGCACAGTCTGCTCCTGGAGTGAGGCAGCTGCTGGGCTGGCCTCTAAAACTGCTCTGGGGGCGCCTGGGGGGCTCAGTCCGTGACGCGTCTACCTTCCGCTCAGGTCGCGATCCCGGGGTCCTGGGATCGAGCCCCGCATTGGGCTGGGGAACCTGCTTCTCCCTCTCCCTCTGCCCCCACCCCTGGCACATGCTCTCTCTCTCTCTCTCTCGAATGAATGAATGCGCTCGTTCCACCAGCCTGCCCCTTTCCCGACCACCTTGGCTCAAGCGAGTAGGTTCTCCTGGCACACTGCCCGCTTCCGAAGCTCCAAGATGAGGACTTGAGGCAAAACTAAAGGCCAGAGACCTCACTGCTGGGGTGCACTTTGGGCCCCGAGGCCCCTTCTGTCCGCCCTTCCGTCTCCTTCTGTTTGTCTCACAGATCATGCTCGGGGTGTGCGGTGGTACTGCTCCTCTCCGTCCTGTTTCATTTCTTGTTTGAATTCCCCGTTTCCAGGTACGGACCCTGCAGCCACTGCGCTGACCTGCTCGTCCTCCTCCGGCACCTCGTGCCTTTACTTTTCTCTTTCCTGGGACGCGATTCTTGTCAATAACAGGTAGTCAGCCTGTGGTGCTTCTTTCCTCGTGGCCCGATCTCCAGCCTCCTTGCTGTAGGGGCCAGGCCTGTGCTAGCGCTGGGTCGTCTCGGTTTAACGCACCCCGCCCTTTCTCGTTGGTCATCTGTCCTGTTGCAGTTTGTCCATGGGTCCCTTGCCTTTTTTCTCCTGCAGATCTTCCCTCAATTCTAAGTTCTCACGGAGAAATCACTACGCTCTTCTTCCTTCCAGGTTGTTCTGAAATGTCCCCTCCGGATCGCGTAATAAGGTCCCCCCTGGTGACCCGTCCTCCAAGAATTATTTGTGATCTTTGTATTCTGTGTTGTCACCATAACGCACAGTTTTCCGGAACAACCCCTGAACCAGATCTTTCCAGGGTTCGCAGCAGGTTATTATGACTTCCCCACTCTTGACTTTTCCACTGAGATTGTGTCTCGGTCGACTGAAGCCTGCCTTTGAGTGTTTTTAGTTTTCAGGAAAGGTATAGGGAGCTATGCTTCCCCTTTGCTGGACAGTCTTTGGGGGACCTGCCCCCTCCCACCACAGGCTTCGCCTGGAGCCATCGGCGTCTCAAGATCGTGTCCTTCCCCTGCCACTTGCTTGCGGCCACCTCCTCTGGCCGTCCCCTGCTGCAGGCTGGCCTCCCTCCCCACCATGGGTTTTCACACAGAATTACGTCCCTTTCGCAATTACACACCAACTACTGAGATTCTATAACCAAACCATAATCCTGCTAAATTCTAACCCCCATGAAAGCAAGAATTTTGTCTGTTCTGCGCACTTGGCTCAATGAAAAGCAGAAGTTCTCAAACAGCTAGCTGAATGAGCAAGACTGAAGTCTTGTTTCGACTTGGAAATGCTTCGTTTTGTTTTTATTGTGTCTCCAGTCTCCTCGAGTTCCCGTGTGCTTGGCTGAGCTTACTACCGCCCAATTCAGTCTGTCCTTGTTCCTCTTCCCTTGTTTCTTTTCAGTTAATCAATGTATTCTTTATTTTAAAAATAAACTCTATTGAGATACAATTTCCATGCAATCAAATGAATTCATTTCAAGTTAATAGTCGGTGATTTGGGGCAAACGTCGGAACCACCATCACAATGAACATACAACATTCCCATCACCCCAAAAGGCTAGTGCGAGCCCCCTTCCCGTCAACCCCACCTGCCGGCCTGGGTTTGGTCGTTATACCTCATTTCTGCCCATTCTGGAATTTCATACACATGGAGTCATAATGGATTCGTGCCACTCGACATAATGTGCTGAGATTTGTCCATGTTGTGCGATATCTACGGACGGCTTCTCACTATTCTTGCCTGGCATCCACTGGGGATGCTGCAGCTTGTTTATTTCAACCACCGCTGGTGAGTAGTTTCGTTGTTTCCAGTCTTTTCTAATAACCAGAATGCTGCCATCAACATGTTTGTGCAAGTCTCTTCATACACACTCTTTGTACATTTCGTTTGGGTAAATATCTAGAAGTAGAATTCTGGGGCCGTATGTTCAGCGTGTGGCACCTCCTCTCCAATTGGTCCACGGTCTTGCCAACACTTAGTACAGTCCGTTAAGGACTCTGCATTATTGAGCTTTAACACCTCCTTTGGCTTTCTAGCAATACCGCTTTATATTTTTAGGGATTTCTTTAAGGATTGTAGTATGCATTTGTTTTTTTTTCATTTATATTTACCCACATATTACCATTTCTGGTATGTCTATCATGACATCTTTGATCTAGAGGTGATTTAGAACTCACCATGCTGTTTGATTTTCAAATATTTTCTCACTGTCTTATTGTTACTGGGTTTTAGTTAATTTCTAGTTTAGTGAGAAAACATACTTTGATGATTTCAGTCCTTAGAAGCTTATTGAGCCTTGTTTTATAGCCTGACGGTGTTCTCAAGATCTTAATGAACGGTCCACGTGGACTTGTAAAGAACGTGTATCGGGGGTTCTTGGGTAGTGTTTAAAACACTAACTAGGTCAAGTCTGTCCATGGAGTCTTTCAGATCTTTGATAGCCTTACTGAGTTTTTGTTTATTTGCTTTATCAGTTACTGAGGGGAAACAAAGTGTTAAAATCTCCAAATCTTGTGGGTGTCTCTGTTTCTCCCTTAAATTTTGTCAGTTTTTACTTGGTGTATTTTGAACCTTTGTTATTAGGCATGTCATGCTTTCCTGAGAATTGGCACTTTCTCATTATAAAATGACCCTTTTTATCTCTGGTAATACCCTTTGTCTTGAAGTCTACTTTGTTAGTAATACAACCACTTTGGCTTCCTTGTGACTGATTACTGATCACAAGGCATACATTTTCCCATCCTTTCACTTTTAACCTCTCTGCATATGTATATTTACAATGTGTCTCTTGTAGGCTGCATATAGTTAGCTCATGCTTTTTTGTATACAATATTTGCCCTTTTACTTGGACAGTTTAGTCTACTTATATTTAATATAGATTTTTATATGATTGGATTTATAGCTACCATTGATTTTCTTTCACTTGTTCTTTTTAGCACATTATCATGTGCATAAATGTGATTTTTTTTTAATATTTATTCTTCTTGGGGTTTGTTCCTTGGAACTAAGATTCTTAATTTTTAGTCAAATTAGAAAACATCTGGCCATTTTTTTTCTTCAGATACGTTGTCTATCCCCTTTTTTCCTTTCTTCTCTTCAAACAACTTAATTTCTGACATTATCTCAGGTCACTGAGACTTTTTAGAACATCTGTTTCCTCTTTGTTCCTCAGTGTAGATTATTTCTACTCACCTCCTCCAAGCTCATTGATCCTTTCCTCTGCACTACCCTATCTTCTGCCAGTTAATAGCCATTAAATGACTATTCTATCTCAATTTTTTTTTTTCAGTTTTAGGATTTCCATTTGGTCATTTTCCAGAGTTTCTGTATCTCTCCTGAACTTCCTCCTTCCATTATATCCATTTTCTTCTGAAGTTGCTTAGTTTCTTTATAAGGCTACTTTAAAAAGTTTATGTTCTAATTCCAAAACATGATCTCTGTGGGTGTTCTCTTCCTCTTGGTTGTCGGTCACACTATCTTGCCATGTGACACTGGACCTTGTGCGTGATACATGGCAGAGAACTTAGACTCTGTCATCTTCGTCACAAGAGTTTTCTGTTTGGTGCTAGCGGGAGTTAAATTATTGCTCGCTGGATGATCTTGAGGGAGATGCTTTAGGCTTTGTTGTCTGAACGTTTTTCAGCTTTGTGTCAGGTTTCAGGGCACAGCTCTTCATCCTGGGACACAGTCCTTAGCCCAGACGCAGTGCTCACGGAGTTTTAATGGCAAGTGCAAGCCGTTTATCAGGTGACTTGAACTCCAAACTCTTACATCTTTTAGCCTTCCACTATTTCTTTCCACTGCGATGCTAGCGTTGCCCCCCCCCCCCATTATGTGCGATGTTTAAGGACTCAGCCGATAACCTGTGGCTGCATCACTTCCATATCTTCCTTCTAACTTCCAGGCTCTCCAGCAACCTTGAGCTTGGACCTCAGACTCCTGAGCCCCGTGAGCATGCTGCATTTTACTTGAGCTCTGCCCAGCGTGCCTGCAGCCTGGGGAGGTTCTTCTGGGGGAAGCCAGCAAAATGTGGACCACTCCTCTTTGGCTTCTCTTTCTCAAGCAGTACCCATCTGGTTGCCATCAGCTCTGGGTTGCTCCCCATACTTAAAACCGTTGTATTTTATCCTTTGTCCCGAGTTGATCATCCTTGCTGGCAGGCACACTAGTCTGATATAAGCTGCTGCAAAAACACTGAAGAGGCCGCTCACACCAGTTCATCTCTTCGTCCTTTTCTTCTTTATTCTAGAGAACTTTTGATATCTTCCACATTACTTATTCAATGCTGTGCACTGTCATCTTGCTCCTTACTGGTTTTAGCAGAGATGTCAGCTCTCCCTGTGTTGTCTACTTCCTTCACACACCCTCCTCGTGTCAGTCTGTTACCTTTCTCATCCATCTTCCACTTTTTGCTTCACTGAGTCAATGTTTCTTGAATTAATATTTTCTAAAATATATTTCATTTCCCTTTTTATTTTATCTTTTTTACAAAACTATGCGCCCCCCCCCCCCCTCTCAAGGGAAATGTTTGTTATAATAGTTAATGAATCTTTCCACTTCAGGTGGTTTGACTTGTTCGTTGCTTGCTTCCTTTGACCTCTGATACTTTCTTATTCATAAGGGCCATGGGTTCGACTTGTTCCCAGACTCACCAGTCAGGTAGGTTTATCAGTTGTTGATGACATCTGATGTGACCACATCTCCCCCACAGGCCCAGCCTCTTTGCTGAAGCCCTGCAGGTGGGTCCCCCATTGGAGGAGGTCTGATGCTAGTTAGGGACAAGGGGGACAGGCTGACATTCTAGGTGTGTGTGACAAGGGTGGGGAAGGGTGGGTCCCACATGGCCCTTGGGAGGGAGGCCACAAGGCAGTCCCTGAGAACTGGCCCCATCCAGGTGGGTCTTCTGGAGCCTCACGGTGGGAGGAGGATGGTGGTGTTGATCCCCAGTCTGGGCCAGGACCATGGCCTTGGCTATCCCTCCTTTGGCCCCTCAATGGGTTCTCAGAGGTCTTGGAGACACTGGGAGCTTGCTCCAATAGTTTCTGCGTCTTTGTCCAGGTCCCTTCCCCCACTGCCTGTGGGTAGGACCGGTCTAGATTACAGGCTCCTCAGCCCACCTGGCTTTTGTCCCCTGAACCCCTCAAGCAGAAGGCAAGGTTGCAGACAAAGGGGTGTTTGCTTTCCTCTCCCCAGCTCGTGACTTCACCTTGGCTTTGGGCCAGCCTTGGGGCCCCAGGCCCACTCTCCCAGAGTGCCACTGGCCAGAGCAAGCTCCCAGGAAGCATGGGCATTTCTGGGGCTCAGCCAGAGGGCCTAACTTGGGAGCTGGACCTCAGGAGCCTATCTCCTTTCTGCAGGCACAGCAAAGGGGGACAGGAGGTTGAGGATGGACTCCAGGGGCTTCACTGCTCTCAGGGGGATGTGGCGGGTCTCATGGAAGGTGTCCTGGTTAGGCTCAGATGCAGGGTACATCTTATAAGTAGACATAGGCTGGAAGTGAACAGGCGTCCTGGGGGCAAAAATTCAGAATGGGCATGGTCAGGGAGTGCAGAAGTGGGAGAAGAAAGGGGCTGCTGGGTGCCCTGGGGAGGTCTCAGCTTGGAGCCCCAGCATCTGTGGGTCTGCACCCACCCAGGCCCCCAGCCCCAGCCCTCCCCTGGCTGTGGGGCAGCAGTGGGCCATGCTGCCTGTTGGTGGCCTGGGAACGCCCGCCTCAACTGGGTCTGTCTCGCAGCTCCGCCTGAGACAACATCCTGGCCCTGATAACGCTGATTTCACTCACCGGGGTACACATAGCACTAATCTGCTTATCTGCAAGGTCATCCAGGCCATGCCCAAGAGGAGCTCACGCTGGGCTGTGACAGAGGAAGAGGGAGAGGCTCACTCCACGGCCCCAGCTCAGCTGTCCAGCAGGGTCCCCTCCCCCTTCCTGCAGGGGTCACCTTGGAGCCATGCCCACCTGCAGGACAGCCAGGCTAGGAAGGACCTCCGTCCATGGTAGTGGCCAGGTCCCAGGTTGGGGGAATGCCCATATGTGGTAGGGAAAGGTCAGGACACCCTAACCCCCCTCCTGGTTGGCTGGACACTGTCTGCATACCCTGGGCTTGCAACCAGAACCAACTCCTTTGACCCCTTTTTCATCAGGCAGCTGTGGGCAGGGTGGCAGGGAGGCATTTGCCAGGTGACTCTGAGCCTCAGTTCTCTGGCTGGACATTGAGAGTATTGGGGCAGGTGCAGCATGCCCCTGAGCCCCTCCCTGGGGCTGGGCACTGGGCACCCAGAGGGAGGGAAATGAGATCCCTGCCCACAGGGCTGCCCGCCAGGGTAGAAGGAGTGGGGAGGGCAAGAACCACTGCCCTTCCGCTGTGGGGTGCAGCAGGTTGGTGGGGACAGGAAGCGGTTCCAAGCATGGGAGCTGGAGAGGGGTGGGTCCTGGGGAAACCATCAAGGAGTGGGGCCAGCATGACTGCACCCTGCAAGCTACTTGAGAGTGGACAGGGAGGGCAATGAGAAGTGGCCAGCATGGTGGGCACTGTGGGGTGCCACCTGGGCCCCTCTAGGACCACCGCCCTGTCCCCACCCCCAGCCACTGGAAGGGTTGGCTATGAGGCTGGACCGACCCAGCCCTTCGTCCCAGCTCCAATGTCCCCAAGCACCAGGGCTCCCAGAACGGTTGTCTCGCAGCTCGGCCAGTACCCCTCCCTACAGAGGTGCCCCTCACCTCACTCCCCAGAGCCCCACCCACCCCTGCTCTCCCAACTCAGATGGGACTTGGGGAATCCTGACGGATGGTGGTCTGTTGGTCCCTCTGTCTCCAGAGAAAGGCCTGCCTGGCTCCCAGCAGTAGTGACCACTGCCCATCAGGGATTTACTCCATGAATGCAAAAGTAATTGGGGCAAAACTTGGCATATTCTGTTGCCGAACCAGAAGGTGTCCAAGAGCAAACACTCCACAGAGGCCCACTGGCCAGCGCTTGAATGACCTTAGCAACCTGCCCCCGAGGACTTCACCCCTGCGTGTTGTCCCATACATGCTGTGGGGCTCGTGGGAGATGTGCTGGTGACCTGGCAGGTCAGGCCCCTGGTGGGACAGCTGGATGTTGCCCTCAAGTGGAGCCGGATCATCCCAGGAGAGGGTGTCCTCCAGCGAGTCAGACCCAGCCCGGGGTCCAGCTGGGACGGATCCCTGTGCTTATCACGTGGTGGTCTCACAGCGCCCCCAGCACCCCCCCCCCCGCAGGAGAGCCAGTGCACCCCACTGGCTCAGGGGGTTCTGGGCGCCTGGCACTGAGGGGGATCCCGCCCATCCTGCCTGCCCCTGGGGACAACGCTGTCTGAGCTGACTTGAGGGGGTGTGGAGGGGCGCAGTGTCCCCCAAGTGGACACACGCAGGAAGGTCGTGTCCGCGCTGTGCCCTCCAGGAGGGCGAACTCGGGCTGTTGCCCGCGACCCACCAAGGGGCTGCCTGGGGAGCCACCCAGCGAGGACACCTGCCTCAGGGAGGCCCGGCCCAAACCACGGTTTTCTGTTGTTGCCTTGTGGTGGATTAGCAGGCGGCACCCCTTCCCCCAGGGGTGTTTGATGACAAAGGCAAGTGTGCTGGTCTCCAGGGCTAATCCAGGATCTCCACCTGCCCCGGGGGGTAGCAGCAGTTCCGGGTTCCCTGGGGCAGCCTGAGTCACGGCTGTGGGCCCGCAGGGCTCACGGGCCTGTGAGCCATGTCCTTGGCACCGGGACAGCGAGAATCACGTCTACTCAGAGAGAAGGAAAATATCGTCTCTTCTCCCCTCCTCCCTGGGAAAACAAAGGCCTGGTTCATCAGTGCCTTGGGGAACGTGCCCTGGGTTGGAGAGTCCAGGCCCTTGCGAGAAGGAGGGGAGACAGGACTCAGCCACGGCCAGACCCTGGGCCATCGGAGGCTGACCCCCCCGCTGCAGCCACCGCTCAGGCCTTGGCCACGGAGGGGCTGGGGGCGCTGGGGGGCAACAGCTGGGCCGAGGGTCTCCAGACGCCCCACTCTGAAGGACCCCCCCGTGACGATGTCCTGGGGCCGGCCCCCAGGCCGAGGCTCTCGCCCCTCCTGGTAGGTCAGGCCCTGGGGGCAGAAGCCTGCAGTCCAGAGTCAGGTCTCCACGATGGCAGGCCTGCCCCACGCACTGTCCCTGGGGCTGGGCTGCCCAGCGCAGCACGTCCATCGGAATCCCAAGGGCACTTCTGGGCCCATGTGGGAGGGCCAGCTGAGGCACAGGAGGACAAGGGACAGGCTGGGGGTGGGACCATCCTCAGCTGTCCTGTGTCCCTACAACTCGAGAGCCTCGGGGACTCTGCAGCCCCTGCCCCGTGGGGATGCTCTTGTGTGGGCACCTCCTTCCTCGTCCCACAGACACATGCCTGGGGGCTGCCCCGCCCCTGGACCTCACAGCTGAAAGGAGAAGGCAAACGGCAGTCACACAGGTGATGACCGACAGTCAGCACAGACTCTCAGCCCACCGCCACCCCACGCAGGGCCCTGGACTGCAGGACGCTGGGCTCAGGGCCCTTGTCCTGCCGCCTCCAAGCGCCCCCAACAGCCACCCAGGCTGGCCCTCCAGGAGTGGGGATCAGCCCCTTGCAGTTTAGTGACCTCTTTGTGGGGCGCTCCAGGCAGAACTTCCTTCAGGGCACCCGTGGGGCAGGAGGGAGGCCATCGGCCCACCTGCAGGTCTCACGCCCCCCCCCCAAGGCTTCCCATGACAAGGCCCACGGGTGCGGCCCGGGAGAGCAGGCCCTTGCTAGCCCTCTCCGTCATGCTCAAGGACAGGGAACACTGGGGATCGCCAGAGCAAGATTTGGGGTTTGCATAAGCGGTGAGGAGAGTGTGGTCTGCCCAGCCTGGCCTTCATGGAGCCCTGGTTCTGCCTGGGGCCCAAAAAAAACACGGGGAGGGGGGATCCCAGCAGGACAAAGAAAGGCAAGTGCCCCCCGATGTCAGGTCATGGTGTTCGGGGGCCCGGACAGCCCTGCCTCCAGCCTGACCAGCTGAAGCCAGGAGGTCCGTCGGAGGAATGGCCCCGCTTGTTGCACCTGTACCCACCTCGCGGCCGTTTGGGGCAACGTGGAGGGGACAGACCCTGCCTGCCACAGTCCCTCCCCAGCAGGGGCTCAGCAGGATGGTGGCAGGGCCACCGCCCCACCACGACCCTCCCAGCAAACCATGAAGCTAAGCTACCCCCAGAACAGATGGGGTTAGCTCTCCCCAGCCCCCACCGCCCATGAGGGATGGCGTTTGCCGGGAGAGGTCGAGGTCGGGGCGTGGCACACACGTTCGCAGTTTCCCTCTGTGCCAGGGCAGAGGACAGACACACCGAGGTGCAGGCCCAGGCCGGTGGGAAACAGGCCACACAGCCCTTCCCGCAGAGCCCCCAACTGCCAGCCCCGATTGGGTGGAGATGCTGTGGTCCGACCCTCACTGTGCCCGTGTCGTGTAACCCATGGGGCAGCCACGGCCAGAACGAGCAGCCAGTGTCCCAAGCAGCCCGGGCAGGAGCCGGATCTGCAGGGTCCCCAGCTCAAAGTGAGCCAAACCCAGGATGGAGCCAGCGCGGCCTGGGGGGTCTCAGCCCGAAGCGCACTGCTCCTTGGCCCCCCAGCATGTCACTCTGAGCGGCAACCCCAAACCGCTGCCTCCGGGTCCTGGGGCCTGTCCCCTCCCATGGTCTGCTCTCCCTCCTCTTTGTGAGTCACCCTGTGGGCCAAGCCTGTGCCGGGCTGCAAGGGTGGGGCTGCAGGGGTCCCCTGAGCCCCCCACCCTGTCTCAGCAGCTAGACCCCAGCCAGGCTGGGCCACTGTCCCCTTGCACTTTGGAAGGACATTGGGTAAGGGTGTGTTGGTGCAGCCAGGAGGGACTGTCCCAGAAGTGGGACTTGCTGGGGGACTGTCCATCCCCATCCCCAGGACCTGGTCCCCACACTCCTGAACAATGGGGTGGAGGCCACACGGATGCTTCTTGTTTGCACACAGGGCTGGCCAGGCTGCCTTATTTAGTTATGAGATTTATGGGGTTTTAACAAAGCCCCATTTAATGACGCAGTCACTGGTCAACACCAAAGTGGGGCGTGGTCTGAGAGACAGAGACACAGAGATACAGAGATGCAGAGAGACAAAGCCCGAGGCTGCTTAGCTGGGGGGCAGCTGAGCAGGGAGGGCAGCAGGAGGCCACGGGGACGCAGGCTGGTGAGGCCCCTCCATCTTCCCCCGGCCTCATCCCTCATCAGGCTCCCGGCTGTGGAGGTTGGAGGTCGAAGGTCGGCAGTGGTGCCCGTGGGCCGAGGGGAGAGACGTGTATCAGTGTGTCATAAGGGCAATAACCAGGCAGGGCCACGGGCCAGACCCCCCGGCATTTGTTCCTCCCAAGCCCCTGCCCGCACCTGGGCTGCTGGGTCAGAAGCTCCTCCTCCCCAGCTGCCCAGCCCAGCTCACGTCAAGGTGGGTCTGAGAGCTTGTCCTCATGAGACATTGACCGCATCAGCATCCCTCCTTCCTCCTTAAGAAGACCCTGGAATCCTACCAAACAACTGAAAAAGGGCCTCAAACCAGCACATGCACCCCCATGTTCACAGAGCAGTGCTGAGAGCAGCCCAAGCGTCGTCGACAGACGAGCGGATAAACGTGGTCCATCCACACACCGGACCGTCACTCAGCCTGAACACAGAGGGACACACTGACACCTGCCACAGCGTGGATGGACCTGGGGGACGTGATGCTGAGTGAGATAGGCCAGACACAGAAGGACAAATACTGCAGGATTCCGCCCACGAGGTCCTTAGAGTCTCCAGATTCACAGGGAACAGAGTGGACGGTGGGCACCAGGGGAGGATGGGGGTCGGTGACTCAGGGGGACAGAGAGTGGACGGTGGGCACCAGGGGAGGGGTGGGGGTCGGTGACTCAGGGGGACAGAGAGTGGACGGTGGGCGGTGGGGCTGGGGGAGAGATGGGGGTCGGTGACGCAGGGGGACAGAGAGTGGACGGTCGGCGCCGGGAGGGGTGGGGGTCGGTGACTCAGGGGGACAGAGAGTGGGCAGTGGGCGCCGGGGGAGGGATGGGGGTTGGTGTCTCACAGGGACAGAGAGTGGGCGGTGGGCACCGGGACTGGGAAAATATGGAGATCGGTGTCTCAGGGGGACAGAGTCTCAGTTTGGGAAGATGGAAAGTTCTGGGGACAGGTGGTGGGGACGGCTGCACAGCAGTGTGAATGTGCTTAGTGCCCCTGAGCTGTGGGCTTAGAGACGGTGAAGACGGTATATTTTATGTGTATTTTACCACAATCAAAATTTTTTAGTTTTCATGAAGATGAACAACATTAAAGCAATAATGGGAATAATATGCCGACAGTAAAAGACAAAAGCAAGGCTATAAACCAAGCGCCTGGACCGGACGGTCAGCCACTGTCATCGGGGAGGGCCTGGGGGCGCTGACCCAGAATGGCTCCTGGTGTGGACCCTCATGAGAACATCACCAAAGGTGAGTCACGCTCATTAAGGGGAGTGGACGTGAGTCTGAGAAAGGTGAGCCCGGCTGGGACTCCTCCACGCACTCTGGTGAAGGGACCACGCAGCCATATATTTTAAGTGCCAAAGGAAAGGATCTTTGAATTTTGTTTTATACCCAGCTGAACTGTCACTCAAACTGCAGGACATAGAACCATCCTCGGGGTCTTGAGGCCCCCGAGGGCTTGGCGCAGAGACTCAGGGACTCAGATGCCAGGAGTAAGCGCTGAGCTGCCACAAGTCATAAGCCTGGTGAGAGAGTGCACGTGTCCGGGGGGCCTGGATTGGGACCACAAACACACAGGTTTGGGGGCAGGTGGGAGAGCCCAGCAGGTGCATCACCAGTGTGGGTGTTCTGACGCCCTTGGGGACTTCTCCCCCCATGCCACCCCCAACCCCGTCTATGCAAGACATCCAGACCCCCATGCATCAGCCAGTCCCCAACAGGCTCCCCAGGCAGGGCTGGGGAGGTGACAGGAGCACCCCCACCCTGATTCCAGCCATCGGAGGGGTGCACCCAACCACAGCAAGGACCCCCAGGGTCAACAGTGTAGCTGGCACCTGCTGCATTCCCAAGAGGCTTCATCCAGCTTCTGCGTAGACCATGTCAGCACCCCACATTGGGCAGAAGCGGTCCCTGTGGCTGGTAAACTTTGAAGCATGGAGCGCGGCCCACCGCCCAGCCAAAGGGTCTGAAAGGGCCCTAAGACAAATGCTCTTTGGGGTCTGGTCTTGTTTGGGCCCTGATTTCACAGACAGGAGGCCCAGGATGCCCCTGCCGGAGACCCTGTCTGGCATCCTCCCCCGGGAGGGTCTGGAGGCCAGCACTAAGTGGGGGTCACATTGGGGCCCACACTCACTGCAGGGGTTACCCTCCAAGTTCTCAGCATGTGTCCAGGTCCCTCTGGGGCCCTTCAAGCAAAGGTGGGAATTGACTCTGCCGGCTGTAGGGGGCAGTTTGGGCAGTGGAGAGGGGCAGACACCCGGAGGCCCAGGCTGCGGAAGGGGCAGCATCCAGGTTTCCCTGGGGAGGGGGCTGGCCAGAGCTGGGGGGAGGGTCATGGAGGGGGCATGGCGGCCCCGTAGCCCACTGCCCACCCTGCAGAGCGGTGGCCGAGCCCTGTCTGTGTCATGGGCAGGCCGGGAGCGCCTCTCAGCCGTGCAGGAAACGGGACGGTGGCTGGATAGCTCGCTGAGCCTGGAGATAAACTGCAGAAAGCAACCCTTTCGTCGCCCAGAGCAGCCCAGTGACGGCCTCGGGCTGCTGGGAGGAGCCTGCCATCTCTCTGGGGCCTCTTTAAATAAGCCGGCTGACACTTGAGGAGATTCGAGGTGAAAATGCCCAAACTCTCCACTGTCCACTGACGGTGCAGGGGGGAGGTGGCTTGGCTGCAGAGGTGCATAGGAAGAGCAGGAATTAGGGCCGAGGGAGCGTTTCCGGCCAGGACAGGGCAGGTACTCCTGCAACACGACCAGCCCGGGCCAGTGTGTGACCCAAAGTCACTTGCCCATTTCAGCCCGCTTGCCATCTGTGAAGGTGAGGGGCCCCCCCTCAAGATCGCCATGCGGATTAAGCAGTTCTGCCCTCGGCACAGGGCACTACGTTGGTGCTTACTCCCCCGTTATCCCTGCGGCGCCTCGGGAAGTGGATTCTCAGCAGAAAACCGCCTGGCCCTCTCTAAGCTTCTCGAACTGTCTGCCTGTCCTCCCTCCCGTGTAGTCATGGGCTGGGTCGGCCTGTGAGTGTCCAGGAGCAGCCGTGACACAGTCCCCCAGAGAAGGCAGCTCACACAACACGTATTCTCTCCCGGTCTCTGCAGGTGTGGGGCGGCAGCGTCCCCCCGAGTACTCTCGCTTCGTGTGTGGATGGCCGTCCTCCCCCTGGGCCCTCACGGGGTCGTCCCTCCGTGCGGGTCTGCGTCCCGATGTCCTCTTCTTACCAGGACCCTGGTCACACGGGATCAGGGCCACCCTGGTGACCTCGTGTTACCTTGATCACCCCTTTGAAGACCCTCTCTCTGGGCGCCTGGGTGGCTCAGTCATCAAGCGCCTGCCTTCGGCTCAGGTCATGATCCCGGGGTCCTGGGATAGAGCCCCGCATCGGGTTCCCTGCTCGGCGGGGAGCCTGCTTCTCCCTCTGCCTCTGCCGGCCACTCCCCCTGCTCGTGCATGCTTGCTCTCTCCCTCTGTCAAATAAATAAATAAAACCTTTAAAAAAATAAATAAAGGCCCTCTCTCTAACTACAGTCATCTTCTGAGGTGCTGGGGGTAGGCTCCTACATACGAAGTTTGAGAAACACGGTTCAGCCCAGGACAATCTATAAGAAAGTGAATCCAAACACGGTTCAGCCCAGGACAATCTATAAGAAAGTGAATCCATTTCCCAGGGAGAAAATGCCTTCCAGGGGCCCAGCAGGTGGGTGGGTGCAAGGACTGGCTGCGGGCCTCTGAGCCAGGGGATTTGATGTGACGCCATCAGCAAGCATGGGAGCTTCTCCGCTGGAGTCCACCCAGCGCCTGAGGTTTTCAGAGCCTGGCCTTCACCTGTACACCCCTGGTCTTGGGTCCGTGGGCTCCGCCTGGCCGGCTTAGGGGAGGGAGAAGCCGACCACAGCACAGGGGAGGACCTGGGACCCGACATACTGGGGCGGGGCTCAGGGCCGAACCTGGCACTTGCCCACAGCAGGCCTGATACCCCACACTGAACAGCTCGGAGCATCACCACCTCCCATTCTCTGTCCCAGGAATGACTTCAAGCACACTGTGAAGAACAGAACATGACCACATGGGTGCCCATGTACCACCGACAAGCTTCACCCACCACGAGCAGGTGGCCATTCCTGCTTCACCCACGTGTCCATCAAGAAAGAAAATACTCCCTGTCCCTACACCCAGTCCACTCGGCCTCGTGGGTGGTGCAGACGGATGAAGCCAGCCTCCTCACCTTGCACTTCTTTGAAACGCTCTCGGTTCCCCGTGGCTCTTTGCCCCTCTCACGGGTTGGTGGAGCGGCCCGCCGCGTCCCATGAGAAGCTCCCTACAGATCCTGAAGGGCATTTCACTGGATTTACACAGCTGTTGGCCGGGAATTGACCTTAGTTTTCAAAACTGAATCTTACCTCTCGTGAGCATGACGTATCTCTCCACAGATGAAGATCCTCCTGCTTGCCCACCCGCAATGTGGAGGGACTGCCCCGTAAAGGCCGGGGACATGTTGTGTGATTGGCTCTTAGGAATCTACACAGGTGCTAAGGCTGCTGTTAGTGAGATAATCTTCTATTACGTTTGCTACTTGGTTTGGTGTGGTTTTGTTTTTCATTAACATTGTATCCAACAATGTTACTGAGCTCTCTGTTCCCCAAACAGAGCAGAGTGTTCTCTTGGCTTTCTCGGTGGTCACCGCATCTTTAAATCAGGTCAGTTTAATCTCTTCCTAATCCTGGTATTTACTATTTCTTTTTCTTGTTTTATCGATCCCGCAAGAACCTCCAGAAGGCCGCAGGTGGAGAGCAGGAGCAGTGGACAGCCTCCATTCTCCCCGACCTTCACGGGAATGATCTGAAAGTCGCAGCGTCAGATCTGAGGTCTGCTGCCATTTTTTGACAGCGACCCCTTAACGTGTTAAAGAACGTTGCTTGTGGTCTTAGTTTTCTTTCTTAAAACAATCGAGAACAGCTGTTTACTTTTGTGAGACCCTGCTTGTGCGTCTACCAAGAAGCTCACGAGGCTTTTCTCCGGCAATCTGCGGAGGTGGGACTCACCCGGGCTCGTAGCCAGCCGCGGGCTCCCCCTGCCGCTCCCCTAGCGGCATTGCACCTCCCGGCCCACGGCGGTGAGCGGCAAGCAGCCGCTGACGGCTGCTTGGAGGATTACACCCCGCGGGGCCCTCCCACGGCCAGTGGCCAGCGATCTTGGAGACCCCAGGTCCCCGAGGGAGAGGATGTGCAGCTGGGCCCCAGCCACACAGAAGCAGCCAGGAAGCCTGAATGACCAAACACCAAGATTCGGGGGCTTTGGTTACTGCCACACAGCAGAGCTCTCCGGGCTGGCACAGGTCGTCGGTACCTGTTCTCGTGCTCCACTGTCCTTGGATCCTGGGAAAACCCTACTCGCTTGGGTTGTTGGGACGTAGGGTGCGGGGGGAGGTTCGTACACAGCAACCCCCACACCTGAGTGCTTGAATCAGCTGAAAAACAAGCAAAGGGTCTCGGCAGATGCAGGGCCACACCTGACTTTGTGAATTATAAATTCACGGACTGGAGGCCACGGACTACGTTTGTGGGTGAGTATATGTCCCCCTGGAATTCAACAGACAACCTTCCGGTGGCTGGCAGCATGGGGCCTGGACCAGCTCCCCTCCGGGTCACCCCTAGAGGATGGCAGAGAGCAGAGGCGGGATGCCCGTGCCCTCTGTTTCCAGCGGAGGGTGGCAGGCGCCGGGGCGAAGGGCACCAGCCCCCCTGTGGACAGAGAAAAGCTCCTGCCCCTCGAGGCTTCTCACCTCCGCTCCTGAATTTGCTGTGCTGATGTATTCCTCAGGGTGTCTGTCTCTGTGTTAACAAGTGGGTCTTGCGCAGTGTTCCTTCCTTGGGCAGCTCTTGAGCGATTTGGGGACCACACTAATTCGTTTCCAAATGAGACGGCTGGGCTTTCCCACTCTTTCTACCATCTAGTCTGTGTGACGTGAGGCTGCCAAAGTCCCCGGTCGTGCATACCCCGTGGCGTGTCCTTGCTGATCTGGGCATGGTCGTGCACGTGGCTTGTGGCCACCGGAACAGCCGCGAATGTGATGGGGGCAGCACAGGAAGTGCTTGTGTTCGGGCCGTCCTCTTGTCACTCTTGCAAACAGTGGGGCACCGTGTGACCTGCCACCTCACTCTGGAGAAGAGGATTTGTGCAGGGGGGCGTCCGTGAGCCCCGCTCCCCCAGCCACAGCTGGCCCTGTGGACCCCCCAGCTGACGGCAGACACATGACAAGCCAGCCTGGGCTGCAAACCGGAATAATGAGCTAAATAAGTAATATTTGTTTGAGGCAACTGTCAGAAGGCTCACTCTCGTATCGAAGTGTGATTTATGTGCCGTAAACGACATCAGGTGACGTGCAGTCTGATACATGGCATGTGCCCACCACGGAGCGTGTCTGTGCCACTCTGCGGCCGGTCCCCTCCCCAGGCCCCCGTCCCAGGAAACCACGGCTCTGCTTTCTGCTCCCACACTTCGTCATTTCCACACTCCGCAGTAGGAAGTGTGTGGTCGCGTGTTGTCCCAGCGCTTTCGAGATGCATCCGTGCTATGTAAGCCAGAACCAGCTCGTGTTCACCGTTTGGACAGTGGACTCAGCTCTGACTCCAGACAAACACTCCCCCAGGAAAGGGAGGTGGGGAGACAGCCGGGGCGGGGGGACAGTCCTCAGTCGCCCACCCTGCCTTCCCAAAGCCACTGCTCAGGGAAGGCTCTTTCTTGGCTCTTTCCACGGAAGCCCCATGACTGAGGGTGAAACAGTGGGGCCTGGGGCTCCCCTAACCCATGGTGCCCAGCAGACTCAGGAGGAGTAGCACCAGAGTCTGGACAGGACCTGACATCCCAGCAGGGTGACCCCGAAGCCCCTTCTGTCTCTGGGGCCAGGCAGGGGTCCTGGCTCTGCCGCCTTGCCCTGGGCTGAAGAATGAGCGTAGCCTCTGGGAGGCCCGTGGGCAGCAGGCTGGCCACTGGCCGTTCGTCGTAATGGTCATGATCCCACTGTGAGGTGAGGGGCTGGGAGGGCGTCCCAGGCCCTCAGCCAACTCAGCCTGCCGGCATAGCCAGAGCCT
The DNA here is from genome assembly GCF_004348235.1 of Phoca vitulina. NCBI lineage: Eukaryota > Metazoa > Chordata > Mammalia > Carnivora > Phocidae > Phoca > Phoca vitulina. The sequence continues at coordinate 37,675,205 of NW_022589719.1, forward strand.
GAGCCGGACTGACCCCTGGAGGCCACACCAGGCCCACAAGGCCCAGCTCCTGAGAGTGTGTGAATGCCCACTGACCCAGACGCTCGGGATGCCGTGGCGTCCCCAGGAACCAGGCGTAGCAGGACCACGAGGCGCGCATCTACTCTAAGGGATGCTGTGTGGAAAGAAGGTAGCCAGTGTGGCCAACACAGGCCACAACCTCTGGACACCTCGTCGGGCCCTGGGCGGCCTGTCCCCCTGTCCCCAGAGCCCCCTCAGGTGGCAGCAGGGACCATGTGGCCCAGCATCTGAGCTTACAGCCACCTGGCCCCTGTCCCAGGCCCCGCGTCCCCACTGAGCCCCAGGACAATGCAGCTCAGGGATGTGGGCTGGATGAGGGAGACGAAAGAGCTAGACGTGACCGGACCTCCTCCCTCGCTGCCCCTCACCCCCCTTCACCTGCACCTACCTTCCTCCTCTGAAGAGGACGCTCCAGGACCTGCCTGTCTGGTTCTGGGCAGAGAGAACCCAAGAAGACCGTCCTGGCTGGGCCGACAGAGCGGGGGTCGGTTGGGGGCGGGGGGCCCCTGCTCTGCTGAGCCCTCACTGAGAAGCCCCTGCTTTACAAAAGGGCACCAAGCTGGGTCCCATGAATGTGTGATCGAGAACATCCGAGGCCTCCGAAGGCTGTGAGGGTTCGGGGACAGCCCTGGAGACAAGGTGGGGGCCTCTCTGCCTCAGGTCAGAGGGCAGATCAGCATCTCCAACTGGTCCCAAGGGTGTCAGTGCAAAGCTGGTGCTCAGCCCAGAGAAGGAGGGACCATGGTGGGTAGAGTGTGGCCTCCATGCTGGGATCTCCACGGGGACTCCTCCCCGGCTAGAAACCGGACCTGGGCAGGTGACGGACACCCACGGAGCAGACTCTGGGCCGGTGGGCTGTCCTCCGGACCGGACCACTCTGCTGGAGACCAGAAGCTGGGAAGCGGTAGAGGGGAAGGGTGAGGAGGGGCTCAGCCAAGGCGGTCGCTCCTGGGCAGAGGGCAGGGTGGCTGCCCACGGCACGGGCGTCCTTAGCAGAGCCCTCCGAGCCATCATGTAAACATGGGAACAGAAGGGGCAGCCTGTAAGAAGCAAAGGGACACCCCCCACAGGGCCTCTGGGCCAGGCAAGGCTGGGGCACAGTGCGCGGATCATTCATCCGTCCCTCTAGAGAGTCGGGCGGGGGGTCTGGGGAGCATCCTCTGCTTCCTCCGGTGGAGGGGGGCAGTCTCAGCAACCATCTGCCAAGGGTCAACAAATGATTTTGAAGCCGAAAACCTCTCTCCAAACAAAGCCTCATGGAAACTGCCATGTGTCAAAGAGAAAACCTGGCGATGCTGCTTAAACTGGGGTCTGGGGGCGCAGCCTAGAGAAGCAAGCCGGGCGCAGCCGCACCCTCGCCCACCCCTGGTCACCCAGAGCCCCCACCTCACGGCTGCAGAGCCAGGAGGTGGATGAGGACGTTGGCCCGAGGCTGACCCTCTTCCTGACCAGATGCAGGCCACGAGCCCCCCCCATTCTTGTCCTGCAGGTGGTCCCGCCGGTGCTGGGCTGCCCGCCGGAAGGGCACAGCCAGGAGGGGCAGAAGTGACCCACTGCCAGGATGGGCCAGGAGCTCAGCTCCACATCAACGAAACACACCACACAGTACGAGAATTTCTGGAGCTCAAGGCCCTCGGTGGCTCCGGGGGGCACACCTCGGAACAGGTGCGAGCCACAGGGTAGGCACGTTGACCGCTCTACAGAAAGGCTAGTTCTGAAGCACCCAGAACCCCCACTTGGCCACACAGCCGAGGCTGGGAGCCCCCCCCCCGCCGCCCCGTGCCCTCAGCAAACCTCCTGCTCGAGGGGGTCACTGGGCGGCTCCAAGGCCAGCCCAGGCCAACTGACCACCTAGAAAGTCCACAGGTCTTGGCCAGGGACAGTGTGGGCTCCTGTGATCACCAGAGGGGGCTGTGCAGGGCTTTCGCCATCCCCCAGGCCAAGAAGGCATTGGACAGGCCCCCAGGTCCCAGGTCCCAGGTCCCAGGATCGTGCCAATGTGCAGACACACCCTGACTGAGCATCACAGCCCTCCCTGATGTCAGGCGAGGCAAGTCGGGGAGGGCTCAGCTGAGGGAGGGCCGAGCCTGCAGCCCAGCTCCTCAGGACACAGTGAATGCAGAGGAAGGGGTGTTCCGGTCCCCCCTGGTGCAAGCCCCCCCGGTCCCCCAGCATTGAGGAGACTGCTGTGGGCACCACCCTCCCTGAGAGCCTCCATTTGGTCAAGTGTGAAATGTGGCAGACACTCGTGGGAGAGGACACACTGTGGGCCCCAGGGGACATCGGCAGCCTCCCCTTAGGCTTCTGAGGATACTCGCAGGTGGGATGACTGCACTCAGGGCCCCTCGGTCCAGGGCCCCAGGGCTCCCATGCCCTCGCCAGCTGCTCAGGCTGGGGGTCTGCTGCCTCAGAACAGACAGCTGGCTCCCCACCCGACCTTGTGAGCTTCCGCTCTGGTCCAGCCGTCTCCCCGGCCACCCAGACGGCCCACCAGCCTGGCACGCTCTGTTGTAAAAGGACCAGAGGCGTCCCTTCCCTAAAATTCCCACTTTGGCAGCTCAGCTCCCACAACAGCTTCCCAAATACATGCGGGCAGGTGGCCACGTGGCCGCACGCCCGGGCACACGCACGTGCACACTCACAGGGCCAGCCTCCCGCCTGGGTCCACAGAGCCAACCAGAACTTCCGCAAGTGGCTCTGAGGGTCTGCTCTGCGGGCACACCGAACAGCCAGGAGAGACCCAGCCTTCGCAGCCGCAGCTGGCTTGCTGCCCCCGATCCATGGACCAAGGACGTTCTTCTTGCCGACAGAGAGACCCAGGATGTTTCAAACGCACGTTTCAAACGCACACACTCAAGCCACACGTGTACATGCATGCGCACACCCAGGTGCACGCGCTTGCCCTGAGCTGCCGGGCCTCACCAAGGGGAAAGCCCCGGAAAGGCACCCGAGAGCCCTTTTTTGCAAACTCAGATTTGGAAGTCCTCCCGGAGGGGGGCCTCCTGCGCCGTGACACGCTGAGAGCAGGACAGGGCTTTCGGAGGTGGCCAGGGAAGGCGGTCCCTGGGGGGTGCCCTCTCTGGGCCTCCGTCCACTCGCCCCATGGGAGCCACCCAGACCCTCGGCACAACTGAAACACACCAGCACAGCGTCTGCCCAGGTTTATTTCGGAAAGCAAAGACTTGAACAGACTCCGAAAATAAATATCCGCAGAGAGGAGGTCCGCTAAGGTGAGGAAGCTCAGAGGGTCAGCGGGAGGGGGGCGTGCGGAGGACGGTTTTGGGGTGGGGGGCTGGACGGCGGGGCCCGCTCAATCCCTCCCCGGGGGCAGGCCGCTGGGGCTGGCGCCCCGGGCGTGGGGAGAGACGCGGTGCGGAGCCTGCGGGAGCTCACACACGGTGTCCTTACACAGGCAGCTCTCGATGTGGGTGTAGCTGTGCGTCAGGGAGCGGCCGTCGGGGCAGCTCAGCTGCACCTCTCGCTGGCTGGTGCGCGCCTCCTTACAGCAAGAGCACCGGCGGTCCAGGGTCTGGGCCCGCGCCGAGTACCTGGGGGAGGGCCGCGGTGAGGAGCTGCTCCCTGGGGCGTGGGACCGCCCCCCCGCCACCCCCAGCCGGGCACACGCAGGGCCCGGGACTCACATGACAAAGGTCCCACAGGACCCAGAGCAGGAATTCATTGTGACTTTCTTGGTGCAGCCGGAGTAAGAAATTTCCTTGGTAACGGGGACGGTGGAACAGTAGACCCCGGTCTCATTGCGAGGGATGCCTGGCAAGAGGGGGTGGAGGCTCTGGGGTGGGGGCTCCACACCTTCAGGGGGCCTACAGGTTCTTCCCTCACGGCTTCTTCTCCCTCCCCAAGCGCACCCGGCCTCAGCCACCCCCCAGCAAGCAGGGCACCCCAGGTGATGCCCTCAAATTTAGCATCCGGTGGAGAGTGGCACAGAGGGGACAGGGATCCCAGGACACCGTGCCCCGTGCCTCTTCCCCCCGAGGGTCCCAGCTGGAGCGCCCCTGCCTGGCCGCGCCTTGTGCCCCAGGAGCCTCCCTCCCAGCAGCCTGCACTCACATTTCTTGCAGCATCCGTTGGGCATGAGTGTGATGGAGCCCTGGAGGGAAGGAGAATGAGCCTGGCATCCGGGACTGCCCCCTGACGGTGAGCACCCCCCTCCTGCCACAGGGTGGGAAGGGACAGGGACTGGCCTGGCCCTGGGGACCCCCACTCACTGGGAGGCAGATGCTGGGGTCAAAGTCAGGGCAGGTGATGTTGGAGATGGAGGAGATGAGCTGGTCGTGGATTTTCACGCAGCTGAAGAAGGTGCAATTGTTCGTGGGGTCGTGACTTATGTCCCCGGGCTGCAGGGCACAGGGCAGTGTGGTGAGGCCTAGCAGGAGGCCCGGCTGGCAGGCCCAGAGCCACCAAGCAGGTGACACCCAGGAGGGGCCCCGGGACAGCCACCGGCCTCTAGTTCACAGACACGTCCACATCCTAACCCCCAGCACCTGCAGATGTGACCTTATTTGGAGAAAGGGTGTTTATAGATGTGATTAAGTTAAAAATCTCAAGATGAGACCATCCTGGATTACACAGGTGGCCCTAAATCCAATGACCAGTGTCCTTATAGAGAGAGGAGGGGCCACGGGAAGATGAGGCAGAGAGTGGACGGATGCGGCCACAAACCCAGGGCCGCCTGGAGCCCCAGAAGCTGATGAGGCAGGAAGGTCCCCCAGAGACTTTGGAGGGAGCATGGCCCTGCAACACCTTGAGCTTGGACTCGGGCCCCATGCTGGGAAAGTCAGTCACTCCCGGTGTGTCCAGCCCTAGTCTCTGGTCCCTTCTCACAGTCGCCCCAGGACCCCTGCACAGCCGTGCCCAGCCCTGGGGAGACCCAGCCAGGGGCAGCAGGAGTCGTCCCAGGCCTCGCCCACAGCTCCAGGTCAGCCCCTCCCGTGTCAGGAGGCGGACGCGAGCAGGTGGAGCTCCCTGCGCACCTTTAGGATCATGTTCTCCATGCTGGGTCTTTTGATGATGCAGTGGGTCTGCTGACACTTGCCACAGCACTCCCCAGGGATGTCCACCAGCTCGAAGCCCTGCGAGACACTCAGGCTCAGGTTGGCGTGGGGAGGGGAGGAGCCGGGAGACGGGCGAGGGTGGCTCTTTGGGACGGGGTGGCTTACGGGGCTGCAGGAGTTATTGCAGTGCACGTGGGTGCAGGAGATGATGTTGAGCTGTGAGCTGCTGTTCCTGTCGCTGGTGCAGACACAGTCCTGGCACTTGGAGGAATACACTGGGGACCCGGGCTGAGGGCACAGGGAGGGCGGGTGAGCAGGGCCACCTCCCACACCTCCCGCCCGCCTGCAGGAGGGCTGCCCTCCCCCGGCACCCTGCCCAGCCTGAGAGCCTGCCCGGGACCCCTACCCCTGGGCCCAGGGCTCACCTGGTACTCAGCATTCCCATGAACACACACACCCTTGGGCACTGGGAGGAAGAGAATGGGGACATGGGTCAGGCTGGCCTGCCTGGCCCCGCGGCCGACACCCAGCCACCGGACGGCATGGGCACTCGGGCCCGGGGTGGGTGTGCGTACCATGTGGAGCGACCCCACCCGCGGTTCCCAGGCCCCACTGACCACAAGAGTAGGACGGACAGCACTTCCCAGGACCGGCCTCGCTGCTCACTTCGAAGCCCAGTGGGCACTTGGGCGGCAACCCCTCACACAGGCTGGTATTGCATTCTGGGGGGAGGGAGGGGGACAGTGGAAAGGGTGGGGCCTGCGGGCAGTGGCCTCCCCCCTCCACACCCAGCTCAGGTGGACGGCCCAGCCCCCGCAGGCCCCCAAGTCAGAGGCGTCCTGGCTCAGCGGGGAGGTGAGAACAGCCCGGGGTGGCGGGGTGAGCCCCAGGCACCCAGCGCTGCCCGGGGGGCAGCCTTACTGCAGGTCGTGATGTTACAGCACGTGTCCGCCGGGTTGACCTCCGTGACCGGGTAGGTGCCGTCCTCCGTGCAGGTGACCGGCTCCTGGTGGCACTCCTTGGGCTGGCAGATGATGCCGCGCCCGCCCTCCAGGCACACGCAGTCCTTGCAGTCGAACTCAAAGTGCTCCCCGAACTGCAGGGAGGAAGTGGGCGGGCAGGGGTCGCGGCGCCAGCCCCCCTCGGCCATGTGCCAGGGCCACCCCGCAGCACTGCCCACGCCCAGCCAGGAGGAGGCACCGCGGTGGGCGTCGCACCAAGGGTCCCGTGGGAAACCTGTGCCCTCCCCACCTCCCAGCACGTGGGGCCACGTCGCTGGCACCATAGCCATGACCTGCCCCTGGCATTTGCCTCCACGGGCCTGGCACACAGCAAATGCGCCACTCGTGTGGAGGGGTTCACGGAATAGAGCTCAGGAATCAGCCACGTGTGGGAGACACGGACAACACTGCGGTGGCCAAGATGTCATCTCGGGTTTAGACGGAGCATCAAGTGACCGATGGGTGGTTGGTATGAAGGGGTGGGTGGATGGGTGGATGGATGGATGGACAGTTGGACGGACAAAGGGATAGATGGATAGTTGGGTGAGTGCATGGATGGGTAGAAGGAAGGAAAGAGAGAGGGAGGGGGGGAGGGAGGAGGGGGAAGGAGGTGGACGGGTGGGTGGGCGCCCAGGGGACACCCCTGCTGGCTCAGCCTTCCGGGACTTAAATGACATGACTCAGGGTTTGAGACTCCCAGACTCTTATGTGCAACCCACCCTAGCCCCCCAAATTCCAGGCTTGTGGGTGAACCCCACCCCAGCACCAAGAGGAAGGGCCTACCTTTCTAGGCACATCGTCAGGTCCCACACAGCCTGGGCAGGGAGAGAACACAGTCCGTTAGCAGAACCCGGTGCCGCAGGACTGGGGTGGGTTTCGCGGAGCAAGGAGGACGGGCAGCGTACCACACAACTCCACACAGACGTCGAATCCTGGGGCGTAGTTCATGGTGCCCTCGGGGCAGAAGCAGCCTTCCACCAGGCCGGTGCTCTTCTGCTTTGGGAGTCTGGGGGTGGGAGGGCATCATGAGATGGGTGTGCGCACGGGCTGGGCCCCGATGCACAGCCTGAGGGGCGAGCCCGCCGTCCCTGCGCACCTTGTAGCAACTAAGCTAAACTCGCAGGAGGGCTCGTCTGCAGGACCACAGGCCCGGTACTCCCTGTGAGGCGGGCACGTCACCGCTGCAGGAAGGAGACAGGACTCAGAGGGGCCAGAGTTGGGAGGGAGGAGCCCGTGGGCCCCCTGGCGAGGGACAGGCCTGCCCAGCCACTCCCGCGATGGCTGAGGGTGACCGGCCACCCGGTGCTGCCCACCTCGGCCCCCCACGCCATCCCTGAGCTGGTACGCAGGCTGGCTGTAGCCCCAGGCCCCCAACCCCCCAAGCCCGCCCTTCTTGCCACCCCAAGGCCCAGGCCTGCTCTCCCTGTCCGCCCGGCCCTCCCACCCCGGTGTGGCTTCAGGCCAGGCGCAGCGCCCAGCGGAGCCCAGAGCCCCGATCTGGCCTGCGGGACCACAGGTCTGGGGCAGGGGCAGCCAGGCACGCACAGCAGACCCCGTGGGTGTGGTTCCGCCAGTCGATGCAGACGTTCGCCTGGGCACAGAGGGTGGCGTAGGTCTGCAGGCTGGCGCACTCCAGGCCTGTGCCAGGCACAAGGCAGCTGTCGAACATGCAGGCTTCGTAGTAGTGCCGGGGGGGTACCAGGGCGTGGCACGGGGCAAACAAGCTGGGAGGGAGGGGGGGTGGGTCACACTCTGGCCGGCCCTCCCCACCCACCCAGCACCTCCGCCCGGCTGCCCTCCTGGAGCCTGGCTCAGCCCGCATCCCACCGAACGAGTGCCCGTGGGCAGGCAGCGGTCGGAGGCGAGGGAGCTCCAAGCTCAGTGGCTGCCAGGTGCCGGGACCCCCGCCTGCAACCCTGGCAGAGGGCCACCCAACCTCAACTTGCACACCTCTGGGGACAAGGCTCTTGCTCGCATGGCTGCCAGCTTTGGGGGTGCCTCCCTGACCCAGCCCTGAACGCTAGCTCTGGCCCTGGTCAGCCGCTCTCCGTAAGGCCCCCAGCTCAGCCGACCCTGCCGAGGCAGGAGAGATCTGGGAGGTCAGAAAAGGCCCAGGGATATCTGACAAGACTGCTCAGCCCCGTAGACATCAGGAGCCCCTGCCCTGGGCCCTCCGGGACCCAGCACCTGCCCGTGGTGCCCTGACTTCCCTCCGACACCCCAGCCCCGTGCTCAGCCCCCTGCCTCGGCGCCTCTCTGCAGACAGGGGTGCAGCACAGAAAGGGGAGAGGTAGCCGCTCCCCGAGACCCCGCAGTTCGCTAGTGACGGGCAGGGGCACCTGTCTTTCATGAGCTCGCAGAGAGGAGAGGCGCAGTCCTTGTGGGAGGTGGTGCTGCCCCCCGGCGGCGTGATGGTCGGACCCTTGGTGGTGACTCTGGTTTGGGGACAGTGCGGCTTGGAGGGGTCGTTCACCACCCACTGATCCGCTGCGAACTCGCAGCTGGCAACGACCTCCCCACTGGGCAGCACGCAGTCGTCCGCGGTGTTGTTGGTGCACGTGCCTGTGTCGGGAGGAAGCCCACATCGCACCAGCACCAGGCCCCACACCCCCCCTTCTCCAGCCCAGGTCCCCCGGTGACCATCAGGCCGGGGCTGAGGGCACAGACCAGACAGGACTCCCGCTGGCCTCTTCCCACGGGGCCCCGAGCCGGGGAGCCAGAGAACCACCGCTGGGCTGGCAGGTGCTCACACCCAGCCTCCCCCACAGCCTGAGCCGCCCTCCTCAGGGCTGCAGGGAGCCCGCAGGGGCCGAGGGGCTCACCACACTGGCCCTTGGTGTTGTTGCCAAACAGGTGGTAGGGCAGCCTGATGGAGAAGGAAAGTCCATTGTAGGTGATGAGGGCGCCCAGCTCGGAGATTTCCACCATGTAGTTGATGCCGGACTGGTACACATGCAGCTCACTCTTCATGTAGGGCAGGGCCACTACCTGCCTGTTGACCTGCACCTGTGACCGGACACCTGGGGTCAGGACAGCCAGCAGGGCAGGCATGGTGGCCACTCACCTGGGGCCCCGCCCCGGCCACCTCGGGAAACAGAGCCTCCTGGGTCCAACAGGGGTGAGTCGGGGCAAGCTGAGTCTTCAGAGAGCACCTGGGATCACCCCACCCCTGCCTGTTTTCAGGCCTGTGCGTCCAGTGGGGGACCTCTGCCTGGCCCCTGCCCTGGTCCCTTCCCCACTTCCTTTCCATTGCTCTGGGTCAGACTTGTCCCGGCCGGTCCCTGGGGGAGGTCGCAAGGATACTGCGCTCAGAGGCCCCTGGAGTCGCCGGGGGTGCATGCCGAGGGCAGAGCTCCCCAGGCCACAGGAACCAGCAACCCCACGTGAGTGTGCCCAGTGCCTGTGCTCGGGAAGGGGGCTTCTGCCACAGAGACCTGGGACCAGGGCAGGTGCTGGGAGCATGAGTGGGGGAGGTCAAGGGGTCCCTGAATGCCCCTGGAGGGCCTGCGAGAAGAGCCCAGTCCCCTGCCGAGTGAGGGAACCCGCACACGGGTGCATCCCGCCTGGGTGTCCTCGACCTTGCCACACACCTGAACCTCGATGGGCATCATCTGCAGCGTCTTGATCAGCACCTCCTGGAACTCGTAACGCACAATGAGCGTGCGGGGGCAGGACACCTGGTCGTTGACGTCACAGTGGTAGTTGTCGATGTAGACCCCGAAGTTGTCCAGCGTGGGGGCGATCTGCTCCACGAGCACGTACGTGCAGTTACCCTGGTAGCTATAGTACAGCCCGTCGAACGTGACGTAGTGAGGGTCCCCCCAGCCTGTGCAGTAGCCTGCGGAGGGAGCGCCGCTGAGCCACACCGAGCCCCGGGCCGGGGCCGCGCCGGGGGCAGGGGCTGGTGGGAGCCCAGGGACGGGTGGGAACAGCAAGCAGGAATCAAAGGGGGGCCGCACATTCCGGTTCCTGGGGCGTGCGGGGCATCCAAGCCCGTTCTGTGGGACGGAGCCTCGCTTTGGAGCCAGAAGGCCTGGGTGCCGAGTCCAGCTCTGCTCCTCCAACCCCGGGAGCAGCCTCATTCTGCGCAGGTGCCTGTGCTCCACCAGGCAAGCCCCCCCCCACCTGGACCCCCTGCCTGAGATGAGACGCAAGCAGGAAGCCCACCGTAGGCGGCCATCACGTCCAAGGACCTCTGGCCCTGCCGCCCCCCGCCCACAGAAGGGAGAAGGCAGAGGGTCCTGCGGCATCAGGGGACTTACAGTCGCACTCCCAGTGCTGGCAGCAGTCGTGGGGACCCTTGACGAGCACGGGCTGGAGGCCGTTGGAGCAGGTGGGCTTGGGCGGGACCTCGCACTCCATCTCCACGAGCTCCACGGTGTTGTTGTACTTGCAAATCGCCATGGTGCAGTTACACAGCCACCACGTCTCATTCTCCTACGGCGGGAAGGGCGCAGGATCAGCGGGGACCAGCCTGGACCCCCCCCCGCCCCCGCTGGAGGCTGGGGCACCGGGCGCCCCGTGCAAGAGGCAGCTCACTGAGGCAAGGAAGGTGTGGGTGAGAAGTGGGGGGCTCCAGCGGACCCTGCACCCAAAAAGCTGCTTGAAGCCTCAGTGGTGGTACAGGGCATAGGGACAGGGGAGTCTTGGATGACCAGCAGAAAGGCAGTGTCTGGGCTCCGGATACCTGGCTGGTGGGTGAGTGTGCTCAGTGCCAAGGGGACAAGAAATAGCCCGCAGCACACTGACCTGTCTGGGAGGATCAAAGTCTGGGCACGCAGGGGGCTTGGTGGTGGCCGGTGTGCTCGATGCTGTGGGCGTGGGCGGTTTGGGTGTTGAAGTGGGTGCCGGCTTGGAAGGGCTGGGTGTTGGGGAGGGTGTGGACGGGCATGACCAGTTGAAGATCTCGATGGTGCAGGACAACGAGCAGTTCGCATAATAGCAGGTGTCCCCGTGCGTGCCGTTGTACACCATCTCACCTACGAGGGGAGAGAGACCAGTCCTCCACTGTCCAGACAGGGCTGGCCACCAGGGCATGCAGGCAGGTCCCACGAGGCCACCAACCCCCACTTCCCTGATTCATGGCTACAGCAAAACGGGCCTGACCACAGGGACAGCCGCCCACACCCAGCATCCAGCTTCCCAAGTGAGCTCCTGGTTTAGACTGACGCCTGACCCCCAACCACTGGTAAAAGCAGAGACCAAAGCCCCACCAGCCTCTGTCGCCTGAAAGCCAGAGGGAAAAGCTTGGGTACCTGGTGCGTAGTAGGTGTCGTTCAAAACGCAGCAAATGACTTGAGTGGGGGTGATGACTGAGCCCGTGCTTATAGTGAGGTTGGGGGTGGAGATCGGGGTCAGTGTAGGGGTGGGCACATGGGAGGTCGTGGGGCTGGCGGTCTGTGGCCTGGACGGTGTGGGCGGTGTGGAGGTTCCTGTGGTGGCTGTTGACACAGTCATGGGAGTGGGCGTGGAGGGGGCTCCTGGGGTGGGCGAGGGGGGCCCGGTTGTAGTTTCGCTGGTGGGGGTGGTCTTCGAGGAGGTGGGACCGGAGGTCTGCATGCCTGTAAAAATGAAGGTTTCAGGTGGGAGCTCAGAGCATCCACTCATCTGAGAGACCACAGGGGCCCGATGGCAAATGCAGCCACCTCGTAGAAAACCCGCTCAAGGCGTGGCATGTGTCGTGGAAAGGCCGACGTCCACTTTCCTGGCTCTTGGTCTCAAGGTAGGGCAAGGTGAGCAGGGCCCACCATCCAGTGTTAGGTCCACAGCGGTGAGGGTAAAGGGGTTGTCGCACCACCGGTCCGTCTGAGATTATGCTGACCAGCTGCCCTCTGAAGCCCCACGGGGAGGTGCTGGCAGAAGTGGGGGACAGAAGGGGGGTCTCCCAGGGCACCTGACAGGAGCCTCCATTCCCAGCCCTGGCCCCACATGCCACAGTGGGGCCCCCTCCCTGGACTTCTTTGCCCATATTGCCCATCACACAGCCAAGGATTGAGGAACAAGGACCTCAGGAAGCTGTGCCTGAAGAGACATCTTGTGGGGGGGAAGTGGGGAGCTCTGTGCTCTGCTGTGACACCTCATGTCTGAGAAGCTGTATGGCTCCCGGCAGGAAAGCTTGCTCTCCTAGGGTTAGGAGGACCCTGAGCACACCACTGGCAAGCACACTAGCTCCGTGGGGCTTATGTACCTGGAGTGCTGGTAGCAGGAGTGGGCGGAGAAGGCGAGGTGCTTCCTGTGGTAGTGCCCTTTGTTTCTGTTGGCGGGGAGGGCGACAGTGTCCTGGGTGTCTCCGTGATTGTTGGGGTGCTGGTCAGAAGCGTGGTTGATTCTGTGGAAGGAGGAAAGATGAACTGAGAGTCTGGAGGAAAGGAGGGCTCAGGTGGGGGTTTTGGCATGGTGGTCTTACCTGCAGGTTCAGTGCCCGTGGTAGTGGTGATGGTCGGGGTGCCCACGGTGGTGGTGGTCGTCGTGGTGGTTGGGGTGGGGGTCGGGGTCTCAGTGCCCGTGGTGGTGCTGATGGTGGGGGTTGGGGTTGGGGTGCCCGTGGTGGTGGTGGTCGTGGTGG
>NW_022589719.1:37692842-37695507 GCF_004348235.1 Phoca vitulina
GTGGTGGTCAGCGTGGTGGTGACAGTGGTGGTCGGCGTGGTGGTTGGAGTGGTGGTGACGGTGGTGGTTGGCGTGGTGGTCGGAGTGGTGGTGGCGGTGGTGGTCGGCGTGGTGGTCGGAGTGGTGGTGATGGTGGTGGTTGGTGTGGTGGTCGGTGTGGTGGTCGGAGTGGTGGTCGGAGTGGTGGTCGGCGTGGTGGTCGGAGTGGTGGTGATGGTGGTGGTCGGAGTGGTGGTCGGCGTGGTGGTCGGAGCGGTGGTCGGCGTGGTGGTCGGTGTGGTGGTCAGAGTGGTGGTGATGGTGGTGGTCGGTGTGGTGGTTGGAGTGGTGGTGATGGTGGTGGTCGGCGTGGTGGTCGGCGTGGTGGTCGGCGTGGTGGTCGGCGTGGTGGTCGGAGTGGTGGTCGGCGTGGTGGTCGGAGTGGTGGTCGGCGTGGTGGTCAGAGTGGTGGTGATGGTGGTGGTTGGTGTGGTGGTTGGAGTGGTGGTCGGCGTGGTAGTTGGAGTGGTGGTCGGCGTGGTGGTCGGAGTGGTGGTGGTGGTAGATGTTGGGGTCGGGGTGCCCGTGGTGGTGGTGGTGGTAGTTGGGGGTTCTGGTGTCAGTGTGGAGGTCGTGGTCATGGTGAAGGTGGTGGGAGTGGTCGTGGGGGCCGTGGTTGTGGACGGGTGACACTCATCCATTGGCACGCAGCAATTGACACGTATCTCGTAGTCGTAACAGACTGCAAATGGCCCGTTTCCAAACTGGTCTTCATTGTAGCAAATGAACCCAAAGGAGACATTGCACTGCGCCTTCTGGCCCGCCTGCTCCCACCTGAGGTGGGGCTCTACGGCCAACCTGCACTCGATGTCCTCAGGGGCTCTGCAGACACCATCGAAGGTCTCCCGGTCTCCACCATCATGGTGCGTAGTGGGGTGGTTCTCATTGATCCAGTCAGACCAGAAACAGCACAGCCCTGGGGAAGGAAGACCCGAGATTGGTCCCCACTCTGGATGCAGCTTCCGGGGAGCTCACTGGGACTCGGAGAGGTCAGAGTCCCCATGACCACCCTTCCTATCATGGCCAAAGAGCCAGCTTATAGAGTGTAAGGCCGGACACCACTTCCATCCTCCTCCTGCAGCTGAACGCTGAGCTCCTCATGCCACACCTAGGTGACAGACCCTGGCCTCAGGGCCCAAAAAAAGTAAATCCAGGAAGGGTCACCCATTGCAGTGAGGAGGCCCATGGGAAGGGGCCTGGTCTGGACTCCTGACCAACAGTGCTGTCACCCAGCGCCGGTCCCCTCCCCATGCTGAGCCCAGGGCCTGGTGAGAGCACCCTCTCTGCACAGGGGAGCCACACCGGCCACCCGGCCCCACAGCTGGCTCCCCTGGAAAGTTCCCTTTCCCTCCTGGCCTGTGTCCCGCCCCTCCCCTGCCCTGGCCCCTTCCCAGCCCCTGGAAGGGCTGCTTCCGTGGGCTCAGGACAAGGCAGGCACTCTGGGGAGGTGAGGGGTGTGTGGCCTTGGGTTCTACCTGTGCTGGGGGTTGGGGTGGTGGTGGTGGTGGTGGTGGTGGTGGTGGTGGTGGTGGTGATGAGGGGGGTACTGGGGGTGACGGGGATCGTGGTGGAGGGCGGCCGGGAGGTTGAGGTTATGCAGATGTTGAAGTATCTCTCCAATGTCCCGTTGGGGCCACAGGTCTCCCAGTAGCAGAAGAAGCCGTCCTGGGTGTAGTTGACAATCTTCCCTGGGGGGCAGGAGGGAAGGCCCAGGTCAACACGGCAGGAACAAGACAGAGAACCCAAGACAGGAACAAGACAGAGTCTCCCAAGAACCCCCCAGGCGTCCCCCCGCTCCAACAAATGCCGGGCCAATTCCCCCTCGGGACTCCACCTCCAGACCCCAAAGGGGCCCCCCTTCAGGGCACAGAAGCTGGATGGCAGAGGGGTGACCTCAGCTCCCGTCACCAGCGTGGGGAGGCTGCTACAAGTCAGAGCCAGCTCTGAGCCGGGAAAGGCCCCTGGGGGGCCACGGGGCCAGGGGAGGATGAGACGGAGCCCCAGCCCCAGAATCCAGGGCAGGCAGCCTGGGGGCTCTCCTGGGGGCCGCCTCGTGGTCGACGCAGAGGGCAGCTTGCCTTCTTCTGGCCGGCAGACAACTTCCGAGGTGTTGGTACACACGCTGTAAAGCAAGTGCAGAGCTGCAGACCGCAGGACGTGCCCCTCCGGCCTCCCGCCCTCGGCCTCCGGCCTGCTGGGTCCCAGGCACAGCCCCAAAACCTCTGCCCGTGGGCGGGAGCTCGCGCCCCCAAACCCTGGCTCCTGGGGTGTGCACGTGTGGCTGTGCGTCCGCCCTTGTGTGCGTGCATGCGTGGCGTGCGTGTGCGTGTGTGTTCGTGTGTGCGCACGCACCACGCGTGTGCAGCTGAGCCGTGCGTGTGTGTGTGTTTGTGTGTGCGTGCGCACAACGCGTGTGCAGCTGAGCCGTGTGTGCGTGCGTGTGTGTTCGTGTGTGCGCACGCACCACGCATGTGCAGCTGAGCCATGCGTGCGTGCGTGTGTGTGTGTTCGTGTGTGCGCATGCACCACGTGTGTGCAGCTGAGCCGTGCGTGCATGTGTGCGCGTGCATCACGCGTGTGCAGCTGAGCCGTGCGTGCGTGTGTTCGTGTGTGCGTGTGCACCACG
>NW_022589719.1:37695517-37700214 GCF_004348235.1 Phoca vitulina
GTGCACCACGCGTGTGCAGCTGAGCCGTGCGTGTGCGTTTGTGTGTGCGTGTGCACCACGCGTATGCAGCTGAGCCGTGCATGTGCGTGTGCGTTCGTGTGTGCATGTGCACCACGCGTGTGCAGCTGAGCTGTGCATGCGTGTGCGTGTTTGTGTGTGCGCGTGCACCACGCGTGTGCAGCTGAGCCGTGCATGCGTGTGCGTCTGGCCCCCCCGGGGCCCCCGGCCGCGTGAGCTCAGGTACCAAGACAGGCAGTCCTCGTTGGTGGGAACGGATCCTCCAGGCGGGTAGCGGGTGTCCCCAGCATAGCAGCCGCATTTGTCTGCCGTGACGCACTGCTTCAGGTCCTCGTCATAGATGGGCCTGTCCTTCGGGCACCGGGGGTAGCAGCCTGGCGGGCACGGGCCATGGGGCTTGGACCACTGAGGAAGGTCCCACAACCACCAGACCCCACCCACCATCCCCACCACGGCAGGTCCTTCTCTCCGGGATGTTCCTCTGGGAAGGCCAGGGAACAAAAGGACAGGGGCCGGGACCCCCCCCCTCACTGAGCCCTACACAACACCGCATGACTAAAGGGACAGCCAGCCCCCGCCCCCAGCCTCCTGACCCTGCATCCCTCCCACGGGCTAGGATGCTCCCTCCCCAGAGGTGGCTCACTCCTTCATGCCCCTAGTTCGCGGCTCAAAGGCCCTGAAGAGTCCCCCAGACCTGTTGTCTGGGACACCCTGCCTTGTCCTACTCTGCAGCTTCCTGGGGGCCCTGTCCGCTCCAAGATTCTTTCTGCCTCTCTTAGCTCCATGAACGCACTCTGCAGCAAGGTGAGCCTGGTCCACCTGGACCTCAGGTCCCCAGCCCCACGGGGCGTCTCTCGTAGGGTCACCACCCCTCTGCCCCTGAGGCCCGCTCACCCTCCAGGTAGGACACGGAGATGTTGGAGTGGATGCCATTGATGGTCCTGCAGGTCTCGAAGCTGCGGTTCCCACAGGGCTCATAGTGCCACTTACACTCATCCGGGGGGTTGTAATAGTCACAGAATATGGCTGCAGGTGGAGGGGAGGGGTCAGATTCAGGGAGGGCCGAGGCCAGGCTGGCACGGCCCCCGAGGAGCAACACTTGGCCCCTGGGGCCAGGGAGGCAGGAGGAGCCCCCACACACCAATCGCTTTGATGGGTGAGGACTGCTTCCCCAGCACAGTGCAGCCCCCCGCTCCAGGATCGGGGACACTCACGGCACAGGTCCGGCGTCCTCCAGAACACGCAGGCCCCCTCCTTAGTACACTCCTGAGCGTAGGAGGCCACGGCGGAGCAGAAGCACTCACAGTCCCCGCCGGTGTCACAAGAGCACGAGTCACGGACACAGGCCTCGTAGAAGGGCTTGGGGTCCACCTGGGGGAGAAGACTCTGTGTGCCCTGAGCCCATACTGCCCGCATGGGGCCAGACCTGCCCAGGAGCTCCGGACCCCGGGACAGGGCGCAGTCCAGCGCTATCCTCCCAGGGGGGTCGGCGGTGGAGGCCCGGAGACAGGTGGGCCAACCCTCCCCCCCGCCGCCCATGGCCTGGCGCTGCGGGCGTCCTTGCTCCCTCCTCAGAAGGTGCAGGAGGAGGGGGCGAGCCAGGGGTCTCGGGGAAGGCTGGACCTCTGGTCAAAGGACAGAAGGTGGCGCAGAAGCTGCAGGAAAGGTGCCACGTGGTGGCAGCAGGATGACGCCCCAGCATGAGCCCACGGCCACGGGCTTCTCACGGGCCCGCCCCCGGCCCGCCAACCTTGCTGTGGCAGATGTCAAAGACGGAGCTCTTGATGATGCTGCACTGCTTCTCGGCCCAGGAGCGGCGGTGCGGTTCCTGGGCGCATGGATCCGGGGTGACGCTCACGTCCGGACAGTTGGCGGCCTCCTTCCAGCTGTTCCCGAAGTCCAGCTCGCTGTCCACCACCATGTGGTCCCTCGTGGTGAAGTCGTTGCTGGAGCGGTGGTCAAAGTTCCCACACAGCCCGCACACCATGCCCTGCAGAGACAGCCAGCCGGGGCCTCCGTGAGTGGGCTCGAGGGTGGGGGGCTCGTCCCCTCCCCCGGCAGGAAGGCCAGGCAAGTGAGGGCTGCCACACACCTTGTAGGACGGGGCCAGCTTGATGAAGATAGTGGTCTTCTTGTCCCAGATGACGATGATGCCGATGCTGGCCTCCACCACCAGGTACTGACCCACCTCCCGCGTGGTGTAGGCCACGTGGTGGCCCGTGTCCCGCTGGATCACCAGGCGGCGCTTGTCCTCCAGCTTCAGCTCCGTCCTCTGTGCCCGGGGGAGAGGCCCTGTCACTAGCCGAGTCCAAGGGTCCCCGAGGGCTCGCGTGTCCCCAGGGTCAGGCGGCACTCACCCCCAAGAAGATTTTGATGGCCTTGGAGCAAGTGACCCCTGTGGTGCCACAGGGAACGTTCTCAGTGAAGATGCCGAAGGAGCCTGAGGAGGAGTTCCGGCCACAGTAGTCCTGGGACCACAGAGGACGTGAGCCAGACCGGCCAGGCCCCCGGCGCCCCCCCCCCAGCTGGGCTCTGCCCACCGCAGCCCTCCTCTGGTGAGAGGGGTGACCACGTGGCACGAGCCCCTCCCTCCCCACGTGGCGTGGGAGGGTCCTGGAATGGGGGGACCCGGGCCCCTCACTGGGCTGGCCAGAGCTCAGGGTGCGGTGCGGTGCGGGGCCACGGGCCCGGGCCGGCACGCGCTGGGCCTCACCTGGGCCACCACGTAGGAGCAGTGCCCGTCGAAGTCATAGTACTTCCCATCGAAGGTGATGTAGTGGCCGCTCCCGTGGATGACGCAGGAGCCGTAGCACAGCGACCTGGTGCACGCCCAGCGCCCTCTCCGGCAGGTGCTGAGGAGAGCGGGAAGGGGGCCTGGAGGGGCCGCAGGGGCCAGCCCTCCCCTGCTGCTCAGAGGGCAGCCCGGCCGAGTCGGTGCCGCGTGGACGGTCCCACCAGAGCGCCTGGGGCCAGGGTCCACCGGGCCCGGCCACTTACCACGTGTTGCAGTCCACCTTGATCGTGTCCCCAGGGGCGTACAGGTCTGTGTTGTGCATACACGGGCACTCCTCCTCCACGACGCAGCCGCCACGGCCGTCGTCCATCAGCCCTTGCGGGCAAACGCAGCCGCTGACACACTCCGTCTGATACTGCAGGTGGCCGGAGGGTGGGCTTCAGGCCCCGAATGGCCAAGTCAGCCCTTCCCGCGGCTGCCCCCTCTCCTCGCACTGCAGACACCCTCTTTGTCCCTTCCCCACCCTACCCCTGGCCTGTCTTCTCTCTCGGGCTCAGCCCTGGGCCGGGAGACAGGTGAGGGCTGCCGGCCAGGGGTCCCTACACTGGCCCCGAGCCCTCCGTGGGCTGGGCGGGGGCCCCCAGGGACGGGGAGGGCCAATGAGGCCCATGTGTGTGCAGGACCCAGCATCCAGACCCCAGGGCCAGTGTGGAAGCCTGTCCACGCCCTCCCCTTTGGTGGCCCCGCACACGCACGTGGCCGGCAGCCAGCGTCTGGCAGCTGGTAGGTCGCGAGTTCTGGATGGTCAGCGCTGTCAGGTTGCTGCAGTCAATGTGGATCTTTGGGGCCGAGCAGCCTGTGGGACAGAGGGGTCCCCTCGGCTCAACGGAAGCTGGGGCCGGGGGCGGGGCCGGCAAGGCCGGGGGGCGGGGGGGCGCAGGGCAGGAAGCCATGCCGCGGCCGCATCTACTTACTCTGGCCGAGCAGCCTGACCTGCACGCAGTGCAGCCTCCCGTTGCGGCAGACGCTGAGGGGAAGAGGGCGGAGGTGAGCGGGCCTGGCTCCCGGGGGGCAGGGGGCGGACACGCCCGTGGCGCGGGGACACGGGCAGGGACGTGGGCCCTCCCCACCCAGCCCAGGCCACCCACCAGCGCTCCTCCTGCTTCAGCATCACTTCCCCAGCCTCCAGGTAGAGGCCCCGGTGGTAGCAGGAGCACTTGGCCAGTGGCACGCAGCGGCCCTTCTCGTCCAGGAAGGTGCCGTCTGGGCAGCCACAGCCGTCCACGGGCGCGAAGCCCTGAAGGCAGTGGGCGTTGGCCTCGGAGAGCGAGCGGCAGGTGGGCAGGCAGGTGGTCAGGTTGTACAAGAACACCTGTGAGTTGGGGCAGGCGCCCACGTCCTTGTCTACAGAGAGGAGAGGGGCCCGCGTGAGGAGCGGAGGGGCGGCCCCCAGCCCCCCAGCTCCGTCCCCACCGGCCATCCCCGAGCCCCTCCTCTGTCCAGGACAGGCAGATGCCCGCCCAGCCAAGGGGCCCACGGGAGCCCACGGGAGCCCCTGCCCCACACTGGGGGCCACAAGCCAAGAGAAGCAGAGGGCGGCTGCAGCGGGCTGACCCCTCCCGCCACAGGGCACCCCGGAACCCCAGAGGGGATGGCACTCACTGCAGACTTGCTCCCGCCAGCCCCACAGCATGACGCCCTTGGCGGCACAGGCGCGGGCGTAGGAGGACAGCACGGCACACATACAGCCCTCACTGTTCTGGCAGTTACACGTGTCATATCTGCACCTCTGGAGGGAGGGGGACAGGCAGTGAGGGAGGGAAGCGGGCGGCACACCCCCGTGTGCACACACAGCCACCTGCACACACGGGGGTGCATACACAGGGACACCACGTGCACACCCACGTGCACACCCACATGTACACACAGACACCCACGTGCACAC
>NW_022589719.1:37700224-37708266 GCF_004348235.1 Phoca vitulina
CACACGGGGGTGCACACACAGGGACACCATGTGCACACACAAATGTGCACACAGACACCCACGTGCACACACCCACACGTGCACACACAGAGATACCCACATGCACACCCACCTGCACACACAGGGGTGCACACACAGAGACACCATGTGCACACACACACACAGTGACATCTGTGCACATTTACACACAGGCTTACATCCCTGCAAGGTGCACATACACGCATGTGCACATGCACATACGTGTGTTTGCACAAACAAGCTCAGCAACTTCCAGCAGCAGCCTTGCAGGCAGGGGTCAGGCTCAGCCCGGGGCACAGAGCACACCTTGCTGGCACGGATCAGGTGGTGAGCAGTGCGTGTGCAGGTCCCACCCACCTTGTAATAGTCCGAGGGGTCCACGGCCGAGTGGCACCTGCCAAAGGGGGTCTCTGTCTTCTTCAGCAGGGAACACCAGTGCTCGGCATAGTTGGCTGGAGAAGGGGTCAGAACCTCAGCAGGGGCAGCCCCCTCCAGCACATCCCATGAGCCCAGCCGCCTGGCCACCCAGGCCCCTCCAGCCCAGTGCAAGACCACACCCCTCGTAAGGTGGGGCACCCACAGCCTCCCCTCCCTCAACTGCCCCTGACGTGGCGGGCAGCATGTCATGGCACCAGACCAGCCCCGGGACGAGGGCCACCACCCAGTGATTAACGAGCGGGCCTAGCCCCTTTGCTGTGTCTCTTGGCGGGCTGCCTCTGTGGGCCACCATAAACCAGCCACGTGGCAGAAAGCAGCAGGTGGATGGGCTGGCCACCCGGCCTCACCCACCCCCACCCACCCACCACGTCCCCCTGGGAGCCCCACGTGCCCCACGAGGCCGAGCCTCACCGCTCTCGATGTTGAGGGAGCAGGGGTCGTCCAGCCAGTCCAGCTTGTCGTGGCAGCTCGCCTGGGCCTTCCAGGTGTTGGCAAAGCCGGCCCCCGTGGCCTCCACCAGCCCGCCCACTGTCTTAAAGTCATCCCCTTCCAGGCCGTTGAAGTTCCCGCAGAGGCCTGAGGGGCCAGCACAGGGTTGGGAAGGGGCAGGGCTCCGGGGGGCAGGCCCTGAGCGGAGCCTCTGTGGGGGCTAGCCGAGGGCACCACTCACCCTGCACGCGCCCCTGGGCAGCCTTGTCCAGCGTCACGAAGAGCTGCATGACGGGCATGAGCTGGACCTGCAGCCTGAGGCCGAAGGCGGTGCTCACCATGATGTGGTAGGAGGACGGCTGGAAGATGGAGAAGCTGGCTGCAAGGCAGGGGGGTCCCGGCTGGTCAGCAGGGGCTCTCGAGCTTGGGGGACCGCCCTCCCGCCAGCAGACCCTGCTGGGCACTCCGGGGGCGGGACTCACCCGTCACGTGGGGCAGGTTCACCTGCAGCTCGTTCAGCAGCACGCTGCCATCCGACTTGAAGGCCACCACCTGCGGGAGGGGCAGAGGGGACGGCCGGGCTGAGAAGGGCCTGGGGGCCCTGGGGTGCTGGGGGGGAGGGCTGGGGCGGGGCACCCACGTCCTTCCTGCTGTCGGTCAGCAGCAGCACCGTCTTCAGGCAGGTCTGCTTGTCCGTGGGGCCGCAGGGGGCCAGCTCGCCCACGAGGGCGTAGGAGTTGTTGTGGTCGCCCTGTGGGGGACGGGGCGGTGGCAGTGACCGACTCGGAGCCTGACGCGGGGCCAGGCCCCCGCTCAGCCCGCACGCCGCCCGGCCAGCTACCTCGATCAACACGTAGTAGCAGTCCCCGTGGAAGGTGTACTTCTTCCCATCGAAGGTGGTGATGTGGGAGCCGCCCTCCAGGGCACAGGTGCCCGGGCACGCCAGGTCTTGGCACACCCAGCGGCCAGCGGTGCAGATACTGTGGGCGGTGAGGCACGACGTGAGGCTCAGCCGCCCCCCAGCCCTGCTCCCCCCAGCCCTGCCCCCAGCCCTCCCCCCCGCCCTGCCCGCCAGCCCCGCTCCCCGCCAGCCCACCAGCCCCCAGCCCTGCCCCCCAGCCCTGCTCCCCCCAGCCCTGCCCCCCAGCCCTGCCCGCCAGCCCTGCCTCCCCAGCCCTGGGCCCCCGACCCACCACTCCTCGCAGTCCCTGCTAATGCGCTGGCCGGGCGAGTGCAGGTGCCCGTGGAGCTTGCAGTGGCACTGGCTCACGGGGACGCAGCCACGGGCTGCGATGTCATCGTACACGGTGCCTGACGGTGCGGGACACGGCGTTACAGCCGGCCGGCCTCGGAAAGCCCAGAATCCCCACAGCGGGGCTCCCTCTGGTGGGGCCACAGCCCCGGGCTGGCGTGCGGAAAGTGGGGCGAGCCCCAAGGTGGGGTCGCCAGCCAGGCCTTCCCCGCCCCCCGCAGGTACCTCTGCTTCGGTGCCCCCCCCACCCGTGCCGTGGGAGCCTGGCCTCCAGACCACCTTCCTGGGGGCCTCCAGGCTCCGTGAGCGGGGCAGCAGGATGTGTGCGCACAGGGTGATGACCAGGAAGGAGTCCCCACATCCAGACCTCCCGAAGCCACCACTGTGTGTGTTTAGGGGGAGGGGGTCTTTGGCATTCGCCAGGGGAGGGGGCACTGCACCTCGCTTCCGGCCCTGTCGCTGCCCCGACCCCTGCCCGGCGGCCTCCACAGCACACACCTTCCGGGCAGAAACAGCCGTCCATGCGGTGCTCCTCACACAGGCTGCTGACCTCCAGGTGTGAGCAGGTGTCCATGCAGGGCGAGCCGCTCTCCAGGTAAACCATGTTCCCGGGGCAGCTCTTGGCTAGGAGGGCAAAGGCAGGCCACTGAGCGGGCAGGGGAGTGCAGTGGCCGGGGGAGTGGGCGCCGGCTCGGCCGACTGCTGCCTCACACGCCTCCCCCGGGGCCGCCCCACCACCTGGTGGGCACAGACGCGGCTCCTCCCCGGCCAGGGCGCCGGGCTGCCCTGCCCCCTAGGCGGCGCCCCCAGCCTCGGGGCCCCAAGCGTGCCCGCCGCCCCACCATCCCGGCGGCTCTGCGGCGCTTACGGCAGAGCTCGGCGGTCCTCCAGTTCCGGGGCTGCCCGCCCGCGTGGGAGCACTGGCGGGAGAACTCGGCGAGGGTGCTGCAGCTGCATGAGGAGCCCGCCGGGCACCCGCAGCGGTCCTGCACGCACGCCTGCAGGTAGGGCTCCAGCGGCACCAGGCCCAGGCAGTCCTCGAAGGCCGCGGCCGTCAGCAGCTTCTCGCACTCAGTGCGCTGCAGACACGCGGGAGCGGGAGCGAGGTGAGGGCTGCCCACGCCCGCCCCTTCTCCGCGTTGTCCCTGGAACGCCCGTGCCCGGGAACGGCTCCTCCCCCGGGCAGGGCTCTCCGGCCGCGACTCACGTGCTCAGAGCAGGACTCCAGGGCCGGCGCCTCCTCGGGGTCATCGCACACCACCTCGGGCTTGTGGATCTTCTGCATGTTCCCAAACTCGAGGGCACTGAAGAGCACGCCTGGGGGCACAGCCCGTCAGCGGGGGGGTGCCCAGAGCCAGCACAGCCCGCCCCCCCGCCCGCCCCCCCGCCCCCGGGGGGGCTCTCACCCTCAGACAGGAACTCGGAGTAGGTCTGCAGGCCGTTGTAGTCCCCGCAGAGGCCACACGTGTGGTTCCGGAACTTACTGTCCAGTTCCAGCTGTTGGGGGAAAAGGAGGCAGGTGAGGGGCTGGGGGCCGGCTGGACCCCAGGCCGCGGCAGCCAGATGAGCCTCCCATGGCCAGGCCAGCCTCAGCAGCTCCTCCAAGTGGCATCCACCGGAGGGCTGGAGTCAGGCCGGGGTGTCCTGGCACCAGGGGTCACTGAGGACCAGGAGGGTCTTGGGACGGGGGGAGGGCCAGCCAGCTCCCCAGGTCCCGAGGGTCCCCTCCCTGGGAGGGCTGCTCGGCCCCATCTGCCCCTCCAGAGCGCCGCCCCATGGCCGAACCCCTCAGGACAAGGCTCAGACTACTGGCCCCCACGCTCCCCAAGGATCCCAGAGGCCTGGTGGAGGCACCCCGGCCCCAGGCCCATGGTGGGGGCTGCACGCACCATGAGTGAGTCCTCCCGGTTCCACATGAGAGTGAGTCCAGCGCGGGAGTAGACCTTGGTGTAGGCGTCACTCTTCTCGATGAGCAGCCCAGAGCTGTAGTGCGGGGTGCTGACCCTGGGGCAGGGGCGCCGGGCCAGAGTCACACGCCAGCCCACAGGGCCACCCACCGCGGCAGGCCCGCCGCCATCCCCTGCCCGGGGCGGGGCTGGGGGGCCTGAGGCTGCACGTCGGGTGGGTGGGGTGGCCTCAGCTCCCAGCCAGCCGTGTGGGGACCACAGAGGGCGTGGTGGGCCGTGGCGGGACAGCCCCTGTCCACCCCCTGCCTGCCTGTCTCCCTGGCCCCGCCCCTCCTCAGGGCCCTGTCCTCAGAGCCGGGCTCTGCCCACCGCCTGACCCAGGCTGGCCCGGGTGCTAGCTCACCCCAAGTCCGTACCCACCCCGCCGCCGAGACTGGGGGAGACAAAGGACGGACCCTGCTGGAGGCTGGGCAGGAATGCAGCTTAGAGCCCCATTGTTCCAGAGACAATGGGGGACAATTGCCTGGGAGCGGGAGGGGCTCCCACGGGCTCCCCCTTCTATAACTAGAGCCTGGGTAACAGGGGGGCCTCCTCACTCGGAGGGCGGAGGGCAGAGGGCAGATGCTGCCTGGGGCCCCCAGGGGAGGGGCGGGAGCCCTCACACCCTCCCCCGCCCAGCCACACTCACATGGCCCCGTTGACCACAGCCAGATGGCGGGTGAGGTAGATGGTGTCGTCCTTGATGTTCAGCAGGATGTGCTCGAGCTGGGGGTGCCCTCCGGCGCTGCCCGAGCCCCGCTTCAGGTGCACTGCGAACTCCTTGTAGGAGTCCCTGCAGTCGGACGCGAAGTTGTAGTCACACAGGCCCGGGAAGCGGAAGACGTCCCCGTCGAAGGTCTTGTAGTGGAAGTCGCCCCAAGTGCTGCAGACGCTGTGGCCATGGTTCTGGGTCCTGCCCTCTGGGGGAGCAGGGGCGCGCAGGGGTGAGCAGCCTACACCGCCCCCCGGAGGCCTGTCCCAAGGCCCCACCCCACAGCCGCCCTCCGAGCACCCTCCGTGAGGCCGTCCTGTCGGAGTGGCCCCTGCTGGACCTTGGTCACCCCACCCGGGGTTCTCAGCCCCCCGAAAGGACATCTCCAGCCGCCACACCTTCACACCCCAGCCTGGCACGGGATGCAGCCATCGGCCGGGCGGGCAGCAGGGGCAGAGGTGCTTTCCGGACCCCCGGGCACCCTCTCCACCCGGCCCAGTGCCCCCTGCCCTGTCACTGACAGAATCCGTGCCCCCCCCCCCGCTGCTCCCGCAGCCCCTCATCCAGCAGGACTGCATCCCCGCACCCTCAGACGGTGCCCATGTCGTGTCCAAACATTTGAGGCCAGCTCCCCTCCAGTGGCTTTGTCACCCAACCCACATGGGATGGAGATGTCCCCAGCCTACGTGACCAGTCTTTTCTGGAACGACCCCTTCATCATGTGCCAAACACTCTGCAGAAGGGCCATCTTGGCCTTGGCCCTCCGAGGGTCCCTGACACCCAGCCCCTCTCGGCTGCCCCTACCTCCCCCACACACCCCTGGACAAAGGCCCAGCACAGGGGTTTCCAGCAGGTACCACCTCCCGAGCCAGGAGATCACCTTCAAAGGGACGGCGTGAACCCAAGACCACCTGCCCTCCTTCCTTCCCTCCACCCAAAGTCAGCAGGGCTTGGGGGCAGGATGCCCAACCCAAGTGGTACCCGCAAGGGCTGGGCAGAGGAGGGTCACCTACTCCCAGGTAGAACCTCTGCTCTGGGCCGCCCCGGTCTTCCTGCCGCCTCTCACCTCTCTGGAGCTCTGCACACCCAGCGGAGCTCAGGGCCAGGCAGACGGCCACCAGGCGGGCTAGCGGCAGCCCCATGGTGGCTCAGAAGGGCGGCAGGGAGAGCAACTGGGGCAGGGGTCCAGGCCTTATATGGCCCAGGAGGGCCGGCAGAGGCGGGGAGAGCAGGGGAGGGGTGAGG
Source organism: Phoca vitulina (assembly GCF_004348235.1). NCBI lineage: Eukaryota > Metazoa > Chordata > Mammalia > Carnivora > Phocidae > Phoca > Phoca vitulina. The sequence continues at coordinate 37,706,265 of NW_022589719.1, forward strand.
GGTGGGTGGGGCGTTTGCCAGGTTATCAAGAAAACAGCTGTGGGGGCTCCCGAGGTGCCACCCGGGAAATATTGATTCAAGTTATCTGTGGTTTATCTTTTTATTGAGCCCTCGGTAAAGCTAGCCCTCCTCAGGATGCCTCAGCACCAGTGACCCCAGTTCCAACACATGCCCTCCCAGCTGTGAGCAGGACCGGGCCCAGCGGGGAGGTCCTGCACCACCACACCCTGGCAGGCGCGTGCCCCTCCCGGCCCCAGCCCACCCTGCCCAGCATCCCCGCAGAGCCAGGCCTGAATGAGGCGCTTCCCCAAGGGGGGCTCCCAGACAGGACCACCGCCCCGTGTTTGCTCCTCTCTCCCACTCTGATCCCCCAGCCTCCCCTACCAGGGGCCCGAGGCCCCCAAGCCAGGGAACATGTGGGCTCCTGGGAGGTCCAGGGGCTGCCCCATCTCGGTGTGGACTCTGCTCCTGGGCCCGTTTCGGCTGGCAGCTCCATGTCCGGCCCCCAGCTCCGGCACACCCCCTAATCCCCTCGTGTTCCCAGGCTGAGCCAGTCTCTGGAATTACCTGTAATTGGAACTTGGGAGCCCAGCCCACAGGCGCCTAACTGAAACACATCCTCAGGCACAGGAGGCCTGGCTGGAGGCTGGGAGCGGATGTCCCCGAGCCGACTGTGGCCCAGAGGCAGCCCCAGGCTGGCGGCCTCCCCTGTGGGTCCAGAGCTTCGTCTTCTGGGAAGTACAGGGAGAACCGAGTGGGCTCGGACTCGACAAATTATAATCTAGTGTCCCCGAGCTTCAGGGCAAGTGGGGAGAGACTCATGTCAACAATCACTAAGACTCTGGACGAGGTGGACGCCCTCGGATGGGGGCATGGGACACGCTGTTTGCCTGACCCAGTCTCCCCTCAGAGGTATGACCAGGAGCAGTGCCCAGCAGGAGTCGGGACCTGGGCCTACCACCTTCCAGGGGGCCCCTCCCTGCAGACAGGACCTCCACGCCACCGTGACAGCATCTAGGACAAGAAGCATGCATGCACCACCTGACGATTCCTTGGGGCCAGTCCCCCAGGGTCTGACAGGGTAACCGGGAGCCGAGGTCAGGGAGCCTGCCGCTCCCAGGGGGCCTGGGATGAAGCCCCTTCTCGCGTCCCACTGCCCAGCCCCAGGCCCAGGAACTGTCCTCTCTGCAGGAGCCCAGGGACCCAGGCACGAGTGTGTGGCCTGAGCCAGGAGCAACAGGGATTAGAAACCAGAGCCAGACGGGCCCGTGGGCCCATTGTCCACTTCCCTGTGGGGCCAAACAGGCTGGCAGCGAGCCCTGGGGAAACCCAAGGACGGGGCCCCCTCACACCCCCCAGAGGCAGTGATTTTCCATGACAGGTTTCCTCTGCCCTAGTGGGATTCAGAGAAATCCTGGCCCCACACTGGACACCCAGCCTAGCCCCTCCTGCCCTGAGAATGATAGGCAGGCATCCTCCCCTGGGATGGAGAAGTGGGGTCCTCCCCTGGGATTGAGAGGTGGGGTCCTCCCTGGGATTGAGAAGTGGGGTCCTCCCCGGGACTGAGAAGGTGGGGTCCTCTCTAGGACTGAGAAGGTGTGGTCCTCACCTGTGATTGACAAGTGGGGTCCTCCCCTGGGATTGAGAAGGTGGGGTCCTTCCCTGGGATAGAGAAGTGGGGCCTCCCCTGGGATTGGGAAATTGGGGTCCTCCCCCGGGACTGAGAAGGTGGGGTCCTCCCATGGGATTGAGAAGGTGGGGTCTTCCCCTTGGATTGAGAAGATGGATTCCTCCCTTCAGACTGAGAAGGTGGGGTCCTTCCCCAAGACTGAGAAGGTGGGGTCTTCCCCCGGGATTGAGAAGGTGGGGTCCTCCCCGGGACTGAGAAGGTGGGGTCCTCCCCTGGGACTGAGGAGGTGGGATCCTCCCCTAGGATTGAGAAGTGGGGTCCTCCACTGGGGTTGAGAAGGTGGGGTCCTCCCCAGGATGGAGAAGTGGGGTC
>NW_022589719.1:37708276-37723359 GCF_004348235.1 Phoca vitulina
AGAAGGTGGGTTCCTCCCTTGGGACTGAGAAGGTGGGATCCTCCCCTGGGATTGAGAAGGTAGGGTCCTCCCCAGGACTGAGAAGGTGGGGTCCTCCCCGGGATGGAGAAGTGGGGTCCTCCCCTGGGCCTGAGAAGGTGGGTGCCTCCCTTGGGACTGAGAAGGTGGGGTCCTCCCCTGGGATTGAGAAGGTGGAGTCCTCCCCAGGACTGAGAAGATGGAGTCCTCCCCGGGATGGAGAAGTGGGGTCTCCCCTGGGACTGAGAAGGTGGGATCCTCCCCTGGGATTGAGAAGGTGGGTTCCTCCCTTGGGACTGAGAAGGTGGGGTCCTCCCCGGGATGGAGAAGTGGGGTATTCCCCTGGGACTGAGAAGGTGGGAGTCCACTACTGGGGTCTGAGAAAGGCAACCCTATGTCTCCTATGGGTGGGGCAGCAGTGTTGACCTGAGGCCCAGAGGTCTGACCCTAACACTCCTGGCCCAGTTGCAGCGTCTCAGGTGGGGCTCCGAGGAGCAGTGACATCAGGCCGCCAGGCATGGGGTGGAGGCTCAGAGCGTGCGGTGGGAAGGAGCCTGCAGAAGGTGCTGGTGAACGCTCCGTCAGGCTGGGGTGACCCACAACGCCCCACCGCCCCCAGCAAAGTCTGGGTTGGCTTCCCATGCTCAGCGCCACCCTCGGATCCCTGGTCAGCGCCCACAGCCAGCTGGGCTGTCTCACTGTGGTCGTGGGGCCCCTTACAGGTGAGTCAGGACGCAGGTTCTGCTACATACAGGACAGAAATGCCCAAACAGGGCCACAGACGCCTGGTACACTGAGACACATACCCCTATCACCTTTACCATGTGGACAGATATGGATGTGTCCCTGGAAGTGTCCCCTCTGCAGCTGGAGCATATTCTCCCCCTGGGACCCACAGGGACCCCTCCCCATCCCCAGTCCTCAGTGGAGGACACAGCCTTGCCCAACTGCAGCCAGGAGGTTGTTGAGGAGATGCTGACCGCCCAGCCCCGACAGGTGGACCCCCCAGCACAGGGCCCGGGACACCCAGAGCCTCCCTGCCAGACCCCACACCCAGCAGTGTTTACCCTGACAAGACACTGCTCCCAAGGATTGCACGAATTTACCACAGGGAGGAGGCCACAAAGACGTCATGAAACAGCCTAAAGTGAGTGTCTCACTGCTTTCTGTCCACAAACCTGACTCATCAGGAAGTAGAGGGGTTGTGGGGGAGGGTTGTAGGGGAGGGAATGGGGGTGAGGGGCATTGGGGTTGTAGGGGAGGGGAGGAAGAAGAAAGGAATGTTGTGGAGAGAAAAGAGGAAGCCTCACACCTGTCGGGGGGACCTGAAGATAGCAGGCGTGTCCCCAGCCGGCCAGCCCCCCGTTTTGAGTCACCTAGTGTGAAGGTTAATTTTATGTGTCAACAGGACTAGGCCATGGTACCAATAAAACACCAGTCTAGATGTTGCTGTGAAGGTATGTTTTAGATGTGAATAAATCACCCTTCATGTGGGTGGGCCTCATCCAATCAGTTGAAGGCTTTAAGAGGGAAAGAAGGAGGTCCCCTGGGAGAGAAGAATTCTGTTTCCAGATGGCCTTTGGTCTAGAGCTGCAATATCAGCTCTTCCCTGGTGTCCAGCCTGCAGGCCCACCCTGAGGCTTCAGACTTGCAGCCCCCACAATTCCTTAAAATAAATCTCTGTCTCTCTCTCTCTTATATATGTATATATACCCTTCTCAGACCCTACGCCCAACCCCAGTTCCACGGCTCTGGCCAAGCCTCATCAGGCAGATGGAGGGTGTGCCCAGAGAAATCTTGGGTTCCCATCCCATGGACACCCAGGGAGACTCCAGCCCCAGCCAGCCACAGGGACAGAGTCCCTGGCAAGTGAGTACATTAGGACTCAAGAGCAGACAAACAAAGCACCAGCCATGCCCACCTCCTCCCCATGTCTTCCCCAAGACATCAGAAAGGGGAACTCAGACATCGCAGCATGCCCACTTCCTGCACCTTCAAAGATTCTGAAAGATCTGGGGTGTGCAAGCCCAGGTCCCACATCATCTGCAACGGGACTGCAAGGGTTTACTAGTAGGATGTTAACTTACCCACCCCGCAGCTGGGTGTAAAGGGTGGGTGGTAAGCACACAGAGGTATTTATTCTGGGTAAGAATGGGGAGAGGCCAAGTCAGCAGTTTGGGCTTCTTGGCCTGGGTTCCACTGGGCAGGTGTCCACTGGGCTGGCCTTCCTATGAGGAAAGGGCCACTGTGCTTCAGAAGACCAGCCACCTTTAGGCAGTCACCCCCACCTTGAGATCTGGCCTAAGTGTCATGCCCTTGCCCTGACCATTGTCCTCACCACCCTGGCCACAATGTGTACCACTGCTGGCCTTTTTTCTATAAGTGCCTTGAGGACAGCAGCCTATGTGGGCTCCTCCATGGGCCAGCTTCACAGTAGATGTGCTCAGTAAATTTATTTCTGGGTCGCTGGGTGGTGGTGGAGGGAGGGAGGGAGGGAGGGAAGGAGGGAAGAAGGGAGGGAGGAAGGGAGGGATGGGGAAGGATAGGGGGATGGGTGGATGATGAGTGGATGGATGGATGGTTGGATGGTTGGATAGTGGATGGATGGGTGGATGGATGAATGCATGGATGGATGGGTGGATGGGTGGATGGATGGGTGGATGGATGGATAGTGGATGGATGGATGGGTGGATGAATGAACGGGTGGATGGATGGATGGGTGGCTGGGTGGGTGGCTGGCTGGCTGGCTGTATGGATGGATGGATGCGTGGATGGGTGGATGGATGGATGGGTGGGTGGATGGATGGATGGACGGATAGTGGATGGGTGGATGGGTGAGTGGATGGGTGGATAGTGGATGGATGAATGGGTGGATGAATGAATGGGTGGATGGATGGATGGGTGGTTGGGTGGGTGGCTGGCTGGCTGGCTGTATGGATGGATGGATGGGTGGATGGGTGGATGGGTGGATGGATGGATGTGTGGGTGGATGGATGGACGGATAGTGGATAGTGGATGGGTGGATGGGTGGGTGGATGGATTATGAGTGGATGGGTGGATGGGTGGATAGTGGATGGATGAATGGGTGGGTGGGGGGATGGGTGAACAGGTGGGTAGATGGATAGTGGGTGGATGGGTGCATGGGTAGGTTAATAGGTGGATGGATGAGTGGGTGGGCAAATAGGTCTGTGGCTGGATGAGTGGATAAAGAAATGAAATCTCTTGGGGTGATGGGGTATGCCATGCCTTCTGTAACAGCTCCTCAGAGCTCACACCTCATGAGGGCTCGTCATCTACAGGCAGTGGCCAAGTGCTGAATTGCCCCACCTCCTTAAAGCCCTTCATAGCTCTGGGAAGCAGGTGCTCACATTACTCCATTCTAGAGATGAGGAAACCAAGGATCAGGGAGGGTGAAGGAGCACCCTGAGCTCACTAGCCAGAGATCGGCAGATCCATACAGTGGACCCCATGTGTCCTCTCTGCCCTGAGCCCACGCTGTCCACTGACTGACAGTGCTGTGGCCATTTTTCACAGAGGGTTGACTGTTGCTCTTTGGAGAAACCCAGTATGAGTAACAGGAAATCAGATATTACCAGGTGGTGTCGAGTCCCAGGGGAGGGCTCTGTGTGGAGCCCCCAAGGACAGAGCCCTATGCCCTCCCCCAGCTCCCAGGGAAGTCACTTCATGTATTTGTAATACAGTTGGATTGTCCGTCACATTTCTGCATGCCATCCTGGGATCCCCAACTTCCTCACTCACTTTTTCCTTTTGCATATAAGCCTCACTCATATAAAGTTCTGTGAGTTGTAGCAAATGCACAGTGCTGCATGAATCCCACTGCCCCAAATCGCCCTGCTCCACCTATTCTGCCCTCCCCCAAAACCCCTGCAAACACTGACTTTTTTTTTACCATCATTACAGTTTTGCCTTGAATATATATTTTATGATTAATTTTAAATCTTTAATTGCTAAAATAATTCTGGAATGTTATGTTCCTCTTATAAATTATGGCTATGATTTTATGTTACAAGATGGAAAACACTCATGACTTCTGCTCTGGAAAATTCAGGACAAAATTCATCTAATAGCTGCAATTCAAAATATTTTAAAAAGGCTTTACTGAGGGGTAGCTCATACACAACACACTGAACATGCTTAAGTGTCCAGATCATCAGTTTGACATAAATACACACCTGAGACCATCGTCACAGTCAGGATGGTGACCTTACGTACAGCCATCACCCGTGGAAGACTCCTCATACCCCTTCCCTGCTCAAGAGGTACCTCCGATCTCTTTTCTGACCCTACAGATTAGTTTGCATTTCCTGGGGAAGGAAATCCATCAAACATTTAAGGAAGACAAAAGAGCCTGCTAGCATTTGGGCTGAGATTGCATCGTATCTACAAATGAGTTTGGGAAGAATTGATCTTAGTGATACTGTGTCTTCCAACCCACAGACATGGTCTATCTCTCCACCGGTTATGTCTTTAATTTTTCCAAGCAACGTGTGGTGTTCAGTTGCACGGGCCTTTCACATCTGTTTTCAGATTTTCCTCTCAGTATTTCATGTTTTTCACGCTTTTTAAAATGGTGTTTTATTTCAATTTCTGATTTTTGCCAGTTTATAAAAATATAATTGATTTTTGTACATTGATCTTACGGTACCTACAACCTCGATAGAGTCACCCATTACTTATAGCAGCTTTTTTGTAGATTCTAGATTTTCTACATAGAAGACCATGTCACCTGTGAATAAGTCTTACTTCTCCCTTGCCAGTCTAGATGTTTTTTATTTCTCTCTCTTCCTGACTGCACTCGCTTGGCTTCCGAGGTGAGGTCTGAGCCTGTGTCCTGGCCGTGTTCCCGCTTCCAGTGAAAAGCATGCAGTCATTAAGTACGATGTCAGCTGTGGGCTTTTTATAAATGCCCTTTATCAGGAAAGTCTTTTCTATTTTTAGTTTGCTGAGAGTTTTTATAGGAATGGGTGTTGAATTTTGCTAAATGTTTTTTTTTCTGCATCTATTGAGAGGATTATATGGTTTTTCTTCTTTAGTCTGATAATAAGGTGAATTACATTGATTCTGAATGCTCAACAACCTCGCATTTCTGGAATAAAACCCAATTAGTCATGATTGTCATATGTTGTTAGGTTTGATTTACCAAAATTTTGTTTAGAATTTTTGCATCTGTGTTCATGAGGGATGTTGGTCTATAGTTTTTCTTCTCTTGTGGTGTCTTTGTGTAGTTTTGGCATCAGGGTAATTAATATGGCCTCAGAGAAAAGGGTGGGAAATATTTCTTCCTTTTCAATTTTTCTGTAAGAGTGTGTGCGCATTGGTGTTATTTCTTCCTTAAACGTTTGATGGATTTCACTAGTGAAGACATTTGGGCCTAGAGCTTTCTTTGTGGGAAGGTTTTGGTTTTGTTTTCTTTTTCTTTAATATAGAGAGCTTTCAAATTACTTCTGCTTGAGCAAGCTTTGGTAAATTATGTCTTTCAAGAAATCTGTCCATTTCTGGGCGCCTGGGGGGCTCAGTTGGTTGGGTGACTGCCTTCAGCTCGGGTCATGATCCCGGAGTGCCAGGATTGAGTCCCACATCGGGCTCTCTGCTCGGCGGGGAGTCTGCTTCTTCCTCTGACCCTACCCTCTCTTGTGCTCTCTCATTCTCTCTCTCTCTCTCAAATAAATAAATAAAATCTTTTTTAAAAATCTGTCCATTTCATTTCAGTTGCTACATTTATTGGCAGAAATTTGTTCACAATATTCTCTTTATTATAATTCTAACATCTGTGGGATCTGTTGTGATGTTGCCTCTCATTCCTGGTGTTCATATTTAGTGTCTTCTCTGTTTCCTATCAATTTATCAATTTTATTGATCTTCTCAAAGAACCAGCTTTGCAATTCATTGATTTTCCTCTGGTGCTTCATTTTGTTTTCTTTTCTTTCTTTTTTTTTTTTTTAAGATTTTATTTATTTATTTGACAGAGAGAGAGATAGCGAGAGCAGGAACACAAGCAGGGGGAGTGGGAGAGGGAGAAGCAGGCTCTCCGCTGAGCAGGGAGCCCGATGTGGGACTCGATCCCAGGACCCTGGGATCATGACCTGAGCCGAAGGCAGACGCTTAACGACTGAGCCACCCAGGCGCCCCTTCATTTTATTTTCTGCTTCATCTTATCTGTGATATTCCTTTCTGACTCTGGGTTTAATTAGCTCTTCTTTTTCTTTTCTAATTTCTCAAGGTGGAAGATGAGGTCATTGATGTGAGACCCTTCTTTCTTCTCTGTTGTAACTGTTTAGTGCTATGCATCCCCCAAATCCTGCTTTTGTGGCACCCCACAAGTTGTGAAGCCCCTCCTTCCTGAGGCTCTGTCTCTGGGGACCCACTTGCCCCCTCACCTGCTCTGTAGTCTCCCTCCAGCCCTTGGACCGTGGACTGAGCTAAAAATCCATCCTGTATCAATTACTGTCCCAAGAGAAAAAGGAAGCCACACTAGGTGTTTCAAACAGAGAGAATCCAGAGAATTGGTTACTCGGGTGCTGGAGGCTGGAAGAGGAAAAGGCGGCCCTGAGGCACTGACATTAGGAGCAGCAGAGAACAGCTTCCACTCCTGTGGCTGGGGCGTGGGCAGCCGAAAGGGGCACTGGGGGGTTTGACACGGCTGGTAGTGGGAGTGCCCAAGAGAGCTGAGATGAGTAGGAGCCATCCTCTGTGACTGGAGGGGCTCTGAAGAAGCTGGCAAGGGGAAGGAAATCCATTCCCCCCTCCCCACCTTTCAACGGTGCCTTCCAGGAAGCCAGCTGGCCAGGGAGCCTGGAAATACAGTTTGCAAAGTCCCAGCCACATGTATCAGTCAGCTATTGCTGCCTAACAGAACACCCCAACCCCAGTGGCTTAAAACAATACACACTGGGTAAATAATTGATAGATGGACAGATAGGTAGAGATACATAGATAATAGAAATAGATAAATGGGTGGACGTGTGTATGTAGCTAATATACATACATGTATTTTTCTAGTGTGGCCCTACTGAGAGGACCTACACCCCAGGAGCAGTTGACCACACCCAGTGTCCAGGTCTTGGTTTTTATTATTATTATTTTTTAAGGAGGCTCCGCACCCAATGTGGGGCTTGAACTCATGACCTGAGATCAAGAGTTGCATGCTCCTCCAACTGAGCCAGCCGGCACCCCCAGGTCTTGGTTTTTAAATACCATTCTCCAATAAAAGGAACCGGGGCTCCTTGGAGAAGTAGTTGAGCTTCTGGACAAGGAAATTATGAGATAAGCCTGGAGTGTTTTGTGGTGGCAGAAAATAAGGAAGTGTTCAAAAAATGATGGAGGCGTGTCAGAAGGGCACAAGAGGCCACCTGAGGCCACACCCAAAGGCCGGACGGAGCTGGAACAATTTAAGCAAAGAACTTAGTAGCTGTAAAATGAGATTATAACCCAGAGAATAAAACAAATATCACTGAGTCCATTGTAATATAAATCATCGGACAAGTAAATACATGAGAAGGAACAGCTCATTTTTATAGAGGAATCCCAGTTCATTAACGTAGAAGGAGAGAGGGAAGGAGAAGTCAGCACCACGAACTGTGGGATGAATTGCCGTGTCTACTGATGGATACTGCAATCAGCAGGCCCACGTTCAAAGAGAAACAATTTATGTGTGTAGACTCAAAGTAACTTCCTGCAGATATTCATCAGTTAAAAAAGTAGAAAAATGGTAAATTAGTTAAGAAGTTGAAAAATGGTAAGAAATAGGGCCGCCTGGGTGGCTCAGTCAGTTAAGCGGCTGCCTTCAGCTCAGGTCATGATCTCGGGGTCCACGTCGGGCTCCCTGCTCAGAGGGGAGCCTGCTTCTCCCTCTCCCTCTGCCCCTCCGCCTGCTCGTGTCCTTCTGTCTCTCTCAAATAAATTAATAAAATCTTAAAAAAAAAAAAATGGTAAGAAGTAGAAGTGGTGGCGAGACCTGGCAGACACCCCCTCACCCAAGCGAGGGAGGTTAGCCCCGCCAGGAATCCCGCATCGCCACAGCCCGCACCCTCCGATATGGTGCACTCAGAGGGGCACCTCGCTTCTGCAAAACTTCCACTTGGTCATGAGAAAGTATCCAACAGACTGAAAATGAGGGACATTTTACAAGATACCTGACCAGGGCTGTTCAGAAGTGTCAAGGTCAGAGAGGACACGGAAGGAACAAGGAGGTGCCGCCCAGCAGAGGAGAGGCGACCGGAAAAGGGCACAGCAGGGAAGCGAGAGACGTCAGGGTGCAGCCCGCGGGTGGTCCACAGCAGAACCAATGTGAGGCAATGGGGCTGAGGGTGGTACCGTTAGGGGAAGCTGGTGGAGGGCACACGCTTCGTCTCTGGGCTATTTTGGGGACTATTCTACAAGCCAAAAATTACTCCAAGATAAGGTTTGTGAAAACAAGCCTTTATTATTGCTGAGGGTCCCAGTCATCTGGCCTTAGTCCTGGTCTCACTGGATTCCATATATTTCCTCCCACTTCAGGGCCACAGTCTGACCCTCAGAAGTGAGGACCTGCTGCCCCAGCTGAGATGGCAGCTCCACGTCTCACCTGGTGGCTCCCAGGCAGGAGAGACCACAGGGCCACTCCCAACCCGTGATTCGAACAGTCAGTCCCGTGTCCATGGGTGGGAGCGGCCCTCCCTTCGGAACCAAGACCTCCAAGCTGGAACGAAGAGCCTCATCCTAAGAGCAGGCGGCGAGGCGTAACAGTGGGCATGACCCCTGGAGCCCATGGATGTGGCTGCCCCGCACACAGCCCCCCGCTGGGAGGGCGCCCAGCCCCCCCAGCCAGCCCCCCAGCAGACGCCATAGCTGAATCTTCATGGGCCGTCCTGCCTTGGCATCAGGCCAGCGCTTACGGGCACTGTGTGGCTTGAAGCCCAGCCACCCTCACTGCTCCAAGATGAAAGCATCAGCAGGAAGCTGTGGGGGGTGGGGGCCCCTGGCAGTGAAGGAGATGCTGCTGGGTCTACGGATGATGTGCTGACGGCAGCTCCGTGGGCAGGAAAAGCAAGTCCATGCCCAGGAACACTGTGGGGTCCAGCTGCTGGCCCGCTGTGACCTGGCCATCCCTCCGCCGACTGCCGTGACATCCTGGGCGGGCACTCACACGGGACACCAAGGGCTCTGTCCCCTTGCAGAGGCCCGTCCAGCCCCTCCTCCCTAGACCTCTCGGCCCCGGCCTCACGACCCTGTGTTCTAGGCCCGGGGACATTCAGCCAAGTCCGCTTCAGCCACTCAGGGATCAGTGCAGATCCAGACCTCTGGCCACGTTGCAGTCCTGCCAACTAGCCAAGCAAGGCCCAGGCCAGAGCTCTGTCCTCGGGGACCAGCACCCACAGAGTCAGCAGCCCCGACGCACCCCCGCTGGTGCACTGGGCAGCCGCTCTGGGTGGGCCTCCAGGGGCTTCCCCCAGACTCACCCAGCAGAGCCTCCCCTCCGGCCCAGGGCTGCCCCAGCATCCCACGCCAGCACACCCTGGGTGACGTTCTGACCCATGGGGGAGGGTAACCAGAGGGCAAATCCTCCCCTCCCCCCAAACCAATGGACCATGAAGAAATGGTGCAGCGGTGGGGACAGCCCCCAGGGTTAGCGGACCCCCCCCACGCCCCCCGCTGACCCGCTCAGTACCGCGTCTGCACTGCGCCCCCCACCCCCACCGTTTGAGCCCTGAAAGACAGAGAGGCTTCAGGTCTGTGTCTCAGACTCTGCTCTCTGGCAGCAAGCTTCCTGGGGACACTTCTGACAGAGCCAACACCCCGGGGTCAGCCCGCGCCCCCGCTCAGCCCCTGCAAACCAGGCCCCAGACCTCTGCCAACAGGCCACGGGTGTGGACAGAGCCGGTCTCCCCAGGCCTCCAGGAGCTGCTCCCTCGCTCTCCTCCTCGGCCTGACCGAGCTCCACAGGGCCCCGCAGCCTGCCCGCAGCATGGTGGGCTGCGGACCCCACTCGCAGGGCAGGAGGGCTCTGTCCCGTGCCAGGCCGCCCCACGGGGCCCGGGAGCGAGGCAGGACCTGCTCTCCAAAAGCAGAGCAGTGGTCTGCAGAAATGCCTGCCCCCGCCCCCCCAAACACCCAGAGCCCTAAGCTGTGACCCTCCCACAGAGCTGGGAGAAGCTGGCCAGAATATCCTTGCCGGCCACGGAAACTTCCACCAAGTCGGAGAAACCGGAACCGGGATAGGTGTCTCAAATGGAGGCAAGTTCACACAGGGGATTGTTACTCGGTGTTGGAAGGCCGCAAGTACCGAGAGGGACCCCAGGTATTAGTAAAGGCAGGCTGTGAGCCCCGAGAACAGAAAGGGAGAGTGGGGTCACCAGGATCCAGGCACTCAGACACGCAGGGCACTTGGCCACCGGAGCCGGTGTGCGCGGGGCTGGAAGGGGCAGGAGGCCCACTGCCCCCGCCGACGACCCTCACACCCCCCCACGCTCCCCCCACGCTCCCCCACGCCCCTCCCTCCACGCCCGCCCTTCGCCCCACTGATGCTCTCCCACGCACCCCCATCACCACGCTGATGCGCCCCCCACGTCCTCCAACGCATCCCCCCCAGCCCCCCCCCCCCGGCCCCCGCCCATGCCCCCCCCCCCCCCCCAGGAAGCAGCTGGAAGCAGGTCTCGGAGGGCCCCACGGAGCGAGCGCAGAGCGGGGGCTGGGGGCTGAGCGGCAGGAAGAAGGCAGTCGCCCAGACACAGCTGTTTGGGGAAGGGGGGTTGTAGCCCCAGGTCTGTCCACCTTCCCCACACTCAGCACAGAGCCTGATCCCAGAGTCTCGGCCGCAGACCTGGGAATGCGGCTTCCCGGATCAACTCAGGCGGTACACGCTGAGGCCGCAGGTGAAGAGCGGTCGTGTCTCCTGCCCCAGGTGCAGGAGAACCCGGGTCAGGAGCATCCTCTGCACAGGGCACCTGTCCTCAGGACCTGGAGCGAGGCTGAGCTGCCATGGGGCCTCCACTCCGAGGGAATGGGGACGTGAGCAGGACCGTCCTCTGTCCTCCGCAGCCTCCCGGGGGCACCAACCACTGGTTACAGCCCGCCCACATCAGCTGGGCAGCAGGGGACAGGCAGTGTCCCCTTCCTGCCACCTTGGCTCTCAGCCACGGTACGGACTGTCACCTTCTAGCGTGTTCGTTCCAGCAGATACTGCTGAAGACATCGGAGTCCAGAAGCTTCTCACCACCTCGCCAGCCTGGTGCTGAACAGAACTGGAGGATGCTGCCGATCTGTGAGGGAGACGTGGGCTACTTACGCTTGTCCTAACGCCCTGCCGTGGTTCATGATGCCCCTCAAAGACATGTCCACCTGGAAACCTCGAGTGTGACTTTATTTGGAACAAGGGTCTGAAGGGCTGTGACAGCAGACCATCCCGGATTTAGGGCAGGCCTAATGACGTGTCCTTACAAGAGACAGGAAGAGACACACAGAGACACAAGGAAGAAGGCCATGGGACCACGGCGGCAGAGGCTGGAGCCATGTGGCCACAAGCCCAGGACCACCAGAAGCTGGAGAGGCAGGACGGGTTCTCCCCGAGCCCCAGAACTGTGAGAGTCACTTTCTGTTGTTCTCAGCTCCGTGGTCCATGGAAACCTGCTTCCACTCGCCACTCTCTGTCTATTCAAAAAATAAAGGAAACAATTTTAAATTTTAAAATAATGTTTAGTAAGAATCTTTGATAACATGAGCAATGCTTATATGATAAAAATAAAAAGAAGACAACACGTCAATTGTTGGGCTGACCTTTAGGGACGAGCGCTTCTCTGAGCAAGAGAGTGAAAGGGACCGTGATGAACGTCCCTGATAGAAACAAGCCCCTGGGGGCGCCTGGGTGGCTCAGTTGGTTAAGCGACTGCCTTCGGCTCAGGTCATGATCCTGGAGTCCCTGGATCAAGTCCCGCATCGGGCTCCCTGCTCGGCGAGAGTCTGCTTCTCCCTCTGACCCTCCCCCCTCTCATGTGCTTGCTCTCTCTCATTCTCTCTCTCTCAAATAAATAAATAAAAAATCTTAAAAAAAAAAAAAAAAAGAAACAAGCCCCTGGGCTGACTCCCCGCTGACGCCTGGGGCCTGGGCTCAAGGCCCGCGGTGTGAGCGCAGGGGTGCGCTGCTCCCAGACGCTGCGAGCCTCTCCAGCTGACGCCTGCGCTGGGCACTTGGGCGGTGGGATGGCGGAGGAGGGAGCATCCAGGGGGTCAGGCCGGATTTAGGGGCGTGAATTCATGCCCACTGAGCAGAGATTCTGCATCCCACGGTGTACGCAGGGTGGCGGGTTGGCTGAAATGCAGGCCAGGGAGACGGAAATGCCAGAGCCGCCCTGCCTTCTGCTGAGGGGGATCCAGGGGCGTAGGGAGACTGATGCCAGCGTGATCTTCCAGGGAAGGCTCTCGCCCGCCCCAAGGGGCCCCAGACACACCCATCTCACCGCGACCGAGGGGGGCCCCAGGCAGGCTCTCAGGGCTCCACGGTCACTCTTCTCTGCAGGCACCTCTCGGGGAAACTGCAGCCTCTGACCTGGGAGTCCAAACCCTGTGAGAGAAATTGGATCCCGGGGGGCAGGGGCCCAGCGGCGGCGCGTGGCCACCAAACGCAAGGCGGACGTGGTCCCCGGATGGACGGCAGAGTCCAGGCAGTAGGCAGCCCAGTCCGGCTCGCAGAGACCCGCAGGGACGGCTGGTGGATTGCAGCATTCCTAGCAGGGAATCGAGGGGATGCCCTGGGATCCACAGTCCATCTGTATGAGCAGACACATCCTGGGTCAAGCGAGCAAACATGCCCCCTGAACCCCGACAACAGAGACACGGCCCCCCGACCCTGGTCAACTCCGAGGCTCGAGCCAGGTCACGGACCCAGACCCTCGCTTGGAGGGAGGACCCCGGGGCCCTGGGGTCACCATCTCCCCACCTTCCCCAAAGACCCGCAGCATTCAGCAGGGTGACTGCGCCCGAGCTTTCCAGCCTTCCGGCGAGAGCCGTGATGGCTCCCGCTAGTGGGGGGCTGAGCATCGCGGGGGCCTCAGGTCACAGACACAGGCGTGCCCTGTAGCCTGGCGGGTTTCTGTGTTCACCGTCAGGACGCCTCCCGCCGTGCCCCCCACGGGGCCTGGCTGAGTGCAGGCCAGTGAGGCTGAGCCGTCACACATTTCATGGCCATTAGAAAGTATGTTCTCAGCCAACGTTTCATGTTGAACTACGTCAGGAGGGCCTACGTGCCCCGGTGTCAGTGCGGGAGGACTCACAAGTCTGTTCCAGCCTCACCACACCCCAGCGAGGGCAGCATGACGGCCAGCCCGTCGTGGAGGAGCATCTCCGTGTCCAGGAGGACAGGTCCCCCCGGGCAGGGAGACCCTCACCTGCCTCCCCCAGTCCGTGCAGCCCAGACAGTGTGCACCTCTGGTTCTGAGAAGCCCCAGGGGTCTTCAGCAAGGACACCCCCGTGGGTGGGGTGCCCGTGGGTGGCCGGTGGTCACCCCCGTCCTCCCAGCCCCTGGCCCTGCCCCTCACATCACTTCTCGGCTCACTGCAAGGGTGAAAGCGGGTGGGCACTGCTCTCCCCGAGCCCAGGGGCCTCTGAGGGCAGACGCCGGGGAGCCCTGTGCCTCGGGACTCCAGTGCTCCCGAAGGCACATCTGTGGGATCAGGATGGGACCGCCAGGTTGCTGACAATGGGACCTCGGTGCGGGGGTCCTTCACATTTCTGCAGTGGTCACGTCCCTCTGGCACACACGAATGCTTTATATTCAGAGAAGTTAATGTTGCTTAATAAAGATAATCGGGTACAAGTCGTCCCTGAGAACGTCCCGAAGGGACACGCTGTGCAGCACCACCTGGGGGCCCTCTGTCCACGTGTCCCCGCTCCCCTGATGGCGGCCTAGGACGGCGGTGGGCACCCCTCCAAACTCCTGCCACGGGTGTCGGGGACTTCCAAGCGCCTCGCCAGGCAGCAGAGGGCAGGGCTGACGCAAGCACTCCTCACAAAGCAAACATGGAAAGGGGCAGGCCAGCTCCGGCTTCACCCGAAGCCATAAACTCCTGCTTCCGGCCACCTTGGGCATCACCTTAATACAATTAAACAGCACAATAACAAAAGAAGACCATAAAGTCGCAAATGTCAGCCCCAGGACCCACATCCGGTGTCCAGCCCACTGGGTTGGGGCCTGGGCCCCGGGTTCCGGCCACACAGGGAGACCTGGGCCCACATCCCAGCCAGATGTTCAGGCCTCAGTTCTGACCCTCAAGACACATGGACACCCTGCGCCTTCCAGGGGCAGGAGGCCGTGGGGTACCCCAATCCTGGGTCAGTGCCCCCAGGCGTGTGGCTCAGCCCCTTCTGCCTCTGACCAGACAGAAGCCAGGGGTGGGGGCTCCCCAGGGAAGAGAAGGGCAGCAAGCATGTGTGCAGGAGCCGAGCGAGGCCTGAAACCCACCGCCGGCTCTGCGGCATCCAGGCCGAGCCCCATGGCCTCCAAGAAGGACCTCAAGCCAGAAGACAGTACCTCACACTCACCAGGCTGCGTTACCAAAACAGGACAGAACAGAAAATGACAAGTGTTAGCAACGATGTGGGGAAACTAAACCCTCATCCTCCATTGGTGGCAAGTAAAATGGGGAAGCTGCTGGAACGGGGCGGGGGGGCCTCGAACAATAAAACATAGAGCTACCGTGGGATCCCGCAATCCCGCCGCTGGGTATTCACCCCGAGTGCGTGCAGCAGGGACGCGAGTGGATGCTTGCACACCCACGTTCACAGCCGCTGACAGGGAAGCAGCCCAAGCGTCGTCGACGGACGAGCGGATAAACGTGGTCCATCCACACACCGGACCGTCACTCAGCCTGAACACGGAGGGACACGCTGACACCTGCCACAGCGTGGATGGACCTGGGGGACGTGATGCTGAGTGAGACAGGCCAGACACAGAGGGACAAATACTGCAGAATTCCGCCCACATGAGGTCCTTAGAGTCTCCAGATTCACAGGGAACAGAGTGGACGGTGGGCGCCGGGGGAGGATGGGGGTCGGTGACTCAGGGGGACAGAGA
>NW_022589719.1:37723759-37756422 GCF_004348235.1 Phoca vitulina
TCGGTGACTCAGGGGGACAGAGAGTGGACGGTGGGCACTGGGGGAGGGATGGGGGTCGGTGACTCAGGGACAGAGAGTGGACGGTGGGTGCCGGGGGAGGGGGTTGAGGTTAGTGTTTCATGGGGACAGAGTCTCAGTTTGGGAAGATGGAAAGTTCTGGGGACAGGTGGTGGGCACGGCTGCACAACAGTGTGAATGTGCTTAGTGCCCCTGAGCTGTGGGCTTAGAGACGGTGAAGACAGTACATTTTATGTTCTGTGTATTTTACCAGGATTAAAAACTAAGAAGAATCTGGGAGTGGCCTCGCTGGGGGGCTCTGGCTCGGGGCCTGAGGCTGCATCATTTGCAGGCTTGGCTGGGGCAGAAGGAATCACTCCGTCACACCCCTGTGTGCAGCCGTGTGTGCCCCTCCAGGTGTGGCCTGCCCTTGTCTGCAGCCTCGGGCTAGGGCAGGTGAGACTTGCCTTAAAACCTGTTTTGCAGTTTAATTTAAACTTCCTGCCTAAAGACATGCGCAGCGACCGTGAACAGCATTTGAGCAAATGCACACAGGTTGCAAAAGTGTAAATATGCTCATCAGAAGGATAAACTCCATGTTCAGAACAGCAATTATTTTTGGGGAAGCAAGTGGAGACGTGACCGGGACGGTCACGGGACTTGATTTCACAGGTCGGAGGGCATGGATTTGGTTGTCCACACAACTGCGCTTTACCTGTTCATTTTCCTCTCTTTTTTATTCATACATTTATTCCCACTCAGTTCCATTTCCTGCCACTGAATAACACCTCCTCGGCCTTTGTTATATGGGTTCTTGCAAAGTGTGTATTGTTTCTGAATCTTGGTTTTTCCCTTTCCATCCATGTGCTTTATCCACACTGTGTGGCCCGTCTGGTTCTCTGTCTTCTTCACTCAGCACTTTCTCCTGCACATGCCCCCCTGCTCCCCACACCCACCAGGGGTGTCCTGCCTCCTCCCCGTGGGCCCAGGGGAGGGTCCTGGGGACGAGCTCCAGAAGCAGGGCTGCGGGTGAGGCGACACGCTCCGTGGTGCCCTGTCCCCACCCTGGGCATTAGCCAGCTTCCTGCTTTTGCCATTCCAACACATGAAACGTGGTTTCCCTCTGCCTTTCTCTGACAGCCAGGTTTGAACATCAGCTCCAGGCCTGGGTGGACCTGTGGTTCCCCCGAGACGCCCCATTTCCCACCAGGACTGGGGGCTCTGTCCTGTGTATCTGCAGGAATGCTCCTGTCCAGGCTACATCAATGCTTCTCAAACTGTGGACCCCAGGACACTCTTACACAGTTAAAAATTATGGAGGATCCCAAAGAACTTCTGTTGATGTGGGTTATGTCCCTCAATATTTACTGTATTAGAAAATACAACTATGACAAGTTAAAGACATGAATTCATTCTCCTTTTAAAAAATTACAATGATATGGGGCGCCTGGGTGGCTCAGTCAGTGAAGCGTCTGCCTTCGGCTCAAGTCATGATCTCAGGGTCCTGGGATCGAGCCCTGCATTGGGCTCCCTGCTCAGCAGGGAGTTTGCTTCTCTTTCTCCCTCTGTCCCTCACCCTGCTTGTGTGCTCTCTCTCTCTCAAATAAATTAAAAAAAATCTTTAAAATATATATAAAAATAACAACAATAGACCATGGCACAAAACCATCTACACCACACAGCTTTTCAGCTGCACACAAAGCCCAAAATGCTCTCGGACGATGAAGTGCTTCTTTAGGGAGTTTCCTGAGGCTGTTGCCTGAGACCTGCAGGTAGATCTAGCCCAACAGGTGCATGGATTCTCCAGAGTCACCTCCAACCCTCTATGTGCCCACCAATCCTGAAGGAATTTGCCCAATCCTAATCAAGCCTCCCACAACCCCACCTCAATCCAGACCCTAAAACTTCACAACACACCCCCCCCTTGCCTGCCCACCCCTGGGACCCTGTTAAGCATCAACATGTCACTTGGAGGCATTTTGAGGAGTCAGGAGTCAGCACAAAGAGTGTATTTCTTTTTTCTTTTCTTTCTTTTTCTTTTTTTTTTTTAAGATTTATTTATTTGGGGCACCTGGGTGGCTCAGTCGTTAAGCGTCTGCCTTCGGCTCAGGCCGTGATCCCAGGGTTCTGGGATCGAGCCCTACATCGGGCTCCCTGCTCTGCCGGATGCTTCTCCCTCTCCCACTCCGCCTGCTTGTGTTCCCTCTCTCGCATTCTCTCTGTCAAATAAATAAATAAAATCTTTATTTATTTGAGAGAGAGAATGCACACAAGCGAGCATGAGCACGGGGAGGAGCAGAGGGAGAGAGCATCCCAAGCGGACTCCGAGCTGAGCACAGAGCCCAACGAGGGGCTGGATCTCACGACCCTGAGATCCTGACCTGAGCTGAAATCAAGAGTCGGTCGCTCAACCGACTGCGCCCCCCCCCCCCAGGTGCCTCTAAGTGACAGCTTCCTGAAAGTGAGCTGCCATCTGGGATGGGAATATTCCCCACCAGCGCACACTCCACGTGGGTCACGGCAAAGCCGCTCGGTCCATCTTGCTCTGTGAACAGATCCTTGGCCCGTTGTGATCTCTAAACGGCCTGCATTGGTCGTTGGGAAGACACCAGTCCACAGAGTCCCACAGACCTTCAGCGTGAGGACACTGCATTCCCAGCACGGACTCTCACACTGCCCGCCTTCACCGTGGCCAGCAGGAAGGCCTTCAGGCTGGGGAGCTGTCCCCCTCGCAGGGCGGGCTCCACACTCCTAGCTTGGAGGCTCGGACTCACCATGGCAACAAAGACGCTGTTTTCCTTGAAGCGACAGGGCCCCTCGTTCATTTCGGGGAGAAGGGCTGCCAAGATCCCAGGTCTGAGCACCCACAGCATGGCGGCCGGCGGTTCCCCCGAGGGGCCAGGGCGGCTCACACCGCTTACTGGGGCGGCCTGGCCGGTCCAGCCTCCGCTCGGGGCCGAGGCTGGATGAAGTGAGATTAGGGATGGTTGTTCACGGGGACTTCCGCGCCCGCCCCCCGGAGCGTGTGGTGGGGAAGGGTCCTCGGCCAAGCCGCCAAGCCGGATCCTTGCAAAGGAGCCCACAGCCCCCACCCCGCCCCCTCCTCCACAGGGCAGCTTCTGCACCATGAGCCGGATGAAAAAGTCTTGTCATGAAGAGTGTCCAGAGCTCACAGGTCCCCAAAGGGCCTTGGGGGTCCTAAGGGAATCGTGGGCCGTGCTAGGGAGTGGCTGAGACAGTTTATCACATGAGACTATTATTAGAATCACCCTGGTGAATGTGGACGCCTGGGTGGGGACGTGGACTGGGGGCAGCACTGGGGCCCAGCCCCTCCAGGGACCCCTCTCTAACCTAAAATAAATCACAGTGGTCAACTCTGCCTCAATGGGCCACCATCTTCCTCAACCCAAGAGGAGGCCAGGCCACAGAAAAGGTGAGCCACGGGCTCCGGCTCCCAGCTCGGGGCTAAGCCAGCAGCTGAGGGGGCTCCACACATGCCCTGTCTTTCCTGGGCCCGTTTCCCTGCCTGGTCACCAGTGGCCTCTGCAGGCCTATGCCCCGCTGTTAGGAGAGGTGGGCTCCGTGTCTGCAGCCCCCGGGGCCAGGGGTCAGGGAGGGCCTGGCCTCCCACCGGCCCGCCTCCCGGGGGCCCAGCGAGGAGCCTGCCAGGGCTCAGGTAGGCACGCTCCTTCAAGGGCAAACAAGGTGCCAGTGGCCGGGAAGAGAGCTGACAGCTGGGGGCCAGGCTGCGGAGAGAGCTCGCCAGGGTCCGGTGTCCACACCACAGCCCCACCCTGTCCCAGTTTATGGCCAGGTCCTGTTGTGGGCACGGGTCCAGCGCCA
This sequence comes from Phoca vitulina, assembly GCF_004348235.1. Taxonomy (NCBI): domain Eukaryota; kingdom Metazoa; phylum Chordata; class Mammalia; order Carnivora; family Phocidae; genus Phoca; species Phoca vitulina. Next base: position 37,727,600 of record NW_022589719.1, read on the forward strand.
ACGCCCTTCCTCCTCCTGGCATCTTCCGGGAACCAGCCTCCGCTGCAAGGAGCAGGGATCTCCAGAGCCAGGAGGCACCAGAGGAGCTTCTCATGCGTTTGCTTCTCATGCCCCAGACACGGAGGAAATGGGCAGCTGTCCCCTTGTCCGGATCCCAGAACCAGGCAGTGTCATGGGCAGTAGACGAGGATGAAGCGTCCCCAGCCCCCACTCAGCACAGCCCTCCCAGAGTCCAGGCCGCCCTCTGGCCCAGGGTGGACTGGCTGTGGGCATCCCCGACGTGGCCAGAGAGGGCTGGGGCTCAGCGCCTGCATGTCTGACACTCACACTGGGGGCGCAGCCTCAGGGGGACCCACCTGCCTCCCCTGAGCTCCCGTGGATCAACCAGCTGGGGCTGGGGGAGATAGATGCGCCGAGGGCCAGGAAAACTGGGGGGTCAGCCCGGAGCGGTCAGGGGACTTCATGGAGAGAGGTGAGGCTAGGGCACAGGGCTGGGTCTGTGGGCACAGGGTTTGGCCTGGGCCTTGGGGAGAAATTAGGGCAGGGGTGGGCTGGGTGAGGCATGAGAGAGGGGAGTTAGGGTCAGGGACCCGGGACCACATCAAGAGCACCGTGTCAGCCACCAGACAGGGCAGGACACGGTGCCCTGGGAGGGCCTTCCCTGGCCCTGCATCTGTCCCCCAGGCGGGGGGACACTGGCCACACCTAGCCCACCACTCCCTTCTCTGAGGGCCCAGGTGGCCCCACGTGGCCCTGCCCAGCCCCAGGTGGGCCCTGAGAGGCAGAGCCGGGGGAGCGGCCAGGCTGCCCTCTGCTGGAACTCATCTCTCCAGACACAGGTAAGGTTCCTAGGGTCATTTCCCCCAGGTCCAGCATGGGCTGGGGCAGTGGGCACACTCACTCAGCCCCCACCCCCACAGCAGCTCAACCAGGCGCCCTAGGGGGACACCAAACAGCTAGGGTAGCTGGAAGGGGGCAGGGGAGAAGGAGGAGCGGGCCCCAGGCATCCAGGGTTAGGGGTGCCTGTTTCTGGGGTGTCTGGAGCCACAGATCCTCACTGGCCTCTTCAGGGCCAGCCTGCTGTTTGCTCTGGGGCCTTCCACACTCGGCAGTCTCTGCATACAGCTGGTGCTCAGTAAAAGCTCACAGTTGTTTTTTGTTTTTGTTTTTGTTTTTTTAAAGGTTTTATTTATTTGACAGAGAGAGACACAGCGAGAGAGGGAACACAAGCAGGGGGTGAGGCAGAGGGAGAAGCAGGCTTCCCGCAGAGCAGGGAGCCCGATGCGGGGCTCGATCCCAGGACCCTAGGATCATGACCTGAGCCGAAGGCAGACGCTTAACGACTGAGCCACCCAGGCGCCCCAAAAGCTCACAGTTGTTGATGGCGGAGGACGGTTCCTGTGCCCGTGTGGGTTACCACTTCCTATCCCCATCTCTGCCCTGTGGTCAGCGAGAGGTCTTGGGAGGCAGGAGGGCAAGCTGCCAGGGGACAGCAGGGCCCTATGAGGTGCAGGCCCCCATAGGCTGGGCTGCTAAGGACCTGGCAGTGGGCGGGGGTCACATCACCCTATGGGGGCCGCTGTGGAGGGGTCTGCCCATGAGGAAACAGGCAGTGACTTCGGGGTCCCCAGACGGGCCACCTGGGAAACGGGGGCTTGGCTGGCTGGGAGTTTGGGGGCCTCGGGCCAGACATAGTCCTCAGCCGCTGCCCCCAACAGCAGCCCCAACCACAGTGACTACCAAGATGACTGGGCCTGAGGGGCCAGCACGGGCCGGCTCCTGATGGGCATGACCTAATGTCACCCCCATCCCTGATGTGGCCGTGACCCCACCAGGGGCAGAGCAGGCCAGGCCACCAGGACACCTCCCAGGACCAGGCAGGGTCTGCTGCCAGTGTTCCAAGTGGGGGCACGGAGCTGGGGGTCCCGTCCTGAGAAGCCTTGTGGGGAGAGTCTTCTCCCTGAGGCTGGGGGTGGCCGGGGGGAGCAGGCTCCATGGCCTGGGGTCAGGGGCCCACCACATTGGGCTGACACGCCCACCAAGACCACTGACCTTGCCCTCGGCTCTGACAGCACAGAAACTGACCACTAGGGTGCTTTGGGGGTACCAGGCAGTACCTCAGAATTTGGGGTCTGTGTGTAGTGACCTGGAGCCCCCAAGAAGCCAGGAGGGCTGGCTGGGGAGGCAGAGACCAGCTCCACCCCCCAAGTGCCACCCCCCAAGTGCCACCCCCAGCTGAGCCACCCCCCCCAAGACTTGCCAGGTGCTCAGTGAACAAGGCAGAGTCCCGGGCCAGGCCCCAGGCCACACCTCACTCTGCAGAAACTCAGATCCCCAAGGGGCCGGCCTGTGGGGTCCCAGCAGGAATGCAGGGCAGCCCCCCATGCTCTCTCTCGTGGGGGGCACAGGACAGTGGGCTTGGGGGGCACCGATGCTTGTGGACATTTCCCAAGGGGCATGATCAGATCTGGGGGTGGGGGATAAGGCCCCAGGGAGGGGGGGAGGGGCAGCCTCTGGAGGTGAAGGGAAAGCAGAACTGGTTTGGGATGGTGACGGGGAGGGTGTGTCAAGGGGGCCAGATGGTGCCCAATTTTGCAGAAAGATGCTGGGAAAGACCCCACCCCGAGTCCTTGGGGACGGGGGTCCCCAAGGGGCTGGAGGCTAGGTGACCTTCCCTTTGACCTTCAGGAAACTGCTCCTACCTCCCAGGCCAGGGGCGTGCAAGTCACTGGGGTCCTCGTGGGCAGCAGGGGCGGGAAGTAGCTGTCCTGTGTCTGCGGCCTTGAACATTTCACAGGAGGAGAGGGCTTCGAGCCCCTCAGGTCAGGTGCAGCCACGGGCCTCCGCCCCCCGGAGCCACACCCAGGCCCTGCCAGGCCCGGAGGTCCCGGGATCCAGGTGCTCCCCTGCCCTCCCAGTGCACCCTGCTGTCTGTCCACCTGGGTGTGCTCTGGGTGTCGGGGGCTCCGACAGCCTGACGTGCAGGGACCTGGCCCCCTGGCCACCCCCCCAGGTGCGTCCTGGGCAGTGCTGTGGCCACGGACCCCGCCTGAGCCGAGCTGGCTCCAGCCAGATCCCAGACCCAGGCCCAGCCAGTATGGCCGCCCATGGAAGGTTCTGGAGGAGGGTGGCACACTAGGATGCTGATGTTCACCAGCAGGTGGCACCCAGCCCCCGCAATGTGGGGGGAGGGGCTGCGTGCGTGTGTGTGTGTGTGTGTGTGTGTGTGTGACCATGTGAGCAAGCAGGCATGTGGCCCCACGTGCGTGTGAGCAGTGAGTGTGCACACTGAGGCCAGAGGGCATGGGCACTTGGACACATGAGTGTGAGCAGCCTCGCTGCCCCTGGAGCCCCGGTCAGAGGACATCCCTCTGTGACCTGACTCCCTCTGTCTTTGTGCACTGTGGGCCCTGGGGAGCGTCTTCCACGGCTCCAGCCACCTGCAAGCCCGGCACGGGGACAGGCAGGTCTGCCACCTGCATGCGGGCTGGGTCTGTCACCTTTCTGTGCCTGGTCTGTCCTGGGACAGTGGCCATCTTTCCCTCTGCTAAATGCACAGGGAGGGCCACCCACCTCTGAGCCCTGGGCAGCTCGGCCACAGTGAGCGAGGCTCGAGGAAATTCCTGAGACTCAGCCTGATAAGCAGCGAGAAGCGCCAGTCTGCGTCCCTCCCCAAGAGGGCGGCCCAAGCCCCACCAGAGGCCCGGGGTCTCAGCGCAGCCCCCCCAGGGGATGGTCAGGGCCCCTCCTGGGGAAGCCAGGGGCCAGGATGAAGACAGAGGGGCCCATCCTGGCAGCGGGCCCCTGGGGCAGGGGACGCACGACCACTAAGTCCTAAGGCCCGTGAGGCTTGGGGCGTGCCCAGAGTTACCACCCAGCTCTGGGGTGGGAGGAGATGGGGCCCTGCCTGGAGCCACCACACCACACCACCCTCAGGCAATGCAGCTGAGCAACTCGGGTTGCTCCCAGGAGGGCCCGTCCGGTGTCCGCACGCCGGGGGAGGGCATGGGGAGAGCTTCCGACGTCCCCATTGCCCTGAAGAAGGAGAAGCTGTGGCCAGGGAGGGCAGCCGGCCAGTGGTGGCCACCCCCAGGAGGGGCCGGGGCCCCACGAAGCAGGACCCAGAGCAGGGCCGGGGGCCAGTGTCCGGGACGCAGGGGTGGGGCATCCGCCTGTGGCCATGTGCACAGGCCTGGAGGAAGCGGATGTGGCCTTTGACCAGCAGATTACAGAGCTGGCCAGGTGGGAAAGTCAACAGAAAGCTCTCAAGGAACAGCTGGTGGGGGCCTGCCTGTGCACGCGGCATGGGGTCGGCCGCCGGGGGTGGGGCTCGGTGGGGGTGCCGGAGGATGCCAGCCTCAGACACTCGGGGAGCAGAGCCTGGCACAGGGCAGAAACTGCAGACTGCCGTGGTTAGTGGTCATGGCCACCCTTGTCCTGCAGATTGTGAGGGCCCCGGTGAGGCCGCAGGGGCCCGAGGGCTGGGGGCAGCAAGGCCCAGGCCCGGGGGCCCCACATTCATCTCAGGAGGAGGTGGGGGAGAGGGACTCATACCCTGGGTGGTCCCGTGGGAGGGCTGCCTATGAGCAGCAGGCTCAGGAGGCCTGAGGTGTGGCTCAGGGCTGTCCACGGCGCAGACCCCTCCCGGGCAAGGCAGGGGCCTGCAGGTCCCCCAGCAACAGGCCACAGCGCCTCCGGAAATGGGCTTCTCTTTCTGTGACAACAGCCCACATGGAGGACGAGCACAGAGGCCCGTCCCACCCACTCCCCGAAAGATGAAAAAGATGCACCACATAGCCCCCAAAACAGTCTCCAAAGAGCAGAGGAATTCCTGCCGTGCCCCATGAGAAGACACTGAGCACAGAAGTGTATGTCTGGTGTTGAGTCGTGCCCCCCAAATTCCTACGAGGAAGTCCTGACCCCCAGGACCTCAGAAAGGGACCTGATTTGGGTATAGATAGGGTCTTTGCAGGTGAGGTCATTAGGGTGGGCCCCTCATCTGATGTGACTGTGTCCTTACGAAAAGGGGAAACGAGTCGGACTGGCTCGCAGGGAGAGGCAGGGGGAGCAGGTGAGGATGGAGGCGCAGGTGGGGGGTGCAGCTAGAAGCCAGCGAGCCCCCAGAAGCCAGGACCACCAGCAGCTGGGGGAGGGACGCCACAGCAGGAAGCAGCCCTGCCCACACCTGGATCCTGCCAGGTGCCAGGGCCGCCCCAGGGCAGTAACACGGCCCTCGGACAAGGTTCGTGTGTTTATCTTCTCGAGACTTTTCTGCATTTTTCCACATTTTACTGAGTGTGTACCATGGGTACAATTTTTTGTTATTTAAATTCCGTCTCATCAAGGACTCCCACCTCCGTCCCAGGAGAGGGGAGAGGCAGGGAGGGGACCGGGAGGAGCTCGGCTGCCACCCCGAAGCTGAGAACAGACGCGGGGTCAGGGAGGGCGGGGCCGCGGAGATGGCAGGAGGCCCCTCGGTCCCACTGGACAGGGCCTGCGGTGAGGAAAGGGCTGCATGGGGGTGGGGGGCAGCAGGTGAGGGGGCGCCTGCCCCCCGGCGGTGCCGGAAAACCTCAGGATGGCGGCGCAGTGGGTAGAGCGCTCTGCCAGGTCCCGCCGGGGCTGAGCTACTCCAATCCCGCCTAACAGCTCCCGGGAGAAAGACCCAAGAGGACCAAACTGCTTCCAAGCCCCAGATTTGTAGGAAGACAAAAACCCACGGCCCCACAGGGCGAGATGGGCGCCGGCCCCTCGGACATCCAGCCAGAGGGCGGCAGGCAGGAAAGGAGCCAGACAGTTCGACCTGCGATCGGGAGAGAAGTCGGTCACTGGAGGCCAGCATGGCGGCGGCGGCCTTGCAGGAGGGTTAACACACGGGGCGTCGGCCCGGTCACTGTCCTGAACCCCGTGTGTTCAACAAGGCGCCATAAGGATGGAACGTGCCGCGCAGGGACGCGGAAGGTGTGAGGAAGGACAGAAACCACGGCTGCAGAGACGGCGCGAGGGGCGTGAGCGGCAGGTCGGACCCCCGAGGACACCGGCCGGCCCACGGGGAGGCCCGCACACACGAGAGGTAGCCCGCAGGGCAGGCCGCCAACACGCCGCAGGAGCGGCGGGCAGGCTTCGCTCCGGGTCCGTGGACGCGTGAAGGAGACCAAGCCCCGACGAGTCGTCCCATCGCTCAAACGCAGGGAGAAAAGGAAATTCCGCACAGAAGCCAGGGCGGGAATGGGTTGTCTGAAGACGAACACGCACAACATGGCGGCCGACGATTTTGCCAGAAACCACGCAAGTGCGCCAAGAAAAAGCAGCTGCCATCCTGGGGAAATACCTCCAAAAACAAGGGCGGGAGGCCGCCAGGCCCCGGGGAGCTGACGCCCGACCTGGTGACGTCCGCACACACGGACGGAGTCTTCAAGCGACAGCGGACGACCCCGGAGCAGTGCGGGCGGGGCGCGGGTTGGGGCGCGTGCGGGGAGGCTGCCCGCGGGGCGGCGGTGCCTGCCGAGGGCGGCTGGGGTACGGGGAAGACAAACACCCCGCGCCCCATGGTGACCACCGAAGCCTCAGGACCAAGAGCGCCTAAGGCAGCGATTGCACTAAGGCCAACCGCGCGAAACCCCAGTGAGAAGGCACGGGCTCTCCGCCGGCAGGGAACGGTGAGCGCCCCCCGCCGTCTGAACAAGCCCCCGGCAACTGGAAAGGCGCACGGGAGTCGTTCAAAGTAAAACAGAAAAAGGCGCGCAAACACATCGGAAGAAAGGCCGCGTGATGACATGAACGCCCACGTAGGTTTCGGAGCAAAGAATATCGCCAGGGATGAATAACGTCACTTCACAGGGATGAAGTCCAATTTCCTGGCCACAGCACTGAAGAAGCGGAGAAAAACCGGTAAATCGGACATCGTCAAGATTAGGAACATAAAGGCACGGGGCGCCCAGGTAGGGCAGTCAGTGGAGTGTCCGCTCCTGGTTTCGGCTCAGGTCACGATCTTGCGGTCGTGGGATCGAGCCCACGTCGGGCTCTGTGCTCAGCTTGGAGTTGGCTTCAGAGTCTCTCTCCCTCTCCTTCTCCCCTCCCACTCGTGCTCTCTCTCTCTCTCTCAAATAAATAAGTCTTTTTAAAAAGAGAGAGAGAGAACGTAAAGACGCGCCACACACTGGAAGAAAGATCTTTGCGAACCCTGTGTCTGGTGAAGGACCTGCATCCAGAACAGACCAAGAACTCTCAGTGAATTGCAACCAAATCATCTGGTTTTAAAATGCGCAAAAGGTTTGAACCGACACCTGACACAGGATGGTAGACATGCACATGTGCACAAGACGGCACCACACGCCTGTCAGGACGGTCCTGCCGCTCGCACCCAGTGCTGGAGGAAGCGGAGGACGTGGGGATGCAAAGTGGCGCGGCCGCTCTGCGGGGACAGTTTGCCAGGTCCTGAAAAAGTCAGCAGGACACCAGCCATACACTCCAGCCGCGCCACGCCCGGGCACCTTCCCCGGAGAAAGGGGAGCCCGCGCTCGCGGCGATGCGGTCGTGCGCACAGGACCCTGGCCGGCCCAGCCGTGGGGGAGCGCACAGGCAGCCGGGGGCACGGCCTGCCAGGAAGCGCGGCTCGGCAACGCAACGGAACAAAGTGTTGATCGGGCAGCAACATGGATGAATCCCCAGCAATGTCAAAACGCTGAATGACATTTGCCAGACAAATCAGTCCATATGGCGTGATTCCACTTATGTGAAGGTCTAGAACATGCAAACAAGTCTGCGGTGACTGAGGGCAATCTGTGTGCCGCATGCGGATGGGTCTCCAGAGGGCACGAGGCCCCTGGGGGCAGAGGAGGGGTCCTCTGGGGGCAGCTGTCCCGATGGTGGTGATGGTTTCAGGGGTATGTGTGTGGGCCGAAACCCATTAAACTGGACTCTTCAAATATGTGGGGGTTTTTGTGCATCAGTTACACCTGATAGAGCTGCTAGAAGCCAAACAAAAACAAAAATAACACCCCCAAAAAAATCCTGCTTTTACCCACTGGGAGGAGGAGAAGAAAGACTCCATCCTGGGCCTCTGCCCCCACGCTTTCAGAAATTATTCCTAAACTCTGAGGATGCAGGGACACTGGGACCCGGCTCTGAGCCCGGAAAAGGTGAAGAGCGAGGAGGGGCAGGGGCGTCAGGCCTCTGCCGTGGGGCCGGGAGCGGGGCCCACGCGAGGGGCTTGCGTCCTCCGGCTCGCCTCCAGCCAGCCACCAGGAGCCAGGGCCCTCTCGGCCCCTCCTGCACCTCGTGTCCCGTCGGAAACTCTGCAAGGTGAGGCCCCAGAGGCCACTGCCCACACACAGCAGGTGTCAACGCCCCGAACCAGGCTCCGAGGCTGTCGGCCACACCGTCCTCCTCACCTCTACCTGTGCTCAGGTCGGGGGCAGGGCTGGGCCCCTCAGCCCAGGAGCGGCCCACTCCTCACCTCTACCTGTGCTCAGGTCGGGGGCAGGGCTGGGGCTCCTCAGCCCAGGAGCGGCCCACTCCTCTAACCCCCAGCCGTGGGGACTGCTTTAGCGGGGGGGGGCCGCGTGCCACAGCTACTTGCTTAGCAACCCCCACGGGGGGGCCAGCATGACATCATGGCCACTGGGCAGCAGGCCCAGGCCCTGAGGCTCCCCTGAGCCGGCCCCTGGTGGGAGTGGCCCCAGAAATCCACCTGGTCCCATATGGCGTGTTCTGTGTTCTCCTTGAGCAGCCACAGAGAACCGGCCACTGTGAGCGGGGGAGCCCTGGCCCCTCCTTGTCCATCTGGAGGCCACAGCTGGTCAGTGCTGGCCTGCCCAGGACCCTGCAGACCCAGCCCTGCCCACCCTCGCCTGCTGCCCGCCAGTGCCTGAATCGCTGTCACCCCTTTGTGCAGGGCCCCTCCCCTTCCCCCAACTCTTGGTCCTCAGTTTACCCATTTCTCCCAGCTCACTCTAGAGCCAGGCCCCACCCTCTCACCAGTGTCCCCACACTGGTACAGTCACGCCCAGGCTTGGCGGGGCCTCTCCCTACCCTGGCCCCAGCTCCTGGCCTTGAGGGCCTGGCTGCCCCTCTTTTAGCCCACCTCCTCCAGGAAGCCTTCCTGGGCTGCTCAGGGCCCTCCCCAGTTCAGCGTGACTGACTCATGCTTCTGGGGGTCCTGCCAGGCCCCCCAAGCTGATTACCTCCCATACTGCCTGTTATGAACCACCTGTTTGTGACTCCCCCCGCAAATTCATATGTTGAAGCTCTTACCCAAAGGGAGTGGAATTTGGAGGTGGGGACTTTGGGGGGCGATGGGGTAGTGAGGGTGGGGCCCCCATGATGGGATTCAGGCCCCTGTAAGAAGAGCACCGGAGCTCCTTCCTGTCCCTGTCCCCACGTGAGCGCACGGCAAGAAAGCCCCAGCTGCAGCCAGGAAGGGTTCTCACCACACCCTGCGCTGCCCCGTCTGGACGCAGCCAGAACCGGACCCCCCACGTGACCACCCCCTGAGGGGCTCACCTCCCATGTGCCCCTTCACCAGCGTCAGGCTCTGGGGGCCGCCCCCATGGCCACCACCACCTGGCCACCTGCTCCCAGGGTCTCGCGGACGGCGGCCTGGGTCTCCCCACCCTGCAAACGCCCCTCATCGGCCACCCGCGGTGGAGAGCGAACACGACTCGGAAGACAGAGGCAGCCCAGATAACGCCCAGCCCGGCTTGTGGTGTGTTCCTCATCCTGCCTGCCATGGGAGCCCAAACCCCAAATCCTGCCTCATCAACCTTACCTGTTTGCTTTTCACTCAGCATCCGCTCCAATCAGGGCCCCAGCACGGAGGGGCAGGGCGGCACTCAGCCAAGGCAGGGGCGCCACAGGGGGCCAAACGGGCTGGTGGCACATCACCGTAGCTGCTCCCGGCTGGCCCACAGCTGGGGGGACAGTGGATCCTGCCTCCCGGGGGGCTCAGGGGAATAAGCCAGTGGCCTACCGGGGAGAGCAGCACAGAGTCCCCAGACCGAGGGGAGGGGTGCTGGCTGGAGGTGCTCTGGGGCTCAGAGGAGCCTCCCTGCCTGCGGGTGGGAGGCATCAAAGGCCCGGTGTGGGTGCCCCCCACCGCTGCCTCAGCTGAGCCCCCCCAGTGGAAGGGGAGGGTTGTCCAGGCCTGTCCTGCAGGGCATCCAGCCCCAGGCCTGCTCTCCCAGCCCCCTTGGCTCAAGCTGCCCTGGAACCACCCATGCTCCTCCTGCCAGGCCTCAGCACGGGGTCAGGCACCGAAAACGGACAGGGACAGAACGTCAGGAGACCAGGAGAGGCCACACAGTGAACACACCATCCTGTTCCACCAGGCCTGTGGCCACCAGCCAGACGCTCGGGCTGTAGCTTCCCCTGCTGGGGGCTCCCTGACCTGCCCTCCAGGCCCAGGCACCTCCTACAGCCCAGACACGACATCTGTCCACCTGATGGCCACACAACGGGGCCGTGGGCATCGGTCAGTGCTGGGACTGCCCTGCAGGAGGCCAGGGCTGGGCGACACTCACCCCAAATCCAGGCCCAGGGGCAGGCAGAGGTTGAAAGTGCAGACAGAGCAGGGTCAGTTGTGGGGAGGACAGCAGGGTGGCCCCGGGACCACAGGACAGGGGGCTAAGGGAGGAGGGGCAGGGTCTGGAGGGGGGGCCCTGGGGCCCCTTGCCTGTGGCACTGGCTCACTGGCTCTGGTGTTGCCCCCAGCAGCTCTGGGGTCTGGAAGGGCCAGCGAGAAGCAGGAACCAGCCTGGGAGGGGGCAGGAGGCCAAAGAGAAAGGCAGGTAAGGGAGGCTGGGATGTGAGGGGAGAATCTGGAGGCATAACAGGCCTGCTGGGGGGGTGTCGAGAACACTTGGGGAATGAGAGAAGGAGGGGCACTTGCTGGGATGGACGGTGGCCAGACTGCTGGGACCCCAGCTGCCCATGGATCTTGGGGTGAAGGTGGGGCCGGGGTGGGCAGTGGCTCTCACGGCAGGCCTGAGGTCCTCGTCTGCGGGGCCCCTCCAGGGCCAGGGTCTCCTGGTCTGCACCATCTGCCCAAGCGGCGGGTGCCCAGGGGCTGGGCCTGACCCTCAGGGGGAGCCGCAGGAGGGGCTGGGCCAGGCCCCCAGCCCCTCGGTCTTGCCCCTGACGCCAGGGGCCCAGAAGGTCCGCTCTGCGCCCAGCAGTGGGATGCCGTGTGGGCCGCACGGGCCGGTGCAGGCAGCCCTCTCAGCCTCCCGACGGCTCCGACGGGTAATGGAGGCTTGCCAGGCCGGGCACAGCTGCCCCAAAGGCAAATGCCGGCTCCCTTATCGAAATCTTTCCCTGACGCACCCCGAAGCCACCGTTTTTAGTCCTTTGATCTGACAGGGATTAGTGGGGCCAAGCCTCAGGGGGTGAAGGCCTACTGGCCCTTCCCCAAGGAGGTCACGACTGACAGGCGGGGCCCAGAGGGGTGGGCCGACCCGTGTGCACTCTGGTGCCTCTACACCGGAGTCCAGCAAACCCAGGGTCTCGGGGGCTTCCCGCCTGGGACGAGCCCGGTCAGGAGGCCAACGTCCTCATGCAGGCTCTCGGTCAAAGGGAAGGTCAGGTCAAAGCTGCTGGGAGAGCCACTGCCTAGGGGCCAGCACCCACCCTCCCAGGGAGCCCTGAAGCTGGAGCGGTGGGCCGCCCGTTGCCCACACGCTGGGGCGGGGGCGGGGCCCTCCTGAGCTCCCGGCATCATCGCCAGCCCGGGCCCAGCCATGCAGACAGAGGGCGAGGGCAGGGGGTCTGAGCCGGGCTTGAGGCCGGACAATCACCCATTTGTCCGGCCCGCGGTTCCGCCTCCCAGGGCTAGCCCGCGGGAGGGGCCTTTATTGCCCACGTGCCCGGGAACAATGGCGACACACAGTCTTATCTCCCGCTGTTGGCTCAGCACACGCGAGGCTCCTGGGTCAGCGAAGAGAAACGCGTTCTCCCTGGTTTGCTGCCAAACCTGCGTATAGAAAGGGACACGGGGCCCACGGCCCAGGAGCCCCGCCTCACCAGGAAGGAGCCGGCCCGGGTGCAGGCAACGCTGCGAGGCCGAGGGCCACCGGCTAACTGCACACGCGGCGTGAACAGCCCGGAGGTGACAGGCGCTGGAATGCTCAGAACATTTTCCAGGAAACTCAGAGTCGCACACGTACACACGTGCTCAGGCTTCTCTACTCCAGGCTGCACGGGCAGCCCTGTTCCAGGCCCCGTGACCCAACCCCTGCTGGGGCCACGCCGAGTGCCTCAAGCTGCTGGTGGTGACACTGGGGACCCCAACATGGGGACCCCTTGTCTGCCACAAGCCCTGGCCCCTGCCCCAGGAGTGCGCACACGACCACGGTTTGGCTCCATCCGTCCCTGTCCCCTGGCCTGTCCTGAGGCACTGGAGCGCTCCAGGCCCCGGGACACATGGACGCGTGGAGGACAGGAGGGGTCGAGGCACTGCTGGGAGACAGGACAGCACCCGATGTGCAGGGTGCCGAGTGGAGAGGGGGAAAGAGGGGTGGTCTGCAGGGAGGCAAGGAGGAGCCCGTGCCAAGGCCCTGTGGTCAGGTGCCTGCTGGGAGGGCAGCAGGCAGCCTTGTGGCTGGGTGGGACACCACTGGCCGGCAAAGCAGTTGGGGGCCCGGCAAGGGTATGGGCAGAGAACAAGGCCTGGGGCTCCCCCAGCCCTGGCCGCAGGGGACACCAGAGGCACAGCCTCACCCGCCCACCTCAGGAGGTGGCTTTAGTCAGTGGGAGAGGACCCCAGGCAGCCCAAGGACATTTTTCCAGCAGGGTCCTGGGCCTCACTCCTCACCCTGCTTGTTCCAAGGCCTGATGCGTCACCTCCCCACTGCCCCCTGCCTGGGCGCCCTCACCCACCCAGCACCCTGGCCAGGACTGAGGTTTAAGGAGGGCCCACCTCTGGCCCCTGTGGGACCCCGGCCCCCACCCATTATTCAGAGCTTCACAAGCCCCCCAGTGAGAGCGTGAGCTCTCCGAGGTCAGGAGAACCCTGCAGCGGCCCCATGGCAGAGCCTGGACAGAGACCCCAACCTGGGTGCGCAGGCTCCTCGCTGCAGTGACCCCAGCTGGGGAGGTTCCAGCGCAGGGCACCCAGGAGAGTGTCTGGGAACCACCCCCTCCCCATCTACCTCTGCTTCTGAGTGAAGGAGGGAACAGGAGTGCCTATCACGCCCGGGGACGTCCCCTCCACATGGCGAGGGCCAGCTGCCCGCTGCGTGCAGTTCTCCGTTAAAACAATATGGTATTAAAACTGAAGTTTATTCAAGAAAACACAGGGCATCTACTGGTTTCTGCAGCTGGGGGTCTAGGGCAGGAGGGGGTCTGTGAGGCAGGTGCAGCCCCCCAGCCCCGGGGGGTCCTCAGGGGCAGGTGGGGTTCCTGCATCCCAAGTCTCTGTGGAGCCAGAACTTGAGGAAAGGGGGAGCCCCCGGACCAGGGCCCCAGGCTCCCGCACAGGCTCCCACTTAGAACCAGCCTGCCCTAGAGTCACCAGACCCACACCTGTTCCCCAAATGCTAGAGGATCCCACAGGATCCGAAACACTCACACCTGCTGACACGACCTCCCTGACCCTGACCCTCCCCGATCGTGACCCTCCTCCTGACCTTACCTTGACCATGACCTCGACCTTTGCTCTCATCCCGGCCTCACCCTCATGACCCTGGCATGTGTCCCGCCCCACTCCCTGCTTCCTGAGATGCTGCCCCCAGGAGCCATGTCCTTCTCCCGGGGCTGGTGGGCATGGCTCCGCCTCTCCACCTGGGAGGTCGGCACCCTGAGGCTGGCGCACAGCCTCCACAGAGATGCCCTCCCAGACAGGACACCCCGTGGCCACTCCACCTCTACTCCTGCGCCTACAAGCAGTTCGGAGCCCTGGGGGTCAGAAAACAGTCCTGGGGGCCTTTCTGGGTACAGCATGACCACTCTGGGCTGCCCCTTCCCCCTTGGCACTTTGGGCTCCCCCCACAGGGGCAGAGGGGGTGCCCGGGGTCTCCCCCACATGCCCAGGACAAATGCCTCTCGGCCCCAAGCTGTGGCTGATGGTGCCCATGCAGATCCTCCAGAACCGCCCCCAGGATGGCCCCAGCCATCTCAGCCCGGAGCACACGCAGGTCATGTCTGCAGAGGGCCTATGCCGGTCCCTGCCCAGAGGCCAGTGATAATGGGGCTACTGTCCACCAAGGAGCTTTCCAAAGGCCAAGTCCTGATAAAACAGTGCCCAAGATCCTGTTTGGCCACCACTGTGCCCAGTGGGTGCGGCCAGGGCAGGACCTGCAGCCCCTACATAAGGCATCCAGGGCTGGCCACTCTGAGGGGCGGAGCTGACGCAGGTCCCGAGGCGGGAGGGGCCGGGTCCAGCGGCGACCTCTCTTCTCCACCGTCATGCTCGGACCTCAGCTGCTGCTGCTTCTATCCTGTGGGGGGGCCCTGCTCGGCGCTGGTGAGTGGGGGCCCACTGACCACACCGTAGGGGCAGACAGAAGCCCTCCGAGGGTCCCTTTTTGCCTCATCAACCGGCCACCAGGAAACTGATGGATGAGAGGCCCCTCCCTGCCCTGTAGCCGTCCCACACTGGCCAAGGCCAGGGTCTCTGTCAGGGAGCCGGCTCAGAGCCCAGCTCAGCCCGTGCACAGGCCACCACTCACCCCTGCCCTGGGCACAGTGGCCAGGGAAGAAGGATGCTGGGCTACATGGGACAGGGGTTCCTCAGGGACATACAGTCTCCTCAACAATAGTGGGTACAGTGGGACACGGGCACGCTGGGCAGGACACTGCTGGGGGCTCTCTTCACTGGGCGCTGGGTCCTGGGAGGGCTGTAGGGTGTAGGGAGCAGGGCAGGGGCCTCGTGGGCTCTGGGCTTCAATTTCCCCATCTATGACAGTGGAGGAAACATCTCCCACTCATGTGGCTACCATATGGATTAAACAAAGGGGGCCAAAGGGAACACATGCTAGGGCCCAGGACCACCACCATTTTGCAGAGACTCGGAAGGGACCACCCCACCCTAGAGCCCACGCAGTCTTGCCCACCAAGCCCATGGAGCAAGGGTCCCCTCTGTCCTCCCCTGACCCCCAACCCCTGGTCCCTTCACCTAACCACCCCAGGCACCATGATACCACAGGCCGAGGGCAGCCCCTGCACCCAAGCCTGGGAAGGGCCAGCCCCAGGGGGTCCCACGGTGGCCCAGAGAGAAGCCCCTTCTCGCTGAGGGCAGGCATCAAGCCCTCTGCATCTCCTCTATCTGCCGGAGAGCCCAGCAGGACGTGTCTCTTCTCTCTCCGTAATGCTTGGCCCACTGCCCCCTCCTTGGTGGCCCCAGAGCACCCCCAGCCTAGACTCCCAAACCTGCTCCACAGCCTGGACCCAAGCACTAGGGGTGGGCTATGAACTCCTGAGCCTAGCGGGTCTCCCCTGGGCCCTCCCCACCCCTTCCCTCCCATGAAGCCTGTGGCTCTGAGCGCTCAGGACTTCTGCCCGTGCCCTCTGAGACCTGGACCCAGAACCAGGACAAGAAGGGAGGCACCTAGAAGCCAGCCGGGGTGGGATACGGGTGTGGCGAGGGGCTGCAGCTTTGCTGAGCCGTGGGAGTGCTGCAGAGGGGGAGGGACAGGGCCTGGCCACATTTCTGCCAGCGCCCTTTGAGCACCGATTTGGTAATGGTGCAGGAGGAAGAGGTGGGCTCTGGTCTCCTGAACCAGAGGCTCAAAAAGCACAAGGTCAGACGCAGGAGCCTTGGGGTGCCTGGAACTTGAGGCAGGTGAGGGGCAGAGGCCCCTGAGCCAGGCTGGGGTGGAACCAGACGGGAAGGGGCAGGCAGGGCGGCCAAGTGCGCAGAAGGAAGAGCGTGTGCTCCGGAGGCTCTCCGTCCAGTCCAGGGGCTGAGAAAGGCTGGACCCGGGGGGGACCAAGGCAAGCATCAGTGCTTGTTCTGAGATTCCCAGTGGGAAGTACACACCGTCCCTTGGCTGGCCCCTGAGCGCTGCCGGGGGGGGGGGGGGGGGGGGGGGGGGGGGGCGGGGCGGGGCAGGGCGGGGGCCTGGCACTATTCAGACAGCAGAGGACGGCCCCACCCGCCAGGGCTCCGTGAGGCTGGGTGACAAAGAAGAGTGGTGCAGTAGTCCCTGCAAGTGGGGACCAGGGAGTGACCCACCGGGGACGGGCATTGGAGGCAACTGGAAGTGTCCTGGGGGCGGGTCGCGAGCTGAGGAAGGGCAGAGACAGGGACCCACATGGTAGACACTGCGGAGGCAGGAGGCCCAGAACCAAGTGTCACTGGCCCACTGGAACAGGGGAGCAACACAGCCATCTGGGGACCCCTGGGCTGCCGGGCTGCTGTCCCTGTTCCCTGGCATCACGCCGAGACCCACGAACACTGCTGAGCAGAGTGGGGGAGTGGGCAGGGTCAGGACCCCAAGAGCCGCATGGGCTGCTGAACCAGGCAGGAGCCATGGCAGAATTGAGGGCTCCACAGGGTCTGGAGGATGGGAGCGCCGACCAGGGCAGGGGCCGGGAGGACTGTCTGGGAAGAAGGAAGCAGGAAAGCAACCACTTTCAGAGCCTGGTAGAGGGAGAAGCCCACTGGGGAACCTCAGACCTCACCCCTGGGAGCACGGGGACAGCTGCACGCCAACCCCAGCCCTGCGCTGTCAGGTGGCCACACACCCTTCCCCAGGTCTCCCACCGCCTCCTGCTCAAAGCCCACCAGGCCCCTCCCAGCGCAGGGCCCCCCACCTACAATAAGCACCGCTGTGGTCCACATGAACCACAGACCCACAGGAGCCCACCCAGGAGCCAGCACTGCCTGGAGCCCAGCCTGTCAAGGTTGCCTGTTTGTCCTGCGGGGGCGGGGGGGTCTCCTTTTCAAACCCCAGAGGGGCCTGGAGCACGTGGGAGATGAGCAGGTACCGAGTGACGGGAGCCTGGCAGGCAGACCAGCGGGTGCTGCCGGCCCGGGGACCCCTGCCCCCACTCCGCCCAGAGGACCGGCAGACGGCCGCACACCTCTCGCCCTCCCCCCCGGGGGCCGCTCCATCCGTCCAGCATCGGCGACGGGCATCCCCTCACCCTCAGGCCCTGCGCCCTGCCATTCCACATTCGCAGGGATCCCGTGCAGACGTGACCGGCTGGTGCCCGAATGAGCAGCTGAACCGGGCTAGTCAGAGGGGCGTGAAGGGCCAGGCCCAGGCCTGACGGCCGGCGCCTCACTCCAGGCCAACATGCTGCCCACCGAGGGGGAAGGCGGGCGGTGCCATCACTGACCACAGTCCCCGTCCACACAGGTCTAAATGAAACCTCCTCTGTGCACCCAGGCCTCCGGAGGCTGCAGGACTCCCCACCCGCAGGTGAGGGCCACAGGCAGCCTCCCGTCTTCCAGAGTCACCCAGAGCCCCTGCGCCGCGGCCCTACCACAGAGTGGCCGTGGCCCGGCATTTCCATGAGGGGGATACAGCTACAGGAAGACTTAGCCGGCCCCTCGCCCGGAAGGGAAACAAGCCCAGGCTGCCAGGAGGGCTGGGGGCCCCGTGCAGGTCCTACAGACCCCAGCCCAGACAGGGGCTTGGGATGGGAGGCAGACCCAGCCCGCAGCGGGGCTGGCCCTGGGGGGGGGGGGGGGGCAGGGGCTCTTTCCTGCCCAACCCGGAAGCACCTGGAACTTGGGAGGCCAGCGTGGGCTCCCCGGGGGCCCAGCTCATGGGGTCAGGACCCCCCATGCCTGCCCCACCAACCAGGGCGGGCACAGGGCTCCAAGACTCTGCCCACTATCTCCACAGCTCCAGACAAGGGTCAGTGCTCCACATGGGGGGCCAGCCACTTCTCCACTTTCGACGGCCATGCGTATGACTTCCCGGGAACCTGCAACTACGTCTTTGCAGCCATCTGCAAGGACGCACCGTCCACCTTCAGCGTCCAGCTACGGCGCGGGCCCAGCGGGAACATCTCCCGGGTCATTGTGGAGCTGGGGGCCTCTGTGGTCACCGTGCAGAAGGCAGTCATCTCCGTGAAGGATGTGGGGTAGGCCACGTGGCTGGGGCGGGAGGCTGGGGAGCCAGGGGGCGGCCCCTGACCACTCTGTCCCGCAGGGTCGTCAG
This sequence comes from Phoca vitulina, assembly GCF_004348235.1. Classification (NCBI taxonomy): domain Eukaryota; kingdom Metazoa; phylum Chordata; class Mammalia; order Carnivora; family Phocidae; genus Phoca; species Phoca vitulina. The sequence continues at coordinate 37,745,707 of NW_022589719.1, forward strand.
CCTGCCCTACTCCAGCAACGGGCTCCAGATCACACCCTTTGGCCAGAGTGTGCAGCTGGTGGCCAGGCAGCTAGAGCTGGAGCTGGTGGTCATGTGGGGCCCGGGCAGTCACCTGCTGGTGAGGACGCTGGCAGCGGCGGCGGGCTGGGTGGTCCGAATCCAGCAGTTTGCCTGGGCTTTGTTGGTGGGCGAGGGTCCTGGGGTGCCCCGACGGCAGTGCGCACCTGCCCACCCACAGGTGCTGGTGGAGAAACGGCACATGGGCAAGCTGTGTGGTCTCTGTGGGGACTTCAATGGCAAGCAGACCGACGAGTTCCTGAGCGAGGAAGGTAGGAGGGGGCTGGGGCCCAGAGTCCCTGCAGCCCGGCCCCCATGGTGCTCACCCCACCCCACCCCACACCCCCAGGCAAACTGCTGGAACCGCACATGTACGCTGCCCTCCAGACGCTGGATGACCCCAGAGAGATCTGCACCTACACGCCCGTCACCAGCCCCCAGGTCCCACAGGCAGAGCACGTACGTGAGGCCGTGGGGACCCCAGGGGCCTTGGGAGCCCTTCAGCCACGGCGGGGGCTGGCCCCCGAGGTCCGACAGGGTCTCCGAGGCCAAAAACGCCCCCAGGCTTCCGAGGCCGGTGTGGGAGGTGGCCCTGACCCCCATGACCCTGCATGGTCCTCTGCCCAGGCCCAGACTTGCATTGAGCTGCTGACCTGGGTGGCCCCCGAGTGCAACGTGCCCAGAGAGCCATTCGTGCTGAGCTGCCAGGCGGACATGGCCGAGTGCGTCCTGCCAGGCCAGCGGAACTGCAGCTGCGCCACGCTGTCCGAGTACTCGCGCCGGTGCCGCGTGGCCGGCCAGGCTGTCAGAAGCTGGCGGGGCCCTGGCCTCTGCTGTGAGTGCTGGGAAGAGCGGCAGGGAGGGCCAGGGCCCCGGGCACGGACGTCCCAGGCACCGACCCCGCCTTGTCTGTGAGCTGGAAGGAGACTGGGGGAAGGAGGGCGGGGCTGAGTCCTTGGCGGGGGCAGGGCAGATGGCGGGGGCGCTGGGGCAGCCCGGCCCCTGTCACAGAGGCTGCATGTGCCTGCAGCCGTGGGCCCGTGCCCGGCCAACCAGGTGTACCAGGAATGCGGCGAGGCTTGCACCAAGACCTGCTCCAACCCACAGCACACCTGTTCCAGCTTCTGCACCTTCGGCTGCTTCTGTCCCGAAGGTGAGGGCCACCGCTCCCCCTGGGGCCCCTCGAAACTCACCCGGAGACAGAGGGTAGGACACTACCTGACTCCAACACAGTAGAGCCAGGCCTGTCCTGCCCCGGGGAAGGGAAGGGCTTGCCCCCACCCCACAGGCCCTGCGCCTGGGGCAGTGGGATGGTGTGGCTGGGGGTCCAAGAGATTGCTAGGAAGACGTGGGATTTGATCCAACCAGGAGCAGCACGTGGGTCTGGGCACACGGGCACAGAGGGCTGCCAGTGCGGGCGGGGGGGGCATCTAGCCACAGGTCCAGGAAACCCGTCTCCCACAGGGATGGTTCTTGATGACGTCTCCAAAAACCACACCTGCGTGCCCATCAGCCAGTGCCCCTGTATGCTCAACGGGGTGGTCTACGCCCCCGGGGAGGTTGTGACAGCTGCCTGCCAGACCTGGTAAGTGCAGGGCAGCTTGCAAGGGCAGGTGGGCAGGATGGGGATGAGGGGGGACACAGGGGTCCTGGGGCAGCCTCAGCCTGGAGCAGCCGGCGCCGCGAGCCCGGAGCGTGTGGGGGTGCCGTCTGGGTAAGCCCTCCCGCCTGCAGCCACTGCAGCATGGGCCGCTGGACGTGCGCAGAGCATCCCTGCCCCCGGCGCTGCTCCCTACAAGGCAGCTCCTTCGTCACCACATTCGACGCCCGGCCCTACCGCTTCCACGGCACCTGCACCTACATCCTCCTCCAGGTAGGACACGCCACTACCAGGGGGCCCGCCCCAAGGGGTGACCGCAGGGGGGGGTCACGAGGACAACCTGCGGCCACCTGGGCTAAGCCTCACCCCCCTCCCAGAGCCCGCAGCTCCCCGATGGGGGCTCCCTCGTGGCCTCGTACGACAAGTCTGGGTACTCTCCCTCGGAGACGGCCCTAACTGCTGTCATCTACATGTCCAGAGAGGTAAGACCACCCCGCCACGCAGATGCTGCACCCACCCTGCTCTGTCCCGCCGGGCCTGCAGGAGGGGAGGCCTCCCCCTGTTCCTGGCACCCCTGTGACTCAGGCCACCCTCCTCTAGGACAAAATCGTGATTTCTCGGGACGAGGTCCTCACCAACAACGGGAACACCAAGTGGCTACCGTACAAGACTCGTACGTCCTCAGCCCCTGCCCGGCACCTAGGTCCTCACTGGGCCAGAGTCCCCAAGCAGGCTGCCTCCTGAGCCCCCTCTCCCCCCAGGCAACATCACAGTCTTCAGGCAGACGTCCACCCACCTCCAGATGACCACCACCTTCGGCCTGGAGCTCGTGATCCAGCTAGAGCCCGTGTTCCAGGTGTATGTCACTGTCGGGCCCCAGTTCAGAGGCCAGACCAGAGGTGAGCCCCTCCCTGTCCCTGCCCAGAGCCGGCCTGATGGCCCCGTCCCTGCCCAGCGTGACCACAGCAGAGAAAAGGCCCAAGAGAGCCCTGCATGTCCAGCACTCACGACCCCAGGCTGGCCCTCCTGGGGCTGGTGACAGCCTCGTGCCCCAGGCATGGTGATGGGAGGAGAGGGGCTTCAGAGCGCAGGGCAGGGCAGGAGCACAGGCTGGCCCCCCTCACTGCCCGGCTGGTACAGGGCTCTGTGGCACCTTCAATGGGGACACGACGGATGACTTCATGGCCAGCACGGGCATCGTGGAGGGCACCGCCTCGCTCTTCGTGGACTCCTGGCGGACGGGGAACTGCCCAGCCTCATTGGAGCGCGAGATAGACCCCTGCTCCATGAGCCAGCTCAACAGTGAGTGCGGGGCCCTGGGAGGTCTGTGGGTGGGCACGAGGCCCAGGCCGGGTGAGCGAGAGACCCACGCCTCCCCTGTCCCCCCAGAGGTGTGTGCAGAGACCCACTGCTCAGTGCTGGTGAGGGACGGCACAGTGTTCGAGAGGTGCCACGCCACGGTGAACCCCAGGCCCTTCTACAAGGTGGGCAGGGCCAGCAGGGACCCCAGGGGGCGGGGCCTGGGGGCTGGGGGGGCCGGACGCCCAGCTAACAAGCCGTGTCCACCGCAGAGGTGCGTATACCAGGCCTGCAACTATGAGGAGACCCTCCCACACGTGTGCGCCGCCCTGAGTGACTACGCCCGCACGTGTGCTGCCCACGGCATCCCGCTGAGGGGCTGGAGGAGCAGCGTGGACAACTGCAGTGCGTGCCGGCGGGCGCAAGCAGGGTGGGAGGGGGCAGAGGCACTCAGCATCCCGAGGGCCTGACCCCAGCCCCCCCACAGCCACCCCCTGCACGGGCAACCAGACGTTCGGCTATGACATCCGGGCCTGTGGCCGCACGTGCCTATCATTGTCTGACCGCGCCGCCGAGTGCCATCCGAGTGCCGTGCCCGTGGACGGCTGCAACTGCCCCGAGGGCACCTACCTCAACCACAAGGCCCAGTGCGTGCGCAAGGCCCAGTGCCCCTGCCTCCTGGACAGCAACAAGTACATCCTGGCTGACCAGTCCGCCATGGTCAACGGCGTCATCTGGTGAGCACGGGGCTCCCCGGGGGGCCGGCCCCCCCCCAGCCGGCAGCCCCCAGCCCGGAACCAGTGCGCTCACACAGCCTACCTCTTGCAGCCACTGCATCGACGGCAAGCTGAGCTGCCCGGGGCGCCCACAGATGCTCCTGGGTACGTAGCTGCGCTGAGGCCGGCGGGCCTGGGCTGCCAGGTGTGGTGGTCCCTCTGAGCCCACCTCACCCCAGCTCTGCCCCCTTCCCTGCAGCAACCTGCTCGGCCCCCAAGATCTTCCAGGCCTGTGGCGAGTCTTCGGAGAACACATTTGGGGCGGCCTGTGCGCCGACGTGTCAGATGCTGGCCACGGGCACTCCCTGCGTAAGGCTCGGGCCGAGCGAGGCCAGGGCACTCCGCAGAGGGCAGTCGCCACCAGACAGCCAGCCCGGGGCCTCTCCCTGGGCCATGAGAGGGCTTTCACACAATCCCCAGGGAGGGCAGGGCCACGCTGTCTGTCTGTCCCTGTCACCCTGTGATGAGGGTGGCTGGTGCCCAAAGGGGGCTGAGAGGCTCAGCAGTGGCTCTGGCGGCCAGGCAGCTGGAAGGCGGGGGTGCCTGTGTGGGGGGCTCCCCGAGGACTGTGGGCCTGGCCCCCCACCGCCTGGGGGGGCACAAGCTCAGGAGCGACACAGAAGCACCAGAATCTGCCTGGTGGCTCCGCTGAGAGGCCTGGAGCAGGGGTGGACACCGGGAAGACAGGGAGGAACATCGGAGGTCTCCGATGGCAGCAGTAGGCAAAGCCACCCTCCCCGGGGCCACTGACCCTCTCCCTGCAGGTGCCCACCAAGTGTGAGCCTGGCTGTGTCTGCGCCGAGGGGCTCTACGAGAACGCCCCCGGGCAGTGCGTACCCCCCGAGGAATGTCCGTGCGAGTTTGCGGGGGTCTCCTACCCCCGGGGCGCCCAGCTCCACACCGACTGTAAGACATGGTGAGCCACAGCCTGAGCCCGGAGCTCCGGCGGCCACAGCTGTCCCTGGGGGGCCCCAGCAACCCCACCAAGGTCAGGGTCCAGTGGGAATGCACGCGTGGCGCGGGTCCCCCTGAAGCCCCACGATGGCCCCCCTCCCCCCAGCACCTGCTCCAGGGGGAAATGGGCGTGTTGGCAGAGCGCCCGCTGCTCATCCACCTGCACCCTGTACGGGGAGGGCCACGTGCTCACCTTCGACGGTCAGCGCTTCATGTTCGACGGCAGCTGTGGGTACATCCTGACCACGGTAGGGCCCCACCCTGGGCCGTGGGGGGTGGGGGCCCCAGGGGCCAGCAGGCGGGCTCCTCCTCAGCGCCCGCGTCCCCACAGGACGGCTGCGGGGCCAACAACTCGCAGCCCACCTTCAAGGTCCTGACGGAGAACGTTGTGTGTGGGAAGTCGGGCGTCACCTGCTCCCGGGCCATCAAGATCTTCCTGGGGGTGAGCGGGTCGGGTGGGGCCTCCCCACACCTCAGCCCCCAGACCCCCACGTCCTGGCCTCTTGGTGCCCCCGGGCCCCCCGTCTGCATGGCGGGCAGCAGTGTCTCCTGGGGCTGGACAGCCGTGCGAAGGGAAGGGCTTCTCCCAGAAACCTGACCCTCGGCCCTTGGTGCAGTTTCCACCATGTTCTGGAACGTTCTGCCAAGAGCAGTTTCTAGAGGGCAGGCCCCCAGCAGAGAACCGGCCCTGGGCAGGCACAGGCCCACACGCTCCCTTAACAGATGGGGTCCGCCCTGCCTCAGACAGCTCGGGCAGGGCACGCAGAGCCCGCTGACGTTCAGCGGCTGCCAGGACGAGGGACAGGCAGCCGCGTGACAGCCCCGCCCCACAGGGCCTGTCCGTCGTGCTGGCGGACAGGAACTACACGGTCCGCGGGGAGGACCCCCATGTGCGCCTGCGGGTCAACACCGGGTCCCTGAACCTGGTGCTGGACGTCGCCATCGGCAACAGGTACAACATGACCCTCGTCTGGAACAAGCGCATGACTGTCTCCATCAGGATTACGCGTACCACCCAGGTACCAGCGCTGCCCCAAGGCCCAGGGCCGTCCGTGGGTCAGGGGCAGCGCCCAGCCTGACGCCAGCCCCCCCACAGGATGCGCTGTGCGGCTTGTGTGGTAACTACAATGGGAACATGAAGGACGACTTTGAGACACGCAGCAACTACGTGGCATCCAGTGAGCTGGAATTCGTGAACTCGTGGAAGGACAGCCCGCTGTGCGGGGACACCAGCCTCGCGCTGGACCCCTGCAGCCTCAACACGTTCCGCCGCAGCTGGGCAGAGCGCAAGTGCAGCATCATCAACAGCCCCACCTTCGCCACCTGCCACAGCCAGGTGGGCCCGCCCTCGGGGCCCGCGACCCGGCTCCTAGCGCAGCGCGGGCCGCGGGGCAAGCACTGAGGGCCCGTTCCCGCAGGTGTACCGCCTGCCCTACTACGAGGCCTGTGTGCAAGACGCGTGTGGCTGCGACACGGGCGGGGACTGTGAGTGCCTGTGTGATGCGGTGGCCGCCTACGCCAAGGCCTGCCTGGACAAGGGCGTGTGCGTGGACTGGAGGACCCCGGACTTCTGCCGTGAGTGCCCTGCCCGGGCCCACTCTCCGGGGCGGACACGGGTGCGGGCTCGGGCCCCCTGACCCGCACGCCGAGGGCCTGACAGGAGCCCCTTCTCCCAGCCGTCTACTGTGACTTCTACAACACCCACGCTCAGGGGGACGGCGCATACCAGTACGGCCAGGAGGCCAGCTGCACGTGGCACTACCAGCCGTGCCTCTGCCCCGGGCACCCGCAGAGCCTCCCAGACACCAACACCGAAGGTACGGCCGGCCGAGAGCGCGCGGCCTGAAGGAGGGCGGGGTCGGAGTCTGGGGGTGTGACAGAGGGGGCCCTGCATCCAGGCTTCGGGCAGAGGCAGGGGACTGGGCGTGGACAGACAGGGGAGAGGGGCCTCCCCGTCACCCTCTGTGCCACCCCCTCTCCAGGCTGCTACAACTGCTCCCAGCACGAGTATTTCGACCACAGCACGGGGAGCTGCGTTCCCTGCGGTAAGCTCCGCATGCCGCCCAGGCCCCACGCCCCACACCCACCAGCCTCTGGCTGGAGCGGCCAGCCCCCACAGACCGGAGGCCAGCCTCCCGGCAGACCCCCCACAGGATGTGCCCTCGGGTGCGGAGACTCCTAGGGACCCAGGCAACCGGGGCCAGGGCAGCAGAAACAGGAAAAGCACCAGCCTCCCCTCTCTTCCCCTTCCCAATCATCAGCGGCCCCAGGGCAGACCCGACCCTGCCATCCCGCTGGGGTGTGTGGGCACAGAGCAGCAAGCCGCTGGGGATTCAGCACCAGCTCGCCTGGATCGCTGCCTACGGTGGGACGGGACAGGGCAAGAGATGGGGACGGGGACCAGGAACAGGCGCCCAGGCCCCTCTGTGGCGGCTCTGTCCCCCTGGGTCCTCAGCTGGGCGGGGGCAGCGCTCCTGACTGCCCCTCTCCTTGCAGTGTCGCCGCCCACCACGCCGAGGCCCACCACAGGTGACTACACACACTAGGTGCCAAGGTGAAGCAGGCCCACCGCCAGCTCTAGCCTGGCTTGGCAGGACGGCCCCTGGCCAGCCCAGGCTGTGTCTGCCGGGCGCCTGGGTGCCCAGGGCCCTGGCCACCGACACTGCCGTCCCTGTGTCCCCAGCAGCGGGTGTGGGCTGGGGCGGGGACCGAGCCTGGGCTGCCCCTGGGCCGCTCTGCACGGAGGGAGCAGCGGGTACCGCCCCCAGGAAGTCAGGGGGGAGGGGGCACACAGAGCCTGCCCCCAGCAGGCCCACCGCAACCCCCGCCCCGGGCACCATGGACAACAGCAGGGCTGACAGGGAGCTCAGGATGACGGGTGGGGACCGGGGCCCACACTGCCCCCGAGAGAACGTTCCGCTGAGCTCCTTCGCAGACACGTCCCCACAGGACGGAGTCCCCTGTGCTTGGGACTGGAGCTCGGTTTCCATGAAAGGCTTTTTCTGAGGATAACCTGTCAGAGAACGTGACCATTCTTTGCTGCCTGATACTCGTGATAGAAAACACGTAGGACGGGCCACCTCGAGGATCCCTGGGAGCCCGCCCCCCGCCCATGCAGCAGAACCCCTTCCAGCTTCCCGGAAACCATGGGGGAACGAGACATTCACCCTGTTAGCAAGGGTGGGTGGATGGGGAGGCAGTGGCCCAGCAAGCATGGGGTCCCTGAAAACACCACTGTGGCCACTCAAGCCAGGGCCAGCCAGGGAGGCCAGGGGGTCGGCTGGGGGAAGGCACACGCCTCCCACGGGGTACAGCGGGGGCAGCGAGCTCAGATTCAGTGGGAAAGCACGGAGGGCTCTGGAGGAATGTTCTGAGCACTGCTCCCTGCAGATTCACCGCGAACCCTCTCTGCCATCGCCACACGGGCCACTTCGGCACCAGCCCCAACGGCCACTCTCAAGTCCACGGCCACAGGACCCACAGTGACGCAGGCCACAACGAAGTCCACAGCATCCACACTCAGCTCAGCAGCACAATCCACAGCTCAGTCCACAGAGCACAGCACAGCATTACCACGGACCCCAGGAACTTCAGAAATGTACACAGGACCCCCACCAAGTAAGCACACCCCACATGACTGTCCCCAAAAAGGGGCAGAAGCACATGCCTGGAACCCGACCAAAGCTGTACGGGTCCGTGTGGGACTCCACGGGCCAAGTTGGGCCAAAAGGCGGGGAGCACCCCCAAAACCCAACCCCAAGCACACCGCACTAACTACACTCCGTTCAACTTCTCCATGGCCATAGCAGGAGAGCACCCACCCACCACAACCACCCCCGGCCCAAGTGACCACAGACCCAAGGACACCACAACACTCACAAGTACACCTACAGAACAGTCCCCACACCCTCGGAGCAGGCAACATGTCCCCAATCTTCCCAGAGCAACCAGAAAAAACACACCTGAAGGTCAAAAGCAGGATGTGACGGGGAAATGCCCACCAAACACAGAGCAAACACCTGACACTGGGGAGAGGGAAGGAGCCACAAAGAATCACAGGAAACTCCCCCATAATCACTTCACGAGGCTAAGCTACAAAGGGGTAACAGACACAGGGAAAGATGGCGGGGGGGCAAAAATGGCTACAGAAACATGACACTCAGAAAATACTGGGACGTCCCCACCAGGGACACTAAGAGGCCAGGGATGGGGAGGACACACCACAGACAGAGCGGACGGGACGGGTTGTCCAGTAAGGTGACAATCACAAGCAAAAACAATGATTGGCACACACTGTTTCCACAGCGCCCACCACTCCCCAAAGGACCCGCAACACCGATGTGACCGAAGGGAAGAAGCACACAGAGAACCCCACACTCCCTCACAGCAGCATCAGCTACAAGACCGAGCCAACGACCACCACACGAGAAACACCGACGTCAAGCAACTCACAAGGGCAACTCACCTCTCACTCCGCGCCCACGCCAGCTGTCTCCACCACCGCCCACACGACAGGTCCCCCAACGGGGACTTCCTTCCGCACGACCACCGCATTGCCCACCCCATCGCGCCCCAAGACCACCCTTTCCACGCACGACGCCCCCTCTACCACGTCCTCCATGACTCCCACTACCCACCGAGTCATCACCCCATCACACCTGCGGACCCCTTCTTCCCCCTCCACGGCCAGGCACACGGGCCCCTCCTCTCCGCCTTCACACGTCCCCACCACAGAGACACAGCCCACGCACATGACCCCGCCACTCACTCGGACCACGCACACCCCTAGCTCGCTCAACACAGCCAAAACCTCCACCTCCACACAGTCTTACCCTTCTGGACCCATCCACCACGAAACCTCAAGCGCCCCCACACCCTCCGTCTCCCACGAGCCACCTGCTACGGGGACCCTGACCTCCGTGACGCACACCGCCACGGCCACGGCCACGGCCACCAGCACCAAGCGACACACGCCGCTCACCTCTCACTCCGCATCCACGCCAGCTGTCTCCACCACCTCCCACACGACAGGTCCCCCCACGGGGACTTCCTTCCGGACTACCACCACCTTGCCCAGCCCATCGCACCCCGAGACCACACTTTCCACGCACCTTGCCCCCTCTACCACGTCCTCCGTGACTCCCACTACCCACCGAGTCATCACCCCAACACACCCAGGGACCCCTTCTTCCTCCTCCACTGCCAGGCACACGGGTCCCTCCGCTCCACCTTCACACGTCCCCACCACAGGGACACAGCCCACGCACACGATCCCACCACTCACTCGGACCACGCACACCCCTAGCTCACTCAGCACAGCCAAAACCTCCACCTCCACACAGTCTTACGCTTCTGTACCCATCCACCACGAAACCTCAAGCACCCCGACACCCTCTGCCTCACACAAGCCACCTCCTACCGGGACCCTGACCCCCGTGACGCACACCGCCACGGCCACGGCCACGGCCACCAGCAGCAAGCAACACACGCCGCTCACCTCTCACTCCGCATTCACGCCAGCTGTCTCCACCACCACTGACATGACAGGTCCCCCCACGGGGACTTCCTTCCGGACTACCACCGCCTTGCCCAGCCCATCGCACCCGGAGACCACACTTTCCACGCACTTTGCCCCCTCTACCACGTCCTCCGTGACTCCCACTACCCACCGAGTCATCACCCCAACACACCCAGGGACCCTTTCTTCCTCCTCCACTGCCAGGCACACGGGCCCTTCCGCTCCACCTTCACACGTCCCCACCACAGGGACACAGCCCACGCACACGACCCCGACACTCACTCGGACCACGCACACCCCTAACTCACTCAGCACAGCCAAAACCTCCACCTCCAGACAGTCTTACCCTTCTGGACCCATCCACCACGAAACCTCAAGCACCCCCACCCCCTCCGTCTCCCACGAGCCACCTCCTACCGGGACCCTGACCTCCGAGACGCACACCGTCACAGCCACGGCCACAGTCACGGCCAGCAGCGCGCAACACACACCGCTCACCTCTCACTCCGCGC
>NW_022589719.1:37756432-37768102 GCF_004348235.1 Phoca vitulina
ACGGGGACCCTGACCTCCGTGACGCACACCGCCACGGCCACGGCCACAGCCACAAGCAGCAAGCGACACACGCCGCTCACCTCTCACTCCGCATCCACGCCAGCTGTCTCCACCACCACTGACATGACAGGTCCCCCCACGGGGACTTCCTTCCGGACTACCACCGCCTTGCCCACCCCATCGCGACCCGAGACCACACTTTCCACGCACCTTGCCCCCTCTATCACGTCCTCCGTGACTCCCACTACCCACCGAGTCATCACCCCAACACACCCAGGGACCCCTCCTTCCTCCTCCACTGCCAGGCACACGGGCCCCTCCGCTCCGCCTTCACACGTCCCCACCACAGGGACACAGCCCACGCACACGACCCTGCCACTCACTCGGACCACGCACACCCCTAGCTCACTCAGCACAGCCAAAACCTCCACCTCCACACAGTCTTACGCTTCTGTACCCATCCACCACGAAACCTCAAGCGCCCCCACACCCTCAGCCTCCCACAAGCCACCTCCTACCGGGACTCTGACCTCCGTGATGCACACCGCCACGGCCACGACCAGCAGCAGCACGCAACACACACCGCTCACCTCTCACTCCGCGCCCAGGCCAGCTGTCTCAACCACTGCCCACATGACACGTCCCCCCACGGGGACTTCTTTCCGCACGACCACCGCCTTGCCCACCCCATCGCGCCCCGAGACTACCCTCCACACGCACGTTGCCCCCTCTACCACTTCCTCCGTGACTCCCACTACCCACCAAGTCATCACCCCAACACACCCAGGGACCCCTTCTTCCTCCTCCACTGCCAGGCACACGGGCCCCTCCTCTCAGACTCCACACATCCCCACCACAGGGACACAGCCCAAGCACACGACCCCGCCACTCACTCGGACCACGCACACCCCTAGCTCGCTCAACACAGCCAAAACCTCCACCTCCACACAGTCTTACCCTTCTGGACCCATCCACCACGAAACCTCAAGCACCCCCACAGCCTCCGTCTCCCACGAGCCACCTCCTACGGGGACCCTGACCTCCGTGACGCACACTGCCATGGCCACCAGCAGCAAGCAACACACGCCGCTCACCTCTCACTCCGCGCCCACGCCAGCTGTCTCCACCACCGCCCACATGACAGGTCCCCCCACGGGGACCTCCTTCCGGACTACCACCGCATTGCCCACCCCATCGCACCCCAAGACAACCCTCTCCATGCACATTTCCCACTCTACCACGTCCTCGGTGACTCCCACTACCCACCGAGTCATCACCCCAACACACCCGGAGACCCCTTCTTCCCCCTCCACTGCCAGGCACACGGGCCCCTCCTCTCCTTCTCCACAGGTCACGAGCTCAAGTTCTGGCATTCACACCCTGACCTCCCTTGGCTTCCCAAGTACATCAAGTACAGCCTCCATTTCTTCCTTTGTTTCTTTCCCAGGCACCTCCACCTCCACCTTGTCCTCAGCCTCTTCTCTGCCCACCCACAACTTTTCCCCCTCTAATTTGCCCACCAGGCCTCCTCTTCCTGGGACACCTGTCTCCCTGCCCAGCACCAGCATTCTTCCTTCTTTGCCCAGGACCACACCCAGCACCCCCATGTCCCCCACTCTCTCTTCCCACTCTACCACCTCACAGTCTACGACTCTCACCACCCAAAACCCTACATCCAGTCTCTTTTCCTCCACTGTGGGTGTGACAGCCATCCTGACTTCTCCAGTCACTAACCTCAGCACTGGACAATCTATTACCACTGGAGTGCCAACCACCGTGATCCTGGCCAGCTCGACCTCTGTCCATGGAAGCTCATCCCTTCGTGCCACAGGGTCCTTGTCTACTGGGGCACCATCCATCTCCTCTCTGGTGACACCTTCGTCCAGCTCTCCAGGTAAGGGATATATCCCTAGACCACCTTGCCACCTTCGTGCACAGCATCCTTCAGCTGTGCATCTTTCTGGAGAGCCCTGTGGCCTCCTCCCACAGAGTCCCTGCCTTTCATTGTCCTCACACTGCCCGATGACTTCTGCGCTGTGCTGTTCTCTCAGCGCGTTCCCCACTCTGCCGTCCTCCCAGCCCAACATGCACACTGCTGACGGGGGCTCGCTGGTCGTCATGCAGTGTGACCTGCTTTCTCCCCATAAAGCCTTCGCTTCTCCTGAGCTCAGCGGGCAGCACAGCATGCTGCGCTCAGTCTCGAGGTCACACCCATCCCTCCGACCATCCCCATGTCCTTCTGGCACCTGAGAACGCCAGCATTCCCAGCAGCAGGCAGGGACTGAGTCATGCCTCCCTCTTCTGTGTGTACCCCAAGTCCTTAGGACAGTTCTCTCAGCTTTCCTTGAGCTGCCTCCAGCCCCTCTCCCCACTCCTCTCTAGACACCTCTCTAATACACTCCAGTCTGGCCAAAAGGGGTGCCTGGCCTCCCCTGGGAGGCCCCCTTTTCCTCATCTGGGCCTGCATGCCTGCCCTGTACCTGGCTCACTCATGCCCTACCCCCACCTCACACCCCCTGCTATGGTCCCGGCCTCCTCTGGAGGCAACTCCCTCAGAAGCCCTCCACGGCTGCCCCTTCACGAGCTCACAGGAGTTTAGGAGCGGCAGGGGTCCTGGGACTCAAGTATTCCGACCCTCCCTGAGGAAACAGAGAGAAAAATGAAAGGCCAATAGGTAAATGCCTCACCCCAGGAGACCACTGGTGGCAGGCAGGACTAGCAGCCAAGGGCCCCCCTGTCCTCCAGAGACACCCCTCCCCGCCCTTCCAGGTGTTTGCTGCACAGTACCCCCGGGGTACTGTGGGTTCCCCTCACATGTCCCCTGCCGTCCCCCAGGCAGGCCTGTCCACAGTAATGGATTTCCTCCTGTGAGACAAGGACTGGGTGCAGGCTGTCCATGAGGAGGAGATGAGGGGTGAGGGAGCAGAAGCAGGAGATGAGGTCAGAGGACAGCTGAGGGCAATGGGAGCCCCCACCTCCAGCAGACACATAGGGCAGGCAGGGCAGAAAGGGCAGACTGGGCGGTCTCTGCTCAGGAACACCTTAGCTTTTTCATTTAAGCTCCACATGGGCAGGTCCTAAGGCCAGTGCCGCTCTGCCTGTTGCCAGGGCGCCCGAGGCAGCTTGCCAGCAGGCCAGCATCTATGGCTGGGTCCACACCCTGCCCGTCCAAGAGCACAGACCCCTGCAGGGAGCTCCTGGGGTGCCATCCATCTCCTCCAGGGATGTGCAGACCTTCCCCCAGCCCTCTGGCAGGTTCTGGTCCCAGCAGACCAGAGACGCCCATGCCCATGGTGGGAGGGGCCTGAGAGTGGCCCACCAGGGCTCAGAATACCCTTGACCTGGGGGGACTCCCAGGGTATCCAGCTCTCAGGAGGAATACCCAAAATGAGAGCCCATCAGCCTTTGTTCCCATGCAGAGCTGTGAGGTCTGAGGTCAGCGGGGCTGGGACAAGGGGAGACCACCCGGGGCCGGGGCCCGAGTGCAGGGGTGGGAGCCCAGGGGAGACCCCAACACGAGCAGGAAGGGATACTTGTCTCATATTAGCAATTGTGCAGCTTGCAACCTGCCCCTCCTTACTCAGCTGAGCTGCATTCATCCCCACTTCACGTGTCCTGTCCCCAGGGTCAGGTCCGTGTCAGCCCTCCAACCATGCCCCGGAGCTGGCATCTAATCACACCTCTCTCATCTCCCAGGGGTCTGCGACGTGAAGGAGCTTGAGGAGGAGGTCACGTACCGAGGGTGCACTGCCAATGTGACAGTGACCCGCTGTGAGGGCTTCTGTCCCTCCTCGGCCAGGTGAGTGCTGGTCCCAAGCAGCCTCTAAACGGGGCTGGGCCCGGAGCTTGGAGCCTGCCCCATCCAAGAGCAGGTTTCTGGCCCCAGGCAGCATCCTACCCAGTCAGGTAGCCTTAGCCAGCACCCCACCTCCATCACGTCTGCAAAGGCAAAGGCAGACACTCCGCTGACTGCCTGAGAGCTGGGGAGGTCAGCAAGGGCCGGGAGGGGTGGGGCACGCCCCTGAGGGCCCGCCTGGGACTCAGTACCCACCCTTCGCTCTGGAGTGGTCCAGGAGACACAGGAGCACTCCTGGGCGGTGGCCCTGACCCACACTCCTGGCTCCGGCTTCTTTGCAGCTTCAACATCCACACGAATCAGGTGGACACCCACTGCAGCTGCTGCCACCCACTCAGCTCCTACCAGAAGCAGTTTGTGCTGCCCTGCTCAGACCCTGAAGCGCAGGGCCAGCAGCTGGTGCTCACGCTACAGATGCTCAGCAGCTGTGCATGCAGCCCACAGCGCTGTGGGGACTAGGGGACACAGCCCCCCAGGTGTGAGGACAAAGCACCGTTCCCACACTACCCCCACCACTCCTCCCAACGCTGGCTTGCTGTGCCTGGCGGCCCCTCTCCTTCCACAAGGCACAGCCTCAAAGAGCCCTCGCACGTGGCTTACCAGGGCACCTGAAGGAAAGGGGGCTGCCAGGCAGGGACTGCAGACCCTGGCCAAGCCCAGCAGGCTGGAATAAACTGGCGGCCCCCTTACCATACCATACAGGCCAAACCTGTCCACGCAGCCTCCCGAACTTTGAAGGTGGCCGCCCATCCCTCCCAGAACTGGGCCCCGGAAATAGCTTGAGCAGCAGGTACCTGGGTAGGGGCAGTGAGAAAGGCCACTCTAGAGGGAGGCCTGAGAAAAGGGGATACAGGTCCCATGAGGTGCAGGACACCTAAGCAGGTTCGGGCAGGGAAGAGGTACAGGGCAGCAGCAAAGACAGCAACGAGGAGAGGACCCCACAGCTGGAGAAGGGAAGGGGGGGGGACGCAGGTGCCAGCCAGCATCAGCACCTGCCCACCAACTAAGCTCACCCTGGGGAGGGGCATCACATGTGCCACGCACGACAAACCGTCTGTGTACAGGTAACAAATAAACCAGCATTGCTCAACGCACAGAGGCTGGCCCGTGTCTGCCTGTGTTGTCTCCCACACACCGGGGGCACTTGTGAGCCCCCAAACCCACACCCACAGAGTGACAGGTACAGGACCCTGAGTGCTGGCCTCTGCATTAGCACAGCACCCCGACTGTGACTCCCTCCAGTCACCTCCCCGAGACCCACACTGCAGTAAAGGGCTCCCTGTGCCCTGGCCACCCCACAGGGCTCCCCCATGGCATGCCTCTGAGGAACCCAATTCCTACTGATAAGCCAGGGGAACCCAGAGTAGACCCTGGCTCTCCCTGGGGCCACCCACCAACAGAACAGAGGCCCTGGCTCAGCTCTGCTCCTGCCCCGGCCACCTCAGGGTGCAGATGGGCGGCCTGGCAAGCAGCTCACAGTGACGGCACATGAGAGCTGAGGCCAAGACTAGCACACGGAGGCTGGGCTCCAGCTCACCCTCAGCATGGCTCTCGGCTCCCTGACCACACACAGAGCCCCTCCTCCACCCACACAAGGTCCCACACGTCCCTTCCAGAATCTGCTTTGCCGCCCACACTTAACCCTCTGGTCAAAAACAGGAACGAGTCCAAGGTGACTACGGTTATGGCGCACTTCTTGGAAGCCCAAAGATGAGTGAGGCTGGCCACACAGCCTCGAGAGCCAGCAGCAACCCCCTGCCGCCACGCCATAAACCCAAGGCCTCAGACACTCCAACGCTCAGCACTACCCATATGCCATTAACACCACAGTGCAGGGAAAAGGAATACAGAATTCAACCCAGTCAATACACATGGTCTTGTTGGTAGTCATGAAAAATGTTTCCAATTTCTGGATTTCAAACCGTGCCCCCGAGACTCGTCCAGTGGCCGCTGCAGCAGGCCGACGTGCATGGTGCTCCCGCACCCAGGGCCCTGCGGATGGCACCCGGGCCACACATGGACACATCGCACCAGCCCATGGGCCTTGTCACACAGCTCCTGCACCTGGTGTCATCCACCGCAGGAGCCAAACGGCCTCGTGAAGATCTCACCCACTACAGACAAGCTGCTCCTGCTTCTCTCAGAGAATCAAAGATGAACTATCAGCAACAGAGCAGAAGCGTTTTGGTACCATTTCAAAAAAATCTGCCTTTTCAATCAAACTTGTCATTTCCCTTTACTTGGGAGATCATGCACAGAACCGTCCTGACCTCTATGAACACTGACCCGGGGCCCACACTCCCTTCTTCTGACCCGACTGCAGTGCAGGCTCAGCCTCTCGTTCTTAAACACAAACTGGTAACCCCATCCCGACCTAAAAGGGATCTGGTTTGGAGAAGCAAGGCTGAGAGACGCCTGTAGACAGCGCTGTTTATTTGCAGCACGGCAATGAAGACAAATGACAGAGGTGAAGAAAGATGCAACACACAGGAGCCTGATCCTCCATCCTCGTTGATCAAAACTGTTCTGACAGCAATTCACACAACCTCTGAGAGACGGTCTCTTTACTTGTGCGCAGCGTGAGTCGGTACATCTGCAACAGAACACGGCAGGTCAGTGGCCGCACGCAGGCTCGGGAGCCCTCAGCTGACGGCCCCTCGAGCTCCCCTGCTCAGAGCTTCCCTGGAGGCACCGAGCCCCAGCATTCTACAAAGACTTATGCAAACACACTCTCAAGCAGCTAAAATACAGAAAATTTGACAGTAACCAGTGGCAGCCCGCGAGTGGAGCTGCTGGAACGCTCGCGCGCCACGGGCAGGGCACAGAGCTGGGGGCCACTCTGCAGCATGAGCAGGGCGCAGAGCCCGGGAGCCTGCACTTCCATCCCGGACGCTTCCCAAGTGAAGGGAAGACAGACGGCCGCACGAAGGTGCGCAGTGGCTCTATTCAACAGCATGGCCCCAACTGGCCGGGCACAGGGGTGCGTCCACAGGACTAGGTAAGCCAATCGTGCACACGCACAACCACAAGGGTGAGGGCTGGAGCGCAGGGCCAGGCCGGCCAGACGGCAGCCCCGTGGTGGCGGTCTCTACAGGAGGTCAAGACAGATGGAGAGAGAGTGGACCCCAGGGAACTTTCTGGAGTGACAGAAATGTTCTACGTATCAGCAGGATAGTGGAGGTTACACAGGGGGACACGTCAGAACTCCTCAGACGACTCCACTTAGGACCCACATCACACCACAACCGGGACACAGCTCGGGCGCATACAGCTATTTCCTCAAGAAGTCTGACCTGGGCTTGTAGATTTGGCTCCAAACGCAGTAAGCATCCAATCTGGGTGGTTTTGGTGTGTATGATGCCAGCCCCCACGAAATTTGCAGGATTAGGATCAACGTCTTCAAGGAGCGCAGAACCAAACCCAATGATCTGTGTCACAGAGAGACAGGTGCAGAGGGCAGTGCGACCGGAGATGATGGAAGGAGAGCAACACAACCGGCCTCCCTCCAGAGCCCCAGGCAGCGTCCCAACCCTGGGAACACCCATCAACAGGCCTTACCTTGGCTTTGGTGATTTCTGTGTCCATTGGATGCTTTGCTTTGAAAATGTTCTGCACTTCCTGTTGGGGACTGGGAGGTAAAACCAACAGTCACCACACTGAGCCAGGTCAGCGTGGGAGGACCCGGCCCTGCCCCCACTCCATGTCCCGTCACTCACCTGCTCAGCTGCTTCCAACGCTGGAAGAAATCCTGAGAAGCCATTTCTGTGGGCTGGAAAAATTTGTTGAGTGTGATAGGCAGCTTAACAGACACATTCTGAAAGGTTCCCCCATACCTACGAGCAACACAGAGACAGAGTGAGCAGAGCACATGAGCAATCGAAAATTCAGAATCTCAACTACAGAACCAAATTCCTAGTTTGCAAATCAACAGGGCACAGGGAATGCCTGCTGCTGCGGAGGGTGGGAGGGGCGTGGGGAACAGAATGTTCTGGAAGGGTGGCAGACGAGGACCAACGAGCCAGGCACTGCACCAGCCTGTGTGTGTGTGTCTGGGGACGCAGCTCCGGCCAGGCCTGTTAGACCAACCTCGGGCTTCTACATCTCCTCATTTCTCCCCATAGCCCATTTCCTACAACTCTAAGTTGGTTTAAATTGTATGGGATTTTTCTTTTTTCTATGAAAAGAGACTAAAACAAGTGTTTGCCTACAGAATGCAACAAAAATTTGCCTATTTCCCTATTCTACAAAGTACACGATCTTCAGTTATCTGTGTTTTTAATGTTTGAAAACATGCTTTTCCAAAACTTTAACCTACAAACACCCTACAGAAGCCAGTTGTTCACATACACTCTCTCCCACTCACTGAAAAAGGACAGCCAGGAACCCAGTAGCAACACAAAACATATTTTTAAAAAAAAAAAATAATCAAGGTGGGGCGCCTGGGTGGCTCAGTCGGTTAAGCGTCTGCCTTCGGCTCAGGTCATGATCCCGGAGTCCTGGGATCGAGCCCCGCATCGGGCTCCCTGCTCTGTGGGAAGCCTGCTTCTCCCTCTCCCACTCCCCCTGCTTGTGTTCCCTCTCTCGCTGTGTCTCTCTCTCTCTCTCTCTGTCAAATAAATAAAATCTTTAAAAAATAATAAATAAATAAAAAATAAAACGCGGGGCACCTGGGGGACTCAGTGGGTTAAGAGTCCGACTCTTGATTTCACTCAGGTCCTGATCTCAGGGTCCTGGGATGGAACCCCGTGTCGGGCTCTGGCTCATCGGGGAGTCTGCTTGAGATTCTCTCTCTCTGCCCCTCCCCCACTCTCCCTCTCTCTCTAAAATAAATTAGTCTTAAAAAAGATAATGACCAAGCAGTATGTACGCTCAGAGGACACTGGGCAACAATGCACCCCGGATGGGAGGGCCTGGGGTGCCATCCACACAACAGCCCACACAGGGGCACACAGGACCCAGCTGGTCCCAGCCCCACAGCGTGGGCCCCCCAGTTCCCGTCTCTCAGCTAGAGAGCACAGGACCTGAGCAACACAGCTCTGGCTCACAGTGGCCTCCTGCAACCCTGCGCACACTGCCTCTCCCTCGTTTCCCAAACACCACGCACCTAACGCTGTAGCGCGCACAGTGGGTGCTGCCACTCACCTGGACCACCCCTCAGCCCTCACGACAGCCTCCGAAGGAAGCAGCGGAGGCTCGTCGAGGACAAAGGCCTCGCAGGGACCCGGCTGTGTGCGGGCACGACCCCACAGCCCCAGGCCCGAGCAGGCTGGTCACGAGCTCCTCACCTGAACTGGATGTTGAGGACGGGCGCCTCCGTGAAGTCAGACGCACACTCTATGTTCACGACCTGCTGCACCTGTGCGCCACCGTCCACGGTCGGGTCCACGGGCTTGGTCTGCAAGCTCAGATGTGCATACGTCAAGGAGGCCGCGTCAACACTGGGGAGCTGTGCCCAAGCCGAGCAAGCCCCAGAACGTTCTAGAATGGGGTCTGTGAGTCAGAGCTCATGCTGCTGATCTTGGAAGAGACCTCTAATACAGTTGATCCTACACACATGTTATTTTTAATGATTGATTAGAAACGCCTGCCTTTAACAATCTATGTTCAACATTTACCTTAAAATAAAAACAGGCCCGGCCTGTGGCAAGCAGGTTGCTGCTTTGCACGCCTCCTTCAGGGGAGGCAGCATCCTTGTCAGACGCACTGGGGTGTTCCCAAGCCTCCCTCGTTTGGTTGGCCCATCCTTGGGAGGAAGAGATCTGGATACCACAGCTGGCATCAGCTGGTCACGTTCTAACCACGTTCCTGGCACTTACTAGGGACCACGCTCCAGTGTGGACACAGCCGCTAGAGACGAGCACCGTGCGGCCCAAGTGTGCGGCCCGAGCCCACGCTCGCTCTGTGAGCAGCTGCTCGCTCAGGGAGACTCCCAGAGGAGACCAGAGCTCAGAGGGGCTTACACATCACGTGACAGAACAAAACAAGGGAAGACAAAAGGGAGTCCGAGGAACCAAACGGCTCAGCAGCGGATGCCTGCGTGCCAGTCTCCCGCGCGCCACCAGAAGCTCCCTCTAGACGCGAGACAGCAGCTCGAGGGCGCCGCAGCACCTGGAGCATCTGGCTCTTATGATAAAGAACAACTTCCTCAAAACCCTCCTCTAAACCCCAAATGCCTGTCTGCTGGGGACACAGAAGACACGAGACCAAGGATATTCGTCTGAAGGTCATCTGAACAGATCAGTGTTGGAGTGAAATTTAAGAACTGCGTGGACGTCTTATTTCCATAAAATATAAACATCCGACCTAGAAGGGAAAACACAATTTGTTTCATACACACCCTGAACCTGAATGTTAACAGTGAAAAATACAAGAGTCCCTGTCATCAGCTGAACTCCAGAGAGGGGCCGGGGCGGAAACTCTGCCCGCGGGCAGACAATGGGGTCACGGCTCCCCCTGCTGGGGGAGCTCCAGCTCTCCATCTAAGGCGCAGCCTTTCTTGGGACGGCGCCCTGCCTGAGACCTGGGACCAAGGACCTGGCCACCACCTCCAGGGAGGCCTGGCCAGAACTTCCTCACCCACAGTGATGCCCCAGCCAGTACCACAGCGGCTCACGAGCTGGACGCTGGAGGCAAGGACGCTCCGATGTCGTCACTTAACATCACAACAGAAATCTTTATCTTTCTGAACATTTTTATTCCCTCTGAACTCAGAATGGAAAGTGAATTTCAAATACTCTGATGAGGACAAACTGCACCACCACCCCACCCACCCCTGAATGTGGGGGGGCAGTCATGGCCCAGAGGACAAGGGATGCTGCACCACCCGCTCTCAGTACAGAGTCCCCTGGAGAAGGTTTCTGTTAATCCTCACAACATCCCTAAAACACCCCTGGAGGGCCGATGCGCTATTTCTCTCTGGCTGTCCACACGTGCACTTGTTCCCACACAAAAAACTCGGTCCTCACAAGGCTCAGAGATGACACCCAAGAGGGAGGTGGGCGGCTGTCCATCCACCAGCACCCCCAACAGCCAGTGGGCGGTTTTCTTTGGGCAGAGACTTAAAAGTCTCTAAAAGTCATTGTAAAATACACAGAACATAAAATGTACCATCTTCACCGTCTCTAAGCCCACAGCTCAGGGACACTAAGTACATTCACACTGTTGTGCAGCCATCCCCACCATCCTTCTCCAAAAGTTTCCACCATCCCAAAGGGAAACTCTGTGCCCCTGAGATACCGACCCCATCCCTCCCCCGGCACCCATCGTTCACTCTCTGTCCCGAGTCACCGGCCCCCATCCTCCCCTGGCGCCCACCGTCCACTCTCTGTCCCCCTGAGATACCGACCCTATCCCTCCCCTGGCAACCATCGTTCACTCTCTGTCCTGAGTCACTGACCCCCATCCCTCCCCCCGCGCCCATCGTCTGCTCTCTGTCCCTTAGTCACCGACCCCCATCCCTCCCCCGGCCCCAGCGCCCACCATCCACTCTCTGTCCCCGAGCCACCGACCCCCACCCCTCCCCCAGCGCCCACCGTCCACTCTCTGTCCCCCTGAGTCACTGACACCCATCCCTCCCCCGGCACCCACCGTCCACTCTATGTCCCCGAGTCACCGACCCCCATCCCTCCCCCGGCCCCAGCGCCCACCATCCACTCTCTGTCCCCGAGCCACCGACCCCCACCCCTCCCCCAGCGCCCACCGTCCACTCTCTGTCCCCCTGAGTCACTGACACCCATCCCTCCCCCGGCACCCACCGTCCACTCTATGTCCCCGAGTCACCGACCCCCATCCCTCCCCCGGCCCCAGCGCCCACC
>NW_022589719.1:37768502-37858286 GCF_004348235.1 Phoca vitulina
ACCCCCATCCTCCCCCGGCGCCCACCGTCCACTCTGTTCCCTGTGAATCTGGAGACTCTAAGGACCTCATGTGGGCGGAATCCTGCAGTATTTGTCCCTCTGTGTCTGGCCTATCTCACTCAGCATCACGTCCCCCAGGTCCATCCACGCTGTGGCAGGTGTCAGCGTGTCCCTCCGTGTTCAGGCTGAGTGACGGTCCGGTGTGTGGATGGACCACGTTTATCCGCTCGTCCGTCGACGACGCTTGGGCTGCTTCCCTGTCAGCGGCTGTGAACGTGGGTGTGCAAGCATCCACTCGCGTCCCTGCTTTCGGTTCTCTGGGTCAATACCTAGAAGAGGAATCGCTGGAACACACGGTCACTCCATTTTCAGCTGTTTGAGAACCGCCACGCCGTTTTCCATGGCTGCTGCACCGGCTTCCTTTCCCGCTGAGTGTGCGGGAGGGTCCACCCTGCACGTGCTCCCACTCGCGGGGTTTCTGCTGTCAGATGACAACAGCCGTCTTCAGGGCCGCGGGCGGGTCCTCGCCGTGGCTCTGATGTGCGTGTCCCTGACGAGCAGGGACGTGGGCATCTCCTCTGCTGGCTGGCCAGTTGTAGGTCTTCCCTGGACAGACGTCGGCTCCAGTCCCCCGCCCATCTTTGAATCAGGTTGTTGTTTTATTGTTGAGATTTAGGAGTTCTCTGTATGTTCTGGAAACTAAGCCCTTACCAGATGCGTGACTTGCAAATATTTTCTGCCCAGAGTTTCTAAGTGAAGGTTTCCGTTAAGTAATTAAAGCACATACCCAAATTCTGCCGGAATTCAGACTTCAGTCCAATTTGAAGCAGCTGGTTTTCAAACAGCACACCATTATTTTTACAGACGAACCTAGGGGGAAGGAACAGCGTGTGAGTCCCTCAGAGCCACCCAATGAAAATATAAAGATTTACTTTCAAAAAGAGTCTAACAAACAAAAAAGGACAGAAAAACCTCTAACGGACTCAAAGTAAAGTGAAGGTAGAAAAGTACTGTAGAAACATCAGTAAAAAGTGCCCACTAGAGACCCGGGGTGTGACCACACAGGACAGGGCAGGACGGTGCTCTGCCCTCCACGAAAGCTCTGATCCACGACTCAAACACGCACACGCCGGGGCCCACGCACGCTCTCAGGCCGGACCTGACGCAGGGCGCTGGCCGCAGCTCCGGGGTGACCACCAGCATGGCAGCCGGGCCGCTGCAGGCGATGCCCAGCCCTCAGTGCAGGGTTAGTGTCTGCACCCCACGTGGGCCCAGGATGCGGCTCACTACATGGTGTCTACACTACACAGAATCGGAAGAAAATAAAATAACGTGTATTCAGTTTTGCTTGTACTCATCTCTGAGGAGCTAAGTGTCCTGGCCTCCTCTACCACAAATCACCATTATGCGGTGAACTGGGACCAAAAGAAGGAGTGAGGGGCAGGGCAGGTGCGGCGCAGTCACCGAGGAACACGAGCCGCCCCGCTCACTGGCCCCCTACTCTGGGGGCTCCCCATCTGCACAGGGAGGAGGAGGCACAGTCCAGAGTGGGCAGTGGGGCGGGCGGGCAGGAAGGGCACCGCCACATGGAGCCCTCCATGACATCGGGGGGCAGCGAGAGACAGACGCTCCCTGGCAGCAGCCCCTACACCCCAAAATCTCCGAGTCCAGCTGTGCTGCCGGCCTGGAGAAGCTCAGAGCCAGCAGCAGCCCTGCCCCATCCTGTTTGGTACGAAGGTGCCCCCGGGCGCCCCACGGAGGTTCAGGTGCTGCCGGCGTGTGTGCACGACCACCAACCCGCAGCACCGCCACAGCCGCCCTCACGTGGAAGCAGCAGCGGCAGACACAGCAAGAGGCACGGTTCGTCCACGGATGGCCGGGCCAGTCCACCACGGGGCCCACTCCACGGAGCTGTGCTCCCCTTGGCCCCCAGGCTGCCCTCCCGCCTCGTCCAGCACCCCCATCTCAACACAACAGGCTCTCTGCCCAGTTCAAGCTGCTCACGCTGCACACGAAGCCTCAGAAGGCAAAATGCAGCCCATTTGGTATGCACAACCTTCTTCCACAACACACCTGAGTGTGTGGTGCTTTTCAATCTCCAACTCAGCACTTCTAGAAGCCACAGACCATAACTCGCACCCATCCAAACCCACCTCTCCTCATCACCTTCAACAAGCAACAGGGAGCAAGAATTCACACAAAGTACGAATACCAAGAGACAGGAAAACTGCAAAACCACAAGAATCCTGCTGCTGTCGTCACAATACCCAAGGACAAGGGGCCACTCTGTGAAGACGCTCCTCCCCGTCTGGCCGGCCTGCCCCCACACCCAGGCCAAGCCCTCCCACACCTCCTGGCCGGATTTAAGACCAGCAGAGACACGAGGGACAGAGAGCAGACAGAAAAAAGGTACGGAACAGTACAGCAAAGAAAGCAGGAAAGAAAACATGCTGGGAAGGGCAGTGTGACGTCCGTGTCCTGGAGACGGGGAAGAGGGGCCACGTGAAGGCTCACGGGAAGCAGGGCTCCATGCACAGTGGGGGTGGGGCAGTCCTGATGAGGTGACACAGGAAGCAGGGAAGATGGGGCTGGTGGAGGGGAGGATGGCACGCACCTCGGGACAGACAGACTGGGATAAAGCAGGAGGGTGCAACTGAGGAATGTGTATTAACAGAAAGGGCAGGCTGGGCACCTGCCAGGCACATGCAGAGAGGGGATGATGCGGAGAGAGTCCCTGTCCTGAGGACACGAGAGACCAACTACCTGGCAAAGTTGTCTTCGGAGCCGGGAGCCAGTGGTGCGACCGCGGAGGGTGAGTCTGAGAACACATCCACGAGGAGCCCGCCGGAGGAGGGTGGGGGGCCCGCGGGGGCAGGGGGTGCAGCCCCCAGGCCCAGGAGGTCTGCCGATGGAGAAGGCGTGGACTGGAAAACAGGGAAGGAGAGGGTCAGCGGGGAACCTTCAGGCACACCAAGGCCAAGCAAGTACCAGCACCTGCGCCACCCGCCCCCCACCCCCCCGCCCACGGCTCCTGCCAGGCTGTGCCCAGCAAGCATCCAGCGCGTGACGGGCGACTGCACCCCAGGGTCAGGCCTGAAGCCCACAGCTGGAGGATCAGTCACAATCTCACACAACTGGAAAAAGAGTTAACCTTTTTTTCATGAAGATTATCTGAACGGGAAAAAAAACTTCTGAAAACACTTTTGCCACAAAGGAGGCCAAAAAGAACTAAGACCTCACACGCCACGGTCAACCTTCCGAAGTGGGAGTGAGCGTGAGAGGTGAAGTCAGCAAGCAACTCAGGGCACACTCTTGGTTTAACCATGTGTAAGTCTTACTGAGTCACAGAGGAAAAAAACAGATAAAAAACCTATAGAACAGACATCTTTTTTTTAAATGATTTTTTGATCCTAGTAGGGCAAAAGACAAAGAATAAAGCCATGGGGGGACCACTCCCCCCCACAAAGCACACACCCAGCCGACATGCACACTCTGGCCCTGCACCTCGGGAGGCGAGCGGGCTCTGGTTACCCCTAGGGCGGTGCCACCACAAGGGCAGAGATGAGCCGCTCGGCCTTGAGGCTGGTCTTGAATGACTTTGAGTGTCCCACTGAACATTCGTGAAGGTACAAGTCAGTCTGGAATTATCTGAGACTACATCCTGATGCCATTTTACCTTGCTGCATTCATATTTTGCTGGGTTTTAACATACACTCATCTTTTCAGGAACACAACTACCCTGTGAGCTGAAGAGGCCAAGTACTTTCTTCCCCCAGCACGTGGGCATCCACCCTGGGCA
The DNA here is from genome assembly GCF_004348235.1 of Phoca vitulina. Lineage (NCBI taxonomy): Eukaryota > Metazoa > Chordata > Mammalia > Carnivora > Phocidae > Phoca > Phoca vitulina. The sequence continues at coordinate 37,772,302 of NW_022589719.1, forward strand.
CTGGCCAGTCACACCGCTGGCGAGGCCTCTGACTGCCACAGGAATTCCATTCTAAGATAAAGGAGGCATCACAAAACATGTGCTCTGCAAGAGGGTGTGGGTCTGACGGGGCCAAGAACCCTGCTCTGCTGACGGCACCTCCTTCCTCAAAGCTGGGGGGCAGTGGTAGGCAGTGCATGGAGACCACCCCTGCAGGGCCCCCAGGGAAAGGATGGGGACCACAGAGGAGCTGTCAAGAGAAGGAATACCAGAAATTCCTGCAACATGAGCAAGGGTGTGGCTGTGACCTCTCGAGGTGGCTCCTGGCCCTCGCTGCACGGGACAGGGCTCCTGGGAGCACAACTCCTCGAGCACTGCTTCCCTGTCAGTGCAGGGGTCTGACCGTCTGAGCATCAGGCAGCAAGGCCTCTGCCGCAGTTGACACACCTACGGCCTAAACGGGGACTATCGCCCCACTGCCACCTATTGCAAGACCTTTACCACTGGCTCCTGAATAATGGTTCAAATGTTTGTTTGTTTGAAGATTTCTTTATTTATTGGAAAGACAGAGAGGAACAGCGAGAAAGAGTCCCAAGCAGACTCCATGCCAAGGACAGAGACTGACACGGAGCTCAATCCCAGGACCCTGAGATCATGACCTGAGCCAAAACCAAGTCAGACGCTTAACTGATTGAGCCACCCAGATGCCCCAATTCAAAAGTTTTTGTTTGTTTTTTAAGATTTTACTTATTTATTTGAGAGAGAGAGAGAGCACAAGGCAGGGCAGTGGGACAGGGAGAAGCAGACTCCCCACCGAGCAGGTAGCCCGACCGACACAGGGCTCGATCCCAGGACCCTGACATCATGACCTGAGCTGAAGGCAGACACTTAACTGACCGAGCCACCCAAGCGCCCCCAAATGTTTCTTAAAGAAAATCTTTTGTCCAGGGGCGCCTGGGTGGCTCAGTCAGTTAAGTGTCTGACTCTTCAATTTGGCTCAGGTCATGATCTCAGGGTTGTGAGATCGAGCCCCACGTCAGGCTCTGTGCTGGACGAGGAGCCTGATTGAGATTCTCTCTCTCCCTCTGCCCCACCCCACCCCCCACCAAGCACGTGAAGGCACATGCTCTCGCTCTCTCTCAAAAAAAATTTTTTAAAAGAAAACCTTTTGTCCAATTTAGTCAAATATGCACCCCCAAAATTACAACAGACAGAAGCAAGGCTGTTCTGTTGGGAGGACCCACCTGGACAACTGCTCACTCCCCAGATCCGCGGGGCAGGTCCCCAGACCCACTGCCTCTCTGCTGACTCCTCTTCCTTTCAGGACTCAGGGAGACCATCTCCGCGGAATCTGCCCAACACCCATCAGACAAGTTCCTTCTCCTCACCTTGACGGCAACAACAGCAGGAAGGAGAACAGCAAGAAGAGTCCCGCACGCCTACAGAGTGCATGTTGGCTCCAAACTCCGCTACTAGCCTGAAAGCCCCAGGAGCACCGGGATGTCTCCAAACACCCACCAAAGATGGCCCTGGCGCCACAAGAGATGCTCGCCATGCACGTTCACCATGCATAGACAAGCAGCCAGGAGGCACAGGGGCCGAGGCCCCCGGCCCACGGAAGGTGGACCCAAGGAGAGCAGCCTGTTACAAAGAAAACATTCTTCCAGCATCGTCTGTGACCCTGAGTAAGACATTCTGACCGACAGCACACCACAGTAAAACACACTGCTGTTTTCCACGTAAAATCCAGACATCTCAATGCCATTCTGAGGCAGGGCCTCCCCTCCGAGGTGGGAAGGAAGACTAGAGGAGACTTTCAACCCGGAGGGACCCCTCCCCCCTTTTCTGCCCTGCTTCTCCTGCCCCCTTTGGAGGGGTCTCTGATCAGACCCCCGGCCATCTGAGCACTGAGAGCAGGTCACCACTCAAGTGATCATGATGTTACCTGCAGCACCGCCAGTTCTCAGCTCAGAAGGGCCGTCTGCTCACAGCCACAAACATCTACTCGCCAGGCACCACTTACACAGTCAAGCAGAAAACTCACAGCCTAAAGTTAAAACATTTGCCGAGTTAACCTGGAAGAGAGCCTCCCTCCTCCCCACCCCTGAGAACATGCCTTATCAACAACTTGTTAAATCTTATCACACCTGCCTTCTCAAAGTGGGGCTCACTGCTCACAACCGGCATCAGAAAGGGGCCAACGGATTCCCAAGGGCCACAGCCTGGATGTGGCTGGGCAAACCAGATGCGGCCCAAGGCCTGGTACACATACACTTCTCAAGAAAAATTAAGAACCAAATAAGGAGAGACCAATGACAACCATCAGCAAAGACATTAAAGCCCATTTCCGCTGCTCACGTCAGGGTCCTCGGCAGGGGCTGCCCCCGAGGCACAGACAGGCCACCCCAGTTTCTCCTGGGAGACAGCCCCCCGCTGCGTCACGCGAGTCCGAGTCCAGACGACGCCACAGGCAGACGAGCCACCACCCCCAGCACCAGGGGAAGAACCTGGTGTAGCACGAAAACCAGTTCACGCACAAGCCTGCAGGCCCACTACCTCCAGGAATCAGGCCACTTCAGAAATCCAATCAACAAAACCCTGGCACTAAGATGACCTTCGGGACCTCCTCACCAACAAGTGTCCGCGCTCCTGGGGTGGGGCGAGCCAGTCACTGCCTTCAAGACTCAGGTCCACTCCGTGCCCAGGGGATGGGCTCAGAGGCACGGAGCTTGAAAAGCCAGCCCTGCTAAATTACTCAGGGACAAAGGAATGATGACCACCTGGAGAAAAAGCATGTATTTATCATTCACTGCAAAACCAATTCATGAAATTTAGCTGCCAAAAACCACGAGCAGGCATCACAAGGAAACATGCCAGAAGGTCCACACTAAAGAAGGCACCTCCAAATCAGGATTCAGGTGACACCCGTCACAGTGGGGACCCCTAGTCAGGGGCCTGGGGAGGCCTGAACATAGGGTTCATGGTAGGCCCGGCATCCTCGGTTCGGGGGCCAGACACACGGTCAATGGGGACACACAAGCAGATCCCGCCAAGGAGCACCGGGGCTCAGACATAAGCACACTCTTGACAAGCAAAGGCCCTGGTCTCTCTGCATAGGGGCGCACATCTGCTCTGACACTCCTCCTCACAAAGGCCGCCTGGTATTCCTAGTAGGTGTTATTCATGTCACTGGACCAAGACCCCAGAGAAGAAAGAAAGCTCTCCAGGATCCCTCCCATAATGGACAAGCTGAAAGCCCACAGTTCTGGGGAGCCAGTCCCAGCGCCCAGGTGGCAGCTAGCAGCAGGGCTGGTACACATGCTCTCACGAAAGTCCTACTCCAGTCAGGAAAAGACAAGAAACAAATACAACTCTCAGAACAACATCTCCCACCTGATAAACATCAAAGGACATGTTTTTGTTTATATGTGAATGTTCTCACCATGTCACACAAAAAAGGGAAGTTGATTCTGAACCAAGTCACTACTGAAAACCTCTAAGAACAGCATGAGGTACGTCAGTCTGCTCTAAACCGACAAGGAATAGCTGGACAGGCCTCCTACACAAGGCAGTCCTGCAAATGAAGTGAGTGACCGTGTCGTCTGAACCACAGTCAGGACAGAGAGGAACTGGGAGCGGACTCTGGACCCGAGACAGCAACCTGAAGGACGTTCTAGAAGACGGGGCCCAGGCGTCTGAAAACAGCCTCTGGAGGTCATAGGCAAAAGAAAGGCGAAGACCTGGACTTGGTCCCACTGCTACGTTCCTGGCACACACTGTCATACTTAACACAGAATTCTCCCGAACAGGCAAATGCTCTGCTGGCCCCGAATCTCAGAGACCAGGCAACCCAGGAGCTTCTGCAGCGCCCTGCCATCAGGAAGGGACCCACCGCGGCGCTGGCCGGGGCAGGCTCAGGGCCCCCGTTGACATCGGCGCTCCTCTCTCGCTTGGCCTCCTCCAGGTCTGTCACTGTATTTGGGCCCTTCTTCTTCTTGAGCTTGGCCAGGATGGAAGACTCACGCTCTGGAAACGGCGGCATCTCCTCCAGGACAGTTGCCTGGAGAAAGAGGCCCCGGGTCACCACAGCTCAAAGCCCCGTGGCTTCCAACCCCAAGACATGTGACAGCGCGGCAGGGGGACAGAGCAGCCAGGGCCTACCAGGATGTCAGTGCTGGCCACTGTGCTGAGCCTCAGGTACTCCACGGCCCGCTGCTGCAGCTCCACATCCGCATTCTTCAGCTGGCTGTCACTGCGCAGCACGTCCTGAATGGTGGTCTTCACCTCCGGAAAGAGGTTCACAAACTTGATGTAGGTGGACAAGAGCAGCGCCCTGGTGGGGACGCTGCACAGGTGGAACTTGGAGTGCAACAGGTTGAACTGGATCAGGGGGCTGCAGGGCACAGACAGGGCACTGGATCAGGGGGCCGCAGGGCACAGACAGGGTGGGGGCACGTCACCCCTTGTCCCCGACGCCCTGTGCGCGCCACCAGCCACCTATGCCTCTCACCGGCGCAGTGAGCGAGGGGCGGCTCTGGGAAAAGGACCCACACTAAGCCACAACCACTCCTGTAAAGCAGAAGAGTGTGCCGTCGGGCAGGCACCTCCATCTCCAACTGAGCACAAACCTCCCCTCCAGTCAGCTAGAACCCGTTCTTGTACAGCTTGAAGGAAAATAAAAATAGTGACCCAGAGTGGAAGTGCTCTTGCTCTGGCCATCCCAACAAGCCGTGAGGACACCTGCCACCCTACACTCCACCGACAGCTGAGAAGCGGGAGACCCAGAGCCAGCACCACAGTGCAGCGCTCACCCGACTCCCGTGGGCTCTCTCACCTGGATCTCGGGTCCCCGGCTATCAAGTTTCCAAACTCCCCCAGGATGTAGCCACCCACTTTGACCAGGTTCTCATGGCACGCCGGGGCCTGAAGAGCCTGTAAGACAGTGAGCACGATGAGCCCGATGCACAGGGGCCCCCAGCACAGGTCGAAGAGCTAAGACACATCTGCCGTCAGGGTGAAGTTGCTACATCGTGGTGATTCGCCAAAACTAAGCACAACTCAGGAAGCTCTCCTGTGAGCTTCCAGCAGCTTCCAAGAGACCGTCCTGGCTTTCGAACCCACCCCTCCCTGCCCTTCCCGCCACTTCTGCAGGTATGTCAGTTGCAGGGGAGCCCCAGAGGCAGGGATGTGGCCAATCCCAGCCCTGGAACGAGAGCTGTGCTCTACTCGGGCTCCGGGTGGGGGCAGGTGCACATCAGCAACCTCCTGGGCGCACATGACCCTCGCCAATGGAGCCCGAGAACCACACTACGGAGACCCTGCACATACTGGAGATTAGGCTCCACAGCGTGAGCTGGAACCTCCCAGACCAGCAGGTGGGAGACACAAGGGAGGCCAGCAACAGCCATCAGAACCCCACGCTTTACCCAGAGGGGGGCACCTGGACCATACCTCGAACACCGTCTTGGCAGCATAGCCCTGCACGTCGTCCCGGTTGATGACAATCTGAATGACACGGTACCACACCTCTTCGCTCACATAGTCACCGGCAATCCGGATCAGGTTCAGGATGGTGTCCACGTACCACGTGTAGTCCACAGCATACTTTTCCGCCAAGATGGCGACCTTCAGCACCTGCAGGGGTGGATGCTCAGGGCAGGTGCTCCGGGCCCCACGGCACCAGCAGCAGCACCGCGTGCTGCCCCGCATCAACTCCAGGGCTTCGGAAGGACCTACGCATGTGCCAAAGCTTGGGTGTGCAAGAAGCTTCCACCAAATTCTCAATGGAGCCCAGAAAGTTGAAGATTTGCAGACTTCACTAAGGAAAGCCAGACCTCCCTCCAGGAATAGACTCGGAGGGACACAGTCTAGGAAGACACACCGGAGGGCCGGGTCATGGCTGCAGGAGGGCACAGCAAGCCTCATCCTGCACTGCCGTCCGACCGCGGCCCAGGCAGCCCTGGCATGGGTCCTCCTCCCAGCAGCCCCATCCTCAGAGCGGCAGGGCTCCCTGGGTCTCCTCCTGATCTGGCCAGTCTTTCTCAACACTCTCCCCTCTACTCTTCATGGGAGACCCCACCCACTCATTTACCCCCATGCATTCCAGAGGGCTCTGTGGACCACACACACTGCCCAGGGGCAACAGCACTGGGCTGTCCAAAAGCAGACCCTCGCTCCCTCCCCTAGTCACCTTCTTGGGGCACTGAGCCCCCTGAACAGCATCAGCTGTCGACACTAGACCCTGTTCTTTACGCAGCTGCCCACCCTCACAGCCCACCTTCCCACTCCTTCACCCTCCTGACTGTGCCCCCAGAGCCCCTGCTGTAGCCTGGACCACCACCCATCTGCTCTGCCCACCCTCCGGCATCCACATCGACTCTCCATAGAGATCCCAGAGCGTCGTTCCAAAACTCAGTGTCACTGCCCTTGGCTTAAAACCCTTTGAGCCCAGAGCTTGCCCCAAAGCTGAGCACTCAGGGCCTCCCCCACCACCACGACACGGGCCAGCATCTTCACTGCCCCTGCCACACATGCCCTGCTCCCACCATGCTAACCCGTCCCCCTGCACCCCATGACAATGCCTCCCAAGCTGTGCCCAGCCCCCGCCAGGGTCCGGAGCTCTGCCTCCACCAATTCTCAGCCACACTACAAGCAAGTCTGCCATCCTGCCTAGGACCTGCCTTCCCTGTGGACAGAAAGGCCCCCTGTGAGCAGGGCACCCAGCACATCCAGGTGTGGATGCCAGGCAGCTAGCACGACCCCAGGGCACATCCTCGGACATGCCACACTGCACAGACGGACGCACAGAGCACTGACCCGGAAACTCAGGTCGGTCGGTCTTACTCCTCGTTCAACTAAAGCTGACTGAGGAACGTCACTCGTCATCTCCAAAGGGGTAAGCCAACATGGAACTGGCTAACGTTCAAGACCTTAAAAGCCTGAACACGCCCCTTCCCTCTCTGCTCAGAACGCACCCGGCGGTGATGAGAACCATGCCCCGGTGACTAGGGTCCCCAGAGCGAGCCAGCCCCACCCGCACAGGCGCCAAGCCCTAGCCCTGCCGCCTGACCGCACTCCAAACATGACCCCCACCCACCCCAGGCTCCCCTGCACATCTGTTCTCGGATTCCCCAACCCACGCTCCCCTGCACGTCCGTTCTTGGATCTTCCTCCCCACGCTCCCCTGCACGTCTGTTTGCGGATCTCCTCCCCACGCTCCCCTGCAAGTCTGTTCTTGGATCTCCACCCCACGCTCCCCTGCACGTCTGTTTGCGGATCTCCTCCCCACGCTCCCCTGCAAGTCTGTTCTCAGATCTCCACCCCACGCTCCCCTGCAAGTCTGTTCTCGGATCTTCCTCCCCACACTCCCCCGAACGTCTGTTCTTGGATCTTCCTCCCTGTCCCTCCTGGCTCCCCGGATGCACCTGAGCCCTCTTTCCTGGCTGGGCATCAGTTCAGCTCCAGAAGCCTTCCTTGACCTTCTTCAGGGGAGCCCTGCTCCTCACTAAAGCATGACCACACGGTAATTAAGACATGCCACTTAGCACTGAAGAGCCAGGACCTGCCCCAGCCCAGCCACGGAGGCCACAGCCATTCAATAAATGATCCCTTATAAATCTGAGTGTCCAACTGTATGCAGAGCCACCTATACCCAGAAGCTCCAAGCCTGTCATTTCCAAACCGAACAGCAGCCTAGGAGCAATCCTGAGAGTCACTCGTGGTGAGCTCTGATGCTGGACACCTGCTCCCCAGAGCTCCCCAGGAGGCCTCAGCTGTACTTTGCTCCCCAGAACAACAAATAAGAAACACTTTTCCATAGGAGGGAGAGGCTGCAGGGTCGCTGACCTTGGCAACTGACCTCTCCACACAGACTCACACTGAGCCCTCTGTGAATCACAACACACACTTGGGCCCCCCTATGTGCTGGCCTCGGGCTACCTGGAACCTGGTGCACCCCAATTCTGCATCACAATCAGCCTTTCCCCAGGTCAGTATGTGCAGGACTCTGACAAGGTGTTTGGTGTGTACACCCACTTTGCTGATGACCTAACGTGAGGGCTGCCAGATGGGAAACGGTGGCTATGCTCAACATTATCAGAGAGGAAGGAGTGCGTGCCCAGCACATAAGCAGTAATTCCAAGGTTCAAACTTGCAGACTTTTGCCCACAGGAATCTGAACTCGTGCTCACCTGAGTTGCAAAAGTATCTCACTGTGAGGGTCCCTATTCACACAGGCTGTTTAAAGTCATTCCCGAAAGACTGAAAGGCTCCACTGATGGGAAGCTAAGGTGAAGGAATCTCTCACCCAGAACCGAGCAGATTCCGAGGAAAGCACTGGAAAGAACCACACACACGAAGGAAAGGAAGACTGCTGGCAGCACAGCAGCCATCAGACTTACAATCTCTTCTCGGATGGAGTAGTCGGCCGTCTCCAGGTAGCTCAGCATCTCGGCCACAATCTGCTGGGCGTTGCTGCGGTCACACATGGCATAGAGGAGGTCCACGGCCCGCTGCCGCACGCTCACGTCCCGCTCCGTCTGGGGGCACAAGGAACAGCTTGAAAAGCCATTCAAGCAGACCGTGGGCAGGGTGGCCGGGCCCCTGCGGCTCAGGCCCCCTACTCCGTCCCAACGCTGAGAGCTCTCCCCACTCCCCATCTTGATCCAGGGACCCCTGACACACTCTGCTAATGCAGAGCCCCTCACTCCTACACTTGGGCCCAGCAGCTCTGGACCACCCGGAATCAAGGTGAGTCCCTGGGGTAGGTCAGAGGCCTCTCTACTGTGTGGTCATGGACTGGCACCTTCCACCTCACCTGGGAGCTTATCACAGTGCTGCTCTCAGGCCCCACCCCAGACCTGCTCCGTCAGCTTCTGCAATGCAATAAGACCCCAGCTGCTCCTCGACACAGGACAGCCTGGGAGGCACAGCTGAACCACCACACAACGGACAAAGGCAAGGGCAAGTCTTTCTGACTTCTGGCAGTAACTGATAACAAACACCAAAACCAGGGCCAGGAGAATCCAGAACACCAAAAAACTAAGCTGCCAGCCCTTGTGTGGCCTCTTATTCAAAACACACACCAAAAATGCTAAAACACAAAGGGACAGAGTCAAACCTGTTCTTAACTGTAAGCCTGGGCAGATCAAAAGGCTCTGTAGCGTCCCCACCCGCCTTCCGTTCTCTAGAGCACTTCATCTAGCAACCAGTAACACGGGGGATGCCGTGGTGTCCCACTGTGGGCAACAAGCCCGCAGAGCCTGTTCTGGAGACTCACAAAGGCAGGTAACGGGAGCAAGTAACCTCAACTTGGCTCTTGCAACTCTGAAACTTTCTTTAAGAAAGGTGTATTTTCTTTTGCAAAGGGTGAGTTTTCTCAGAGACAAGGACAAAATATTTTATCTTTCTACCAAAAAAACTGTTTGCATTGATTCAAACATCTACCATGACTCGGCTCTGTGCAAAACAGGATGCTCAATACTGTGTGCTCTAAGCTGACCTCAGAGGCAGAGAGAAAACAGTCGCCAGGGGTGCAAGCCCCAGAGGACAGAGCACTTGCCTTCAGAGCGTTGATGACTGTCTCGATGTGTGTCTTGACCGCCTCGTGGGAGAACTCGGAGCTGGCCAGTGTGCACATGCTCTCCAGGGCCAGATAGCGCAGGTTGGTCTCCCGGTGCTGCAGGAACTGGCCCAGCTGGTTACAGGCGCGGACAAGGAGGTTTGGCTCACTGCACGGACAGGAGAGGCAGGGTAGGTGGGGGTTCCTCAGCACGCGCCTCACAGACAGGGCCACTCACAGGTCAGCATGGCAGGTGGCCAGCACACTACGAAGGGAGACCTTGGGGGTCCCCACAACAAAAGTCTTGAACCTAAACCCTGAGGCCAGTTTTGCATTTGCTCTGCTCGTTGCCACCTCATATGCAGAATTCCACCAACTCCAAAGAGCTGGTAACAACAGAGGCACCACCCCGAATGGAGCGTCTCCTGAGCCTCTGTGCCAAGCTCATAAAGGGAACACTCAGGACTCTCGCCAAGAGAGGTCATCTCAGCCAGAGGCAGCAAGCCTTGGTGAATGGCTGAACAGCGGCCTTGCCCAGGAGAAGACTCCTGAGAGCCATGCGCACGGACTCAGAGGCGCAAGGTCAGTGAGTCCCAAAGTACCGCTTCCCAGAGAGTTCTGGCTACTCTGCTACTTACTCTTGACTTTGCCCTCATGATGCTGCTGCTCTTTAAATACCTTCTATAAAGACCAAAGGGCTTCCTCTAACATCAAAACTTTTGTTTTTAACAGTTCCAACCCTGCTAACGTAGGACTCTCAGTAGGACTTTCTGTTCCAAGAAACTACATTTGTCCAGAAACAGTGAGGTGGAAGGCGGCTGGGAGAGGGTCCGCCACGCCTCCTGAGCCCCACACCACCTTGCATGGCGTGCAGCAGTCTGCAGTCATGGGGGCCCAGGTGGCATCACCCACAGCCCTGCCCGGGAGCCGCACCATCGTGTAATGGGAACTCTAAAGCCAGGCACCAGCTGCAAGGCCATAGGCAGGAAGTCAGACTACAGGAGCTGAGGGGAAAAGGCAAGGAAGCAAACCATTCTGCTGTCCACCACCTCCCTGTGCTGAACTCCCCATAAAGGCCTCAGACCAACACTGAGTGTGGCTTTGTGTCGCAGGAAAGCTAACAGGCACCCACCCTCGTCCTTCCTGTAAGGTTACGGGAGAAGCCAGGCAGGATCGGGGCGCCCAGGAGGAACAGGAGAGGCCTTCAGGGAAAGGCAGGGCCGCAGCAAACAAGTTCTGAGGCCAGACAGAGCACGGAGTGCTGGAGGGGAGCCAAGAAAAGGGACCACACAGGGAGCCCACACCCATCTGAGGAGGGCAGAGGCACCATGTCAGCATCGGGAACGGGTAAGCACTCAATGACACCCAGCAGGCCTCACATCACAAGAAAGGGCACACGCACAGGTTTAAGAGGGGCGCGTCTTCCCTAAGGGGGAAAGGTCAAGGGAAGGAGAGCACCACCCACTGCTGACCCACCTATCATGGTGAATGATCAGGCTGATCGCCTCAAAGAGCACGGCGTTCTTGGCGTTGGAATGCTGCACTTTTTTTGACTTTGGTGGTTCCTGAGCTTTGTTCAGAATGGTCTCCAGGCACTCGGTCAGGCGACCTCGCACTGCAGGGTCTTCTGGGCAAGACACACCACTGTCAGGCCGGGCTCCCCACACCCAGCTGCCCCTCCCAGCCGTACCGCCTCACAACCAGGGTTCCTGGTCTAACCGTGGAGCTACTTAAAATGAGAGGATTTAGGGCGCCTGGATGGCTCAGTTGGTTAAGCAACTGCCTTCGGCTCAGGTCATGATCCTGGAGTCCCTGGATCGAGTCCCGCATCGGGCTCCCTCCTCGGCAGGGAGTCTGCTTCTCCCTCTGACCCTCCCCCCTCTCATGTGCTCACTCTCTCTCATTCTCTCTCTCTCAAATAAATAAATAAAAATCTTTAAAAAAAAAAAAAAAATGAGAGGATTTAATAGCTAGGATAACTACCCATACATTTTAATGCAAGTAAGATGCACAACACTTTCGCTGCATTACAGATTACACAAATCAAGAGAAAATAAAATCTCAGAGACACAGACAAAAAACATAATATAAAAGTTTGAAAGACGGGGCAAAAGATCTTTTTCTCCACCTTCATTCCCAACAAATACAGAAAATGTTACCAAAACCAATAAAAAGAGAAGGAAAATTTTAAAGTTCTAATCAAACCAGAAAGAAGAAATAATAGACAAAAAAGGAATAAGAAAGCAGTAAAAATATCAGAATATCATAAACAACCTGTCCACCAAAACCCCCAGTGCCTCCGGGGCGTTGCAAACCCGGCCACTGGAGAGAGGAGCAGAACCCTGCTGACGACTTCGGGAGGGGCACCAGCAGGGCCCCCTGAGGAGCAGCCACCCAGGGCTTGAGCACAGAGGCCTGAGGTGAGGGGCCGGCCACAAGAAAACTGGAGCCTATGGCCTGAAAGGAGGGTCAGATGAGGAAACTCACACCCACAGGCGACCTCAGAGTAAAGAAGTGGGATGGCTGCCAGGCAGGGCTGGGCAGCCAGGGGCAGCAGGGGTGAGGCAGTCAGGAGCGAGGCCATCAGGGAGGCTGGGCCACTCCAGCTCAAGGGAAGGCTCTGCCACAGGTGTGCAGTTCATACTTTGGTACGAAAGATATTCAGTAGGAGAAAATTACTTGAACCGAACAAAGAAATATCTTGTACAAAAACCAGTTAGATTAAAATGTAAAGGCTACAACAACAAGCAATCTTTGCAGAGGGCAATGTGGAAGTTATCTATAAAAATCTTCATCTACAGGGCACCTGGGAGGCTCAGTCGTTAAGCATCTGTCTTCGGCTCAGGTCATGATCCCAGGGTCCTGGGATCGAGCCCCGTGTCAGGCGCCCTGCTCCGCAGGAAGCCTGCTTCTCCCTCTCCCAGCTGCTCGTGCTCTATCTCTCACTCTCTCTCTCTCTAATAAATAAATAAAACCTTTAAAAAAAATTTCATCTACATTCTTCAACTGACAAGTTCTATCTGGAGATACTTACCATATTAGTCAAATGTAACATTTTGCAATAAAACATAAACAGAAAAATATCCCCAACATGTACACTGTTACACAAATTATTAACAACTTAAGATACAAAGTTTATAAATGTTTCAAGTTTTCCTGAAAAAGATCGTTTCAAAAACCTGCACAGATCTGATACTATATAAAAGCAGAGATAATCCCAACTTGTAACAAAACTATGAGTTCTGTACCAGCAGCTCTGGGAAAGCCAAGATGTGTGGCAGCATCGTAAAGGATCCACAGAACAAGAACCAGCTCCAGGAAAGGACTTATAAAGGTAACAAACAAACAACATAAACCTAAGACACTGAAGTAACCCGCTCAGAGAGGTCTCCACTGCGCGGCTGTACCTGGGGGTGGGTAGCACTGTAGCAGCCTCAGAAGTTTTACAGACAGCCAGGGAGCCGGGACAAAATAGTAGGTATAATCCTGAAGGTCTGTGGACGCAGACGTCACAATCTGTAAGACAACACAGGTGCGGGCAGGTGTCCCTAAGAGAGGTCCTCAGTGTGGTCGTCGGATCACACACTGAGAAACGGTTCTGTTCGATGAGCTAAGGATATTTAACAGGCTTCTCTCTAGTCTAGAGGTAAAGGAGCGCAGCGACACCACGCTCACAGGGCAAGCAGCCGCCCACTGTCACTGTCGGGAGCGGCCCCACATGCTCTTGCTCTGCAACGGCCACCCCATCCAGCAGGCACAAACCAGCCGATACCACTGACCTGAAACCGCTACGGAATTCAACAGCACCTGCACTGGGAACCCAATCTTTCCTTAGTGGACCAGGATGCAAATAAAACACAAAAGGGTGAGAACTCTGGTCCCCTCCGAAGGGAGAAGCTGGTGTTCTAGAAGAACCCAGCCCCGTATCCCCACAGCCCTCCAATGCCAACCCCTGCCATGAGCTCACCGAGGCCAGAGAGCAAGCTTCCTTCATTCATGGTTCCATCTCCTTGGCCGTCAGGGTCCTTGGCAGGGCAGACCCTCCCTCCACCTTCTGAATACGTGACTGCCCCCTAAGACATTTCATTTCCACTAACACACAGCCCAGTGCCTTCCTCACCCCTTGTCAGGGAAGTCAGAGGAGCACCACCCTACAAAGCTTACAGGTATGACACTTTAGGTCATATGTAAGCATGTTTGGGAAGGTTTCACCCTGACCCCCGCCCTCATCTGCAAGACAACAGCCCAGACCCAGGACATGGCCCCTCCTGCAGGAAGGTGAGCTCCGCGCTGGGGAAGGCACGGGCAGGATGAGCAGAGCAAACAGAGCCTACAGGCACATGGAGGAGGAAGCCAGGGAGCACTCTGCTTCGCAGGGCAGAAGGCCCCAACGCAGGCTGTCGCATGCAGCTAAAGCCCCACTCAGAAACTTACAACTAAAAAAATGCACACATCTGAAACAAATACAAAAACAAAAGCAATGAAGAATTCACCCCAAAGATTTACAAAGGGACTAGCAAATTAACCCAAGAAAATAAAGGAAATAAAACAAGGATAGGAACAGAAAGCAGCCAGGGAGAAAAACACAACAGAGAGAGCCACCAAGTGAGAAGTTATCAGGCTCGACAGGCTCATCAGGAAAGTGAAAAGGCACAAACACCCCACAGCAAGACTGAGAATGGGGGCAGCCCTACAGCCCGCACCCCCGCACCCCCACACCCCCCGCACACAGAGACGTGTGAACATTCAGACAAATTAGCAAACGTCAGGAAAATGCAACTTAACCAAAACTGATGAAAGGACAGAAAATATAAAGACCCATAAGTTGAACCCAAAATAAGAAACTGTTCCACAAAGAAACCCTACCTTCAAATAGCTTCACCAGTTAATTCATGATAAAAATGTTGGCCAAGATACAGAAAGGAATTTCCTTCACGTGAGAAAGCAAACCAACGGCAACAAAACCAGCAAACTCTACTCGTCATGGTGAGACACTGAAGACCCCCTCTGGGACGAAGAAGAAAACCCTCTCTCATAGTCCACACTGAGTGGAGGTCCGAGTGGGAGCCAGAAAGCAGGAAACACAGACAAATATGGGCTGGGAAAGAAAACTCATTGTCCACACACATGATGGAGTACAAAGAAGATCTAACACAATCTACACATAAATTACTAAGATTAGTAAGTGAGGGGCGCCTGGGGGGCTCAGTCGGTGAAGCGTCTGCCTTCAGCTCAGGTCATGATCCCAGGGTCCTGAGGTCAAGTCCCACATCGGGTTCTCTGCTCTGTGGGAAGCCTGCTTCTCCCTCTGTCGCTCCCCCTGCTTGTGCGCTCTCTCCGACAAATAAATAAAATCTTTAAAAAAATAGTATCAGTAAGTCAGTTTGGCAGAGTTGCCAACTCCAAGATCAATGTACAAAAATCACTTGCACAAACCAATACATAGCGGTTATAAAACACATTTTAAGACATCACTGATGGGGCGCCTGGGGGGCTCAGTCGGTTAAGCATCTGCCTTTGGCTCAGGTCATGATCTCAGGGTCCTGGGATGGAGTCCTGCATCAGGCTCCCTGCTCCGTGGGGAGCCTGCTTCTCTGTCTCCCTCAACCCCCACCCCTGCTTGCTCTCTCTCTAATAAATAAATAAAATCTTTTTTTAAAAAGATATAATTGAGAATAGCATTTTAAAAATAAACTGTATAAAGATAAATCTAACAACAAATAAAGGAACCTCTACTCAAAAACTTAGAAAACATGAGTGAGAAAAATTAAAGTAACTCTCCAAATAAATGGAGAGGGATACCATGGTCATGGATTCAAAGACTCAATACTGTCAAGATTTTAATTCTCTCAAAACTAACCTACAGTCCCAACAGGATTTTGGGGGTGGGGGAACAAGATCGAGGGCATGCTCCACTGGACTTCAAGTTCCAGTAACTAAGACAGCATGCCACGGTGCAAGATGAACAGCAACAGCAAGGGAGGGGGGCACAGACACAGCTCAGTGGTTTATGGCCAAGGTGGCACTGCTGGTTGGGGGGGGGGGGGCAGGGAGGCTTTTTAGCAGTGACATTGGGACAACTGGTATACACAGAAACCAGTCCCAGCGCGGCTTGTCAACCTAAATGTGAAACCACAGAATAGGGAAAGACTCCACACACACAGCACAAAAAGCTCTAGCCATAAAGGAAAGGTTTAGGGCACTAAAATGGGGAATTTGTGATCACAGAAGACTTCACAAAGAGAGTGAAATGGCAAGTTACAGAGGAGGACAAGATTTTTTTAAACACAGAGCAGACTGAAGCATACAAAGACGCCATTTTTGAAGACCAATAATGGTTAAATGTGGGCAGTTTGGTTCAACATACCATAACCAACAAAATGCTCATATCTAAAATAAAGAAATTTCTTCTACAAAACAACAAAAAGGTAACCGTAGAAAAACAAGCAAAAGACTTAACAGGCACTTCACAAAAGACATTCAAAAAAGCCACAAACATGCAAAGCTGCTCAACCTGGATGATAAGAAAATGCAGATTTAAATCACAATGAGACACTACCATGCCCCCAGAATTGTTAACATCTAAAAGGCCAGGATGCGGGGCGCCTGGGTGGCTCAGTCGTTAAGCGTCTGCCTTCGGCTCAGGTCATGATCCCAGAGTCCTGGGATCAAGCCCCGCATTGGGCTCCCTGTTCAGCGGGAAGCCTGCTTCTCCCTCCCCCACTCCCCCTGCTTGTGTTCCCTCTCGCTGTGTCTCTCTCTGTCAAGTAAATAAATAAAATCTTTAAAAACAATAAAAAATAAAAGGCCAAGATGCAGAGCAGCAGGGACTGCACGTGCTGGAGGGAAGGTCAGTCGGCTCAGCTGCCTGGAAGCGGCTCTGCACTGTCCCCTCAAGGTGAACCGCTGCCACCCCACGACCCAGTGACGCCGCCTCCAGGGACAGGCCCCCCAGCCATGCGCGCGCACACGCACACCCACGCACAAGCCAACAGACAGCTGAGCTGTTCACCGCCTCAGCGTCGGACAAGACTAGGGGGAAGTATGTTGTAGTGTATTCATATAAGCTCTACACAGCGTCAAACACGAAGGAAAGGCACACAAAACAAATCCGCCACCTCCGCAACGTCGAGCTCTACCAGTCAAACACAGAACACACGCCGTCCGCAGGGTGCCCGTGCACGACGCAGGACGCAGTCAGAGCTAGCCGTCCGCTAGGACACGTGCTCAAGCAGCAAAGGAAAGTGAAGAGTGAGGCCACCCAAATGAGAACAGGGCTCCCTGCGGTGGGGGGCCCCGCCAGCACCCCCGTTCCCGACCTGGTGCAGTAGCTGAGCAGCTCTTAGGCGACACGACCTGGGCTGGGCTGCTTTACTCTGGGCACTTTCCCACACAGACAGGACGTTTTTCAACGGGCAAAAACGTTGAAAGAAAACCCAGCGAACTCCTAACCAAGACAAGTTCTCACTCCTGAATTTACAAACTGAGCCAAATATCTTGCATTCTAAACAGTTAGCTAATATATTAATTAAATAAAATAACTAAGACGAAAACGCACCCTGAGACCCGTTCCCCACCAACAGACTTACCCTGCTTAACCTGGAAACAGCCAGGGAGACGGAGGTCTTGAACTCCTCAGGGTTCTTCTGTGCCAAGGTGGTGATGAGGCTGGTGGCGGCGGTCACCACACCCTGAAGCAAACACACAATACACGCTGTGACTACAGCCAACATGCCTGATGCTGACTTCTCACTGTAAACTCATTTCCCAGATAAAATTCTCAACCGAGAGCAACAACCTGGAGCCCCTGGGCCAGATTCACAACTACTGTGACTGGCCCATAGTGTCTTTAAAAGTTGAGACAGCACACATCTGTCATTTTCTCTTTGGAACTTCTCTCTGAGAACCTTCTCTCTGAGAACCAATGCTGGCACCCCAGATCATGCCTCCATGGAGGCCTGCGCTGGACAGCAGCAGCTCTGGCAGAGTCCCTACCTGCCCTACTGCCTTCCTCTGGGTCTGGCCCCCTGTCTGGCTCTGGGGTCAGCTGCAGTCCCTGCAGCCCCTAATTTAAATCACTCCGTGTAGGGGCACCCAGCTGGCTCAGCCAGTAAAGCACACAACTCTTGATCTCAGAGTTGTGAGTTTGCGCCCCATGTTGGGTATATACATTACTTAAAAATAAAATCTTTAAAAAAAAAAAAAACATTCTGTATGGACCGGGGAGGGAGACATTACCTTTGGACTCATTTGAATCTTTACAATCCAAAAATGGGACCGTGGAAAACAGCAACTGAAAGAGCCCATTCTTTCCCTTCTTGAAAAAAGGTCCAAGCTCTATCTCTGCCATGCTGGTCCCTAAAGCACCCCAGGCCCTGGTGACACCCCTTCCCTGCAGAGCACCCCCATGCAGCGCCTGGCCTCAGTGCACAGGGATCCCCCACGCAGCATGGGGACATCTTTGCTGTTGTCCCAGGACAACTAGGAGTCACTCCCACCAATTCCTGTCTCTTGAAGGAAGATACTGCTTAAGTAAAGTTCTCTCATAAATATGGAATAGATAAAACAAAGGAACGATATTTATTGACAATGAAGATGCAAACAAAAGTCAGGAAGCGACTTGGATCATTGTTTAACCCCTCTGGTCCTCCTCCACTTCGCTCCTGAGCAGATGAGAGAGGGGTGACAGTTTCTGCAGCTGCAAAGGTGCGATGAGAGTGAGCTCCCAGCCACAACTAAGCGGCTCCTTCAGCTTTCTTTTTTTTTTTTTTTTTTTTTAAAGATTTTATTTATTTATTTGAGAGAGAGCAAGCACATGAGAGGGGGGAGGGTCAGAGGGAGAAGCAGACTCCCTGCTGAGCAGGGAGCCCGATGCGGGACTCGATCCAGGGACTCCAGGATCATGACCTGAGCCGAAGGCAGTCGCTTAACCAACTGAGCCACCCAGGCGCCCCCTCCTTCAGCTTTCTAATGACAACCTGAAAGCTGCCTTCAAGAAACGGATCTAACTGGCCTCGATGTCCACTTCTCGGTGAACAAAACAAGTACCAACTTGTTTCCCTCCCAAGAGAGCTCTAACACACTCAGTATTTATAAACACGCAAATTCCACCTGGGTAGAGTCATTCAGCACGGCTCCTAAGCGTTTGGGGCTCGTCCTGGCCCACCGGGAGGATAGAACAAGCCTCCATATTCTGACGAGAGTTGGCTGGGACTCTCGCTGGCTCCTGAGCACAGCTTCTCCCATCCTCTGCATCCCTGCAGGAGTCTTCGTAGAAGGGCAGTGTGAGAAAACCACGGGAGAGCCCAAATGGCCCCGGTGCTGTCCCTCTGGCCACAGCTTACTGCCCTGCCCCACGCAGACCCCCAGGCTCTTCCCCTGCTCTCAGAACACAGTGCAAACAGGGGCTTGCTTGCTCTTCATGGCCAGCTGACACTCCTCCTGGGCATTCCTAACCCTGAGACAAAGAAAGCCAAATCTCAGGCCGTATAAAGGACAGCCGCCCAGAGAACAGAGAACACGCACCGAGAAGAGGAGAGATGGAAAAAGACAGGGTGACGGGCCTGGCCTTCCTGCGGTCCACCTGGGCCAGCCCCTCCTCCTCCTGCCCTCCGAGCTGCTGCGGCGGCCTCTGCAGCCAAGCAGGTGCCAGCAGTGCGGCTGGCAAGGCACCGTCGTGCACATCCAACTGTAAAAGCGAACCACACCCCGGCCCACAGAACGCCTTCGGGGTCAGAGGAGAGGCGCCCTCGCGCTACCACTCTGAGAAGTGCTGACTGTGAACACCTGTCAGCCATGCAGCTCGGGCCCCCTTGGCTGCCCCAGCTCTGAGCCTTCAGCACCTCCTGGCCCAAGTCTGGGTCTGCGAGAAGCCACTGAGTCCCTCTGAGCCCCGGTTTCCATAGGCGTAAAACTGAAAAGAGCCCCCCTGCCTCCCAGGGTCTGCCTGGTGGGCAACTCGTGGCCTCAAGCCTCACACCCTCCTGCATGGCTTCCTGATTCCACCGGTGGAGTCTGGGTTGCACTGAGCGGGACCAGAGTGACGCGGCGTGCACTCCCAACACCGCCGCCCAGATGCGTCCCCCTCTCCCTACAACATGGCTGCACAGACCGGGCTCCACTCTGAGGAAGGGCTGCCCCACTTGGACACAAACATCCCAGGAAGCGTGGGCCACGACAACGTGGGAACAGACCAGGGGCTGCCACGGCACAGCAAGCGTGCCGACACAGCCACCAGCTCTCTCCTCTGAATCTGCATGCCACAATCATTTATTTTTAATTAATTGTTTTTTTGGAGAGGGAGAAGGAATGAGGGACAGAGGGAGAGAATCTCAAGCAGGCTCCCCACTGAACACGAAGCCCGCTTCAGGGCTCAACCCCACAACCCTGAGATCATAACCTGAGCCAAAATCAAGAGTTGGACGCTCAACTGGCTGAAGGCACCCCTATTTTTAATTTAATTTTTAAGGTAGATTCCTCTCTGGGAAAAAACACAGTAACCAGCTAACATACTCATACCTAGATCTACTGAGCAGGAAAAATCTGTGTTGAATCTCAATTCTCTCATTTATACAATAGAATTCACGCAACCCAAAGCCACCGTGCCCAGCATCTGCTCCTACTTGACCCCACCTCCTGGTGTCACGTCCCTGCGTGCCCCTTCCAGTGCGGACAGCACCTGTGTCCCAGGTCTAACCACAACCACCAAGTCGCCCTACACCTCCTGTCCTTTTCTAGGACACAGGGAGGACAGTCAGGCCTGGCCTGTGCAGTGGCCACGCTGGAGCTTAGGTCAGGGTCACAGGATGCCCTCCTCAACACCCCAGGCAGACAAGCATACCTCGTGGCGTGCCCTCCCTGGACAGGGTATTTCCAGAAGACACTGGTCTCTGTTTTGTTTATCTGCGCAGCATGCAGAAGGCCCTTCCAATGACGAGTTCTGCAGTGGGCCAGAGGCCACGTCTGTGTTGTCCCGTCCCCAGGAAGGGGGGAGCTCCTCCCCCAGCCACAGAGGCCCCCAAGTGCTCACACGCTCAATGGGCTGAGCTGTGGAAGTCTCCCCACAGCCTCATAAGAAGCCACACTGAGCTGCTTTCACAATGGCGATTTCAGAAAACGGTTACTTGGTGTGGCGAGGGGGGACGCTAATCCAAAGGCATTTACCAAATGCTGGTCGTTGAGAAGGTGCACCACTCGGGACGTCCAGTCACCCATGGGGACAAGATCAGGAGACGTTCTGTACAAACGCAGCAAACACAGGGCGGCGCTCTGCTTCACACTGTCCATGGTGTCTCTGAAAGACAGACATTGGTGGTCACGCAAGAACTCAGCCGGCACCCCACGTGGCCCCAACAAGCTGAGCATGGCCCCGGGCCTCACAGAGAATACCCCAGAGTAACCTGGAGACCAGGTGGCATGCCCACCTCCTGTGAGAGGTCTTGGTGTGGACCATGTCTGGACACTGATGGCTGGCTGCTCTAAAGACTTGCTTCAGACTCCACCTCAAAGACAATCGACAGCACAGAGTCCTGCTGGGAAGCCTCTCACCTCCAGAAGTGCCAGTTCTGGTGTTTTTCCCAACTGCTGAATATGACCTTGGCTATGCAAGATGGAGCATAGTCAACCAATGTTCCTCTCTGTTTGGATTACAGTGATTTTTTTTTCTTACAATTCACTTAATAACCACAGTCAAAACAGACAGTGTCAGAGCCTTGCACTACCACAAACTCCCCTGGTGATTCCCTCCCGCCCCTAAAGCGTGGCTGATTAGGAAAAGCAGGGCTCCTGCACTGTGGAGCCCAGCGCCCCAGGAACGCAGTGAACACTGAGAAGCTAGGTCAGAACAACTGCAGACACCCCAGGAGAGGGGCATTTGGAGAGTTTCCTGTTCAGGCTTGAGGGTAGACAATATTCCCAATGCTCTGTTTATCCCTCCTCCCTCAACCCCAGCTGAACTCTGCGGAGCAACCAAGAAAGCAACAGGCCCACCAAGGAGTAGACCGGTGCAGGTCGTCTGAAAAAGAACAAGTCGGCGTTCTTAAAGCACTGGTTAGAACAGCAGGGGCTCTTGTTCCACGCAGAGGGGAAGAGAAGAGTTTGGGGACTAGCTTTCCCATCTACCTCCCTGGTAGCTTTCGTATTCCTAAATGAGTCCACCCAACACGAGAAATCCCCAAGCCGCTCCAAAGAGAAATTACCTTAGTAAAAAATTCTGTTGGATGCTAATACCCCTGGGGAGCAACAGATAGCGTGCCCCTCTCTCTGGCAGCACACCCTGCAGGCCTCCTGGCACAACCGCGAGGGCTTCAACTAGCCAGTGTGTTTCCATGCTTGCAACGGCGCATCCCAACTAGCCCGGGGGAGCCTTCCCACCCCGCTGTTCCCACAGGCCTCCGATGCCCACATGGGAAGAACATTCAAGGAGAGGGGAGACCAACGTCCAGCATCCCTGAGGAGGCCAGGGAGACCGCTGCCCACTTTGTTCCCGCTCTGTCTCGGGCCCAGGGCAGGCAGTACACAGACGTGTTCACTGGTGTGTGCCAGGAACGGGGAAGGGGCCAGGCAGCGGCCAGAGAGAGCAAAGAGGACCAGGGAAGGCCTTGCCAGACCTGCAGTAGCCCTAACGGAGGAGGAAAAGAGAGCACCATCAGGCCCTGAGCCCACACCCTCCCCAGCCATCTTCCGGACGGACCCGAAGCCTCTTCCAGCTTGGTGACTTTGTTCTCAGGGTGCCCACTGTGCCCTGCAGCCCCCATCGGCACACATGGAATGGCATCATCTCGGCCCCCCACTTGGTTCCTCAGCTCTGCAGCCCCTTCCAGGGCACGACGTGCTCCTGGCGCCCTGTCTATGAGCCTTCCCCACTCACAGTCCTCTGGGGCCTCGCCTCCAGCCTGGCCTGTTTGCCTCTGGCAGCACACGCCCCGGACACTCCTCCGGAGCTTGTGGGGCCACAGCCCTTCTCATCACTCGTCTAGGCCAGGGCTTGCCCCCGAGGCACAGCCGGCCCTTGGGGCGGGGCGCCCCATGCACTGCAGCATGTGGAGCAGCATCCCTGGCATCCGCTCCCAGAGCACTGCGGCCTCGGTCTGCTCACTGCCGGTCGTCCTGGAGAAGCTGGTCCCCCAGGTCCTGACAAAGTGCCCGGGACTGGCGCCCTTGTTGAGCCAGACATGTCACCAAGGTGTGGGCCCTGGGTTAGTTTCTCAACTTAGCAGAGTCCCAGAACACGAAGCAGGGCCCTGCCTCTGCCACACCCCATGGCACTGGACAGCCCAGCGTGGTTTCAAACTCCTCCAGAGCTGCCTGCTCAGCCCTGTGTAGCCTCTCTCCAAATTCAAGGGGCCACTGGAGGTGGGTTTCTAAAAATTCTCAGGATTTGGGTGCTCGACCTTTTCCTCGGTAATGCTCCTGAGAAAGGGCAAGAAGGAGCCCTATGCCACACCACAGGACGGCTGTGTCCCTTCTTCCACGGCCCTTCTTGGTTGGTTGTGGTTGGCAGGGTTCTTCTTTCATCTACTTTAAACCCCGGTGTTACTGGGGGAGCAATGGTATGAGTGGACGTCCCCAGGCACCTAGACATACCGGTCTCCCACCACGTAAGACAGGCAGATGAACTCATCCGATAAATTCTTTACGCAAACTTCACACAAGAGACATACCCAGCTACAAGGATTTTTGGAATCTCCCCGGCGAAGGCCTCGGCCATCTCGCGGCTGCCCACATTTGCAATGCAATGCAGGGCCAGACCCATGAAGGTGGGGTTCCGACTGGCCAGGTCATTCTTGATGGCGTTGTTGATGAGCCGGATCAGCTCGCTGTTGGAGTTCACCAGCACAGAG
This sequence comes from Phoca vitulina, assembly GCF_004348235.1. Taxonomy (NCBI): domain Eukaryota; kingdom Metazoa; phylum Chordata; class Mammalia; order Carnivora; family Phocidae; genus Phoca; species Phoca vitulina. The sequence continues at coordinate 37,795,681 of NW_022589719.1, forward strand.
ATGAAGAGGTAGCCCTGGGTTCCAGAGAGAGAGAAGAGGACAGAGAGCTCACAACCACTGGAGCCAACATGGGACAGCAATGCACACACGTCCAGCCTTTGAGAAGCCTCCCGAGGCCTCCGGTCTGCCTGTGTCCTGCAGGAGGAGCCAGGCCACTCTGATGAAAACACCAGTTCCGTGAAAGAAGCAAAGTGTCTGCTTCCGGCTCCACCGTGAGACAGCCCTGTGGGACACACCTGAGAGGCACTTAGCCAGATGTCCCCCCGGTCCCCACCCCCGCCGCCCGTCCCACCCACCTATCCGTGGTACCATGTGTGAGCATGCTGGACTCACTGCTGTCCCGAACAGGGTGAACCCTGACTGGAAGGCCCTAAGAAAGTGCGGTGAGTTCCAGAAACCCTGCGGACTGCAGCTTTACCCCTCTCTCCATCTGCCTCTGTGCCCTCAGCTTCCCCTCACCACTGGCTAAACTGCAGCCCTGTGACACCCCCCATTGGCACCCTCCCCAGGCAGGGGGACACAGTGGCCTTCCTGAGACCCATCTGATCCCTGACCATGCCAGTGAACTCCTGTGTCGCTTCCTGTCGGTCTTGGGAGGAAGGCCCTGCCACACAGCCACGTCCTCACCTCCATTCCAGATACTGCTGCCCCCTTCAGCTCTGCACTCCCTGCACGTGCCCCTGGCGGGGTGCTACCTGCTCGGTCTGCCCTCATCCCCCAGTTAACTCCTCCTCATTCTGTGCCCACTCAGGATGCCCTCCCCAGGGGACCTTCCCTACTGGCCACAGTCTTCCCTGGGTCCCAGAGGGCGCCACACACCTCCTTCCCTGGGCACCGGCCGCAGCTATAATTCTCTCTCTGTGGGGTGGACAATGCCATCTCCTCACTAGAAAAGAGCAGGGCCCACGTCTGCTTCTGGTCACTATGTCCCCGGGGCCTCCCAGTGCACTGCTTGGTCCATGGCAGACACCCAAATTCTTACTGGGTAAATACCAATACTTTACAAAATTCCTGGGGGATCTAGGGTTTTTTGTTTTTTTTTTTTACTTGCTGTAAGTTAAATTTTTGGACAGAGAAAACTGTTACTTCACAACACTGCAGAAAACAGAAGTATCATTACTCCCAAGAGGCTACAGGGCTCAAGTTACAAAGCCTGAGAGGGCTCCAGGTGCCCAGGTACTAGCACCGTCTAGAAGGCGCCAGAAGCTGACAGCAAGGCCAGGGCACAGCCATCTGCAGCTCCAGCTCTTAAGCCATGCAGCTGTGGTGTCCTTGTCAGAAACAGAAAGTGATACCAGAGGCCACCAAGGCAAGGGGTCTGGGCCAGTGCATTAGCCCGGCGCTGCAGGGAAGGAAACAGGCGTGTCCAAGACACCCATCACATCCAACCCGGGCTTCGTGCAGCGTCTGGCTAGACCCACAGCAAATTCCCAGCTGCAGGGAAGTTGTAAAGAAAGAGCAAGAAAAGAAATGGCCACCTTATCAGAAGAACCTTGCACAGGAAAAGAGCCCCTTCCATCAGCAGGACTGCTTCCCGAAGGAGAGGGAGGCCCTGGGGCCACCTCAGTTGTCTTCAATGCCAGCCCCGCCCTGAGCCCTCGACCCCCTTGGCGACACTCACGATCTGCTTCTCTGTGTATCTGTTGGAGCTCAGCAGGTTCACGGCCTCCATGTGCCCAAAGTCAATGTCATGACCCAGGAGAAAGATGAAGAGCAACTTGCAGACGTATTTTTTTTTACTATAGCCATCAAGAGCCTTGTCACCTACAGAAAAGGTGGGTGAGGCGGGGAGAGCAGAGAAGTCATCAGCAGGAGCCAGACAACAGAAAGCACGGGCTGGCCTGCCACAGAGAGGCAACCGCCCACCAGACACGTGGCACAGCTGTGCTGAGTGCAAGTGATGTTTCTAGACCGGGTGGTGCACATCAGAATCCAAAGGTTTGGCTTCCCTTAAAAACAGAAACCAGAATCCCTGGCAGCAAGAGTTCTGCCCTCCCAAGACCACCCTGCCAGGGCCCAGGAGCCAGCCCCAACTTACACCAGCAAGTCAGTCTTTTTTTTTTTTTTTTTTTTTAAGATTTTATTTATTTATTTGACACAGAGAGAGAGACAGTGAGAGAGGGAACACAAGCAGGGGGAGTGGGAGAGGGAGAACCAGGCTTCCCGCTGAGCAGGGAGCCCGACGTGGGGCTCGATCCCAGGACCCCGGGATCATGACCTGAGCCGAAGGCAGACGCCCACGGACTGAGCCCCCCAGTGCCCCCCATAGTCAGTCTTTTAAATAAGTTTATTAACAAAGGCAGATAAGTGTGCTCTAAATGATCCCCCTTTCACTTCAGTTTTAGGACAAATCACCCCCCACCCACAGAAATCACACACAGGAAGACAGGGGCAGGGCGCTTGGGTGGCTCAGTCGGTTGAGCATCTGTCTGACTGTTGGTTTCGGCTCGAGTCGTGAACTCAGGAGGTTGTGATGGCAGGGTTGTGGGATCGAGCCTCGTGTCGGGCTCTGCACTCAGCGCAGTCTGCCTGTCCCTCTCCCTCTGCTGCTCCCCCCAACGCCCATGCTCGCTCTTTCTCTCTAAAACAAATAAAATCTTAAAAAAAAAAAGACCAGAGGGGCCCATGTCTTCAACCTAATCACAGCACGACTGAGCCCCTCACTAGAGATTGTGACAAGACACATCACCGGCAGAATACAAAATGCTATTTTAAAAAGGACCACCCTGCACCACCTAAGTAGAAGTTCTTAACCTCCCCTGACAAGGGTACAATATTCCTTCGAGTCAACCATTAGCAGACTACAGAGGTAACAACCAGAAAGACTGGTCATCTTACTGCGCTGGGTCTTCCAGTGACATTGCTGCCCCATGTGGGACACAGGTGGGCCGAATGGGACTCAGGGGAAATGGGAAGGTAAGGACAGCAGTGGTCATCACTGGTGAGGGGTCGGGAGACTTGTACTCCCTGGATGAGCACTGGCTGACCCCAAAGGGTGGTCTAGAAGAAAGACCCCCACCCAAGATTTCCTAGGATGACAATCCAATGTCAGCCAGCCAGCTGGTCACCTCGCCTGGAGAAGTTCTGAGAAACCCTCCCTCCTTTTCACCAACAAACTGACATATGACATATAATATAATGACCAAACAATATAAAAAGAGGGGAGGCCTGGTTCCCTCCCCACCACCCCCCACTCACTCATCTGCTCCCTGCACCTGGGGAGCCCAGCTCTGTCACTTCCTGGTTGGGAAACATCCCATCTGCGTGGGAGAGCGTATGTAGGCATGGGGCACGCAGCCCAGGGCAAACAGCAATGATCTCCATCTCCTCCCCACACAGTCGTCCTTTAAGAACCAGCCTGGATTCCATCGCCTTCAGGAAGCCTCCTTTGACAATCAAGCCTGAAATACCACCCGGCCTCCTCTCACCTCCTGGAGACTGGTCCCTGCTACTCAGAGCACATCTTAAAGGAAAACACAGCAGTGTCGGAAAAGGGAACACTAACAGTTCAGTCAGACTGAGCTCCGTGGAGACAGCCACGGAAGCACCTGGGGGCTCCTTCCCTGAAGCAGCCTGACTGGTTTCTGCTCCTGCAGGACCCAGGACACTGGGTCCCTCTGCCAGTCCTCCGTGATGCTGGGAGACTTCCAGCAGGCACATATTTCAAGGCTGAGCCTATAAGAGAGTAAGGGCCATCACTAAGGCAAGAACAATCAGGCATCTCTCAGCCCTGAGGCAGCTGTGAGAGACGGTGACTGCCAATACCCAGAACGCGGTTTGGGGGACTCACAAGGTACTGCAGAGAGCTGCAGACTCACCTGGGTCCCAGCCCAGAGGGGAGTCAACAGGGCACCCTGCCGGAAGCCAGAGCACCCAAAGGGGCTACATCTCGAGTGAGAGGATAGCAGAGGGAACCTGCGCCCCCGAAGGGCACCAGCAGGGAGACTTGCCTATTTGTGCCAACAGCTCAGTGCAATTGGGAAAGAAATGTCAGCCCCGAGGGCCCACACTCTGCCTACACGCCTCCCCCAGGTGCCTTCCTCGTACAGCCCCACCTGCTCCTAGGGGCTCCTCACCTGCTCAAGAGTGACCTGTGGGGAAGCCTTTCACTGATCGCCCCAGCCTTGGGGCCTGCCATAGGGAGCCCGTGTAGGTTTGGCAGGCTTCCCCAAGCCTGGCTGCCGCGGGAAGCACTGTCACTTCCAGGATGCGTGCTGGAGTCTGGCTGCGGGGGTTCCTGTGGAGCTTCACATGGTCTGGGGTTAGGGCTGCAGAGTTCACAGTGACTCCACTGCTTTCTCTGGCAAGTTTCAAGCCACCAGCCTTCCCAGCAGCAGCCAGCTACAAGGGCTGCAGACTATGGGACCAGGTCACCTCCAGGCTCAAGAGTGACATTAGAGCACCCCCTGCCTCAGTTGACCCGGGGAAGGAGGGAGACGCCAGGGGCCCGAGTGTAGGAACCTGCACTTTGGCCTCAGTGAGAGGCCTCGAAAACAAAAAGCTCTGCTTGTTCCACAGCCCAGATGCTTGTTTCTGTCAACAAAGTGTGCTTGCTGGCTCCGTGTGCATTCACACGGCCCCCTCACGAGTCAGACCCAAGCACAGACCCAAGCACGGAGTGTGCCAGAAACCCCCTCCATGTGTGTGAGGAGCCTCGCATCCTGACGGCCCTCCACAGAGCACTGCTGGGCCCGGCTCCTCGTTCTTCTCCCAAGTACAGAACTCGCTGGCGGAACACAGTGTCCTCGTGACACTGGTCAGTTCCGATGGCTCTTCCACGAATGGCCCCAGGCAGAACCCCTCTGCATACCTCTCCCTCATGGCTATCTCGGTAGAAAGCCATCAGAGGGACACGGCCACCAAAGTGGCCCTCCTGCAGTTTGGGGTGAGGACCCACGACAACCTCTAGGCCCCACCCTGCCCATGACCTGCACACAGCCCCCTCAGTATGACTCCAGTGCCCAGGCCAGCATCCAGATTCCCTCTGCAGCCCCAGGCCACTCGCCTGCATGAGGAGAGTCACCACCCTGTGCGCTCCCGATAGCCTGTGCCTTGGCCGGGCCAAACCAGCTACCTTCTCTGCTCTCCAGGGAGTTGAGCTAGCCCCTTGTTCCAAGGAGGGGGCCTCCAAATCTGTTCTCCTGGGGGTTCGCCTTCACCCCAAGGGGCCACACTACCTCCTTGGGCCTTGCAGTCCCCCTTGGCAGAGCTCAGGAGTTCCCCCACAGTGACCGTCCGTCTAACCCACTGTGGTTCCACTCTCCTGACCAGACTGGACTGAGATGGTCCTCAAAATGTTGGTTTCAGCATGGGCTAGAATTGTGTTTTCATTCCAGTAATTTCAAAATGTGAAATCACACTTCTCCTGCCTGAAAGGGGGTGGCTCATGTCCCTCCCTTGCTGTGAAGATCAGAGTAGAGAGGAGGCAGGAAAGCAGGCCACACACACCACATCCTGACTGAGGATCAGGATCCAGTCTGCACCCCTGGGGCCCCCAAACTTCTCTACGGCCCCCTCTTCAGGGGGCTGATACAGAAATAAAGCAGGACACCACACCTGGGGCTGAGCAGCGCCCGAGACAAAGTGAGAGCACAACAGAGGCTTATGAGGACCATGTATCAATGGCTCTTAAGACACATGCCGATTTCAGAACACGAACTGTGAAAAAAGCTCCAAGCTCCTTATCAGAATGACTAAAACCTGGTATTTCTGTAACAATGTATTAAGCAATAAGACACAAGACTGGAGAGTAAGTCAGTCGCCACCGCATCCAGGCGCACAGACAAACAAGCTCCCTCCTTCTCAAGTGCTGGGGCTGGAGGGAAGGAGGCAGGTGCCCCTGACAGTCGCCTGCCATCAGGGTCAGAGCCAGGTCAGCCTGTGGACCTGCTGCTCCCTGGCACTTGCCCCTCCTGCCACACCCCAGCAGCGATTAACCTGGTAACACCCACTCAGTCACTCGTGCTTCTCAAGGCCCACCCATCCTGTCTCTTTCAAAAGTGGTGATGGCCAAAATTCGTCCAAGATAAGCCCTCTTTAGGGACAGGGGAGACGCAGCCAGCCCAATGTCGGCAAGCTTTACTCACGACCCCAGCAGACCTCAGACTGACATGAATTTGTCATTTGTGCCTTAAGGACTGGACCCTTGTGCTGAACACAGACGTGGCCTGGGACACACAGGATTCCAAACCCTCAGCCTCTATGCGGGGTCACGTGGGCAATCACATAAAGTAGGGATAGGGCACCTAGCCCACTAGGAGGTCTGAACATGGCCAGCCCGAGTCAGACCCTATCTTGCCCAGAAAGATGTCCTCACCTGACGAAGAAGATGCCAGCAAGAACCGGCAGAGTGCGGGCACAACCTTCTGTCACTAGGGCAATGCATCCAAGTCCCAGTAACCAGGTCCTTCCAGATGTTTCTGAGCTGTGATCCTTTTCCACCCTTTTTCTCACAGAGATTGGTGCTCAACAAGTATCTTCTTATGTTCAAAGAGGTAAAAAGAATAAGATACCAAGGATGGACATGGAATTTCCTCGCTTCTGCACCCTGACGATACACTTCCCTCGCCCCTCATGCCATCTGTCCACCTCCTCCATAAACTGTCTTAGAAAGGCTCACACCAGAGAATCCACTCCTCCTCCCCCCATCCCCGCAGACCCGAGGCGTTTTCTTTACTCTGTATGATGCTTCCTGATTTTAGTGGCAAAAAAAAGGGAGACGCAAATTAAAACCACAACGAGGTACCACCGCACACGCACCACAGTAACTAACCCTTACGGGATTAAGCATTCCAGGTGCGGGCGAGACTGGGGGGGGAACCGGGACTGCTCACACACGGCAGGCAGGAGCACAACACGCACAGCCACTCTGGGAAGTGGCGTGGCGGCTTCCCACAGGGTGAGTGCCCGAGGCGTGTGCACCGGGGAGTGCTCGCCGCAGCTCCGCCCCTCACCGTCAAGCACTGGGCACCAGCAGAATGTCTGTCCCCGGGCAAGTGCACATGCCGTGCGGGAAGCCCTCCCGGAGGCACCAGCACAGGCCTCGCGAGTACACCCTGGCTGCACCACGCTCAAGTGGAGACCGCAGCCGCGAGAGACCTCATACCCGGTTCCTTTCACGTGACTTCTCCAGAAACAGCAAAGCGACAGTGACAGAAAGCAGGCCTGTGGCTGCTGGGGACTGAGGAAGGTGGCCGAGAGCCAAGGGACACAAGAGAACATGCGTGGTGCTGGAAAGGTTCTGTTCCGTCTGTGCTGACGGCTGCAAAAATACACACATCTGCCAAATTCCAAGTACACACTTAAGATGAGCAAATTTTACTGTGAGTAAATATCTCAGAAAGCCCATTTTTAAAACATTACCATCAAATACACCAAGAAGAAAAGCACCGAAGATGACAGCACGGGCAAAGCACGGGGCTCCTGTCGGGAGCCGGCATACGCCACACCCCTCACGGTGGGCTTTCACACTTGCCCCCTAAAAAGCTGTGGGTTATTTAAGTCTTTCTACACCTACAATAACCTAAGTTCTTCATGGGAACTTCTCTGTTCACATGTGCACCCCTAGAACTTAGGGGACACCCAGCAGTCATTCAAGTTAGCGTATACCGTCTGGTAAACTGCAGACAAGCAGAGATAAGCAATCATCGTGTCCTTGTAAACCTAACACAGCAGCTGTTTTCCAATGGTTTCAAGACAGAGTGTGCTGGTTAATGTCATAAAAACTACCCCATTCCACCCCAAAACTCAGTGGCTTACATGACAAGCACCGACATCTTGCTAATGAGTCTCGGCAAGGGTGGCCTCCAGCCAGGAGCAGGATCAAGGCCTGCACAGGGTGCCTCTCCTTCTCTCTGCACAGCAGCACCCAAAGCATGTTCTTCTCACGGAGGTGATGGGAAGATCCCCAAGGGGCAAGTGGAAACGAGCTAGGTTTTAAAGTGCGTGCAGACACTGTCTACATCCCACTGGCCACGTCACACGACCAAGCCCCACACCTCTCCTCCAATGACAGAGCTCACCAGTGAAGCCATCGGCCTCCAGCTCTCTTGAAGGCAAGGTCTGGGATTATAGATGCAACTTTCTAATGTTCCTAGCACTGTAACATTTCATCACCTCTTGTCTGTTTGGTGTCAAGTATTTTACTTCCACGTGTATTTATAACTCCCCAAGACCATTTCCTGCACAACGATCGTGCACAGTTCTCTACATATCTACCACTCCTTCCCTTTTCTTCCGCACCCCTCACCTCTCCTCTGGGATTATTTGTTTCTGGCCTGAAGTACATCCTTTAGAATTTCGTGGGAAACTCATAGGAAACTCCATTTTTGTCTGAAAAAGTTCCATTTCAGCTTCATTCTTAGAAGACAGTCTTGCTGGGCAGTCTCCAGCTGGTTGTTCAGCACGCTGCCATCCTGCAGTCCACTGTGTGTGCTGCCACGCGGCAGCACAGCACACCCCCTGCCTGGCTACTCCCAGGACCGCCTGTCTCTGGACTTCTGTGTTCCCATGGTAACGTGTCTACGCGCACGTTTCACTGCAGTTCAGTAAGTCTCATACATTTTTTTTTTAGGATACACAAATTTATTAAAATTTTGAAAATATTTAACAATTTACTGAGGTCAGAAAAATAAATTCCTAATATATAAAATCTAGAAAGGTAGAATTAGGCATTAGATTTCAAAGGATTTAGGAAAGAAAAAAAAAAACCATGGTTAGATGCCACGAAGTAGGCGGCAATGCCTCACCCATGTGCGTGCTGTCAGGCCCGAGGGCCTCTTCCATCCTTGTCAAGGGGAGCACGGACCTTCTTCCCTTCCGCACACACGATTTCATGCAGTCTTCAAGCTCTCACATCCTCCCTCCTTTCCTCTGGGACACCAATTACACCTTTCAGACTTTTTCACCACACCCGTCTGTCTCACCCACTGCTGTGTCCTTTATCTGCCCCCCATCTGTGCTGTGTCCAGGACAGGTTTGGTTCTTACCTATCATTCAGAGCACTAATCTCTCTGCAATTACGTGTGCTATCTGAAACCCAGAGTCCTGCATTCTGGTTACTGCAGGTCTCGGTTCTGGAATGTCCATCTGCCATGTCACCTTTAACACCACAAGTCTCCTGCTCAAAATTTCAAAATTTCTTTAAAAATGGTAGACTTACTTCTTTCCTGTGACCTGATCTGTGATCTAGTCTCAGATTCTCTGCTGGTTCTGGCTCATGCCGTCCTGATGTGCACGGTCACTGTGACTGTATGCTGGACGCTGAGTGTGAGAAATCAGTTGTAGGAATCATGTGCACCTCCAATGATAGTGCCCGCATCCGGAGGGCTGTTCTCTTACCTGAAGCCAAGTGGGGCTTCTGTGGTGCACCCAGGTGTCCAAAGCCCCGCTGCACATCTGTGACAGTCCACTCCTGCCCTTAGGGCCTTGCTTTGAAAGTCTCAGTGTAACGTGGAAGGGTCTCCACTTCTGGTGGGCTCTGGGCTTTGATCTTTCTCCTAGACCAGGGTTGCCCACCCTCGGCACTTTGACATCTGTCCTGTGCGTGGTAGGACGGTTAGTAGCCTCCCTGACCTCCACCCGCTAGATGGCAGCAGTGCACACCCTCCCGGCTGTGACAAAGAGCATGGTCTCCAGATGTGGCCAATGTCCCCTGGATGGCAAAATCACACTGACAGGTAACCAGCCCTCTTGACTCTCATGGAGACCAAAATGTCTATGTTTCACAGCCCCTTCTTTGGGATTAGCAGATGCTCTCGAGGCACAAACAGCCCAGTGCTGTACTTGCTTATGTGGACACACACCTCCTCCTAGGGAGTCTCAGGACTCCTCCTTTTTTCTTGTCACTCGATGAGACTTCCAAGATTTTTTTTGATATTGTGTCTCTTTCGGTTTTCAGTGGAAGGTGTGGCTGACGTCTGCACAGTCCAACATGGCAGCTTCTAGCCACACACGGCTGCTGAGCACCTGAAGTGTGGCTAGTCTGAACCGAGCGGGCTCTAAGTGTACAACCAGATTTCAAAGACTTGCATGAAAAAGATGTTAAGATACCTCTTTGTAGAAAGAGGTATCTTTTTCTACTCACTACATGTTGCAGCATACTAGATTAAATAAAAATAGGTTTTTTAAAGTTTTGTTTTTTGTTTTTTTAGTAATCTCTACACCCAACATGGGGCTCAAACACAACCCCAAGATCAGGAGTCGCATGCTCTTGGTGACTAAGCCAGCCAGGCGCCCCTAAAATTAGTTTCATGTGCTTCTTTTTACTTTTTTTAAATGTGGCTACTGGAAAATTTAGAATTATACGCATGTCTGCATTAGTGACTTGCATTCTATTTCTCCCGGATGACACAGACCTACACTATCTTATCTGCCGTAACTGAAGCAGCAGTCCCCCAGGGTGCACATTTCTGAGGACAAAGGGTAGGTCTTCTCTTCTCTGTTACTAGTCAGGGCAGATACATACTCAATAATGCCAACTGGTTAACAGAGAAGAGGGAACCTCCTTCCCTATCCAGGACAGCTTAGCTTAGGCAGGCACGAAGACAGAAGAAACAAGAGAAGTCTTGTTTGCCCTAAAACATTTACACAGAGAATCTGAAGATTTACCATCCGGAGGGCTATGAACTCTTTTTTTTTAATTTATTATTTTTTTATTTTATTATGTTATGTTAATCACCATACATTACATCATTAGTTTTGTTTTGTTTTGTTTTTTAAGATTTTATTTATTTATTTGACAGAGAGAGACACAGCGAGAGAGGGAACACAAGCAGGGGGAGTGGGAGAGGGAGAAGCAGGCTTCCCGCGGAGCAGGGAGCCAGATGCGGGGCTCAATCCCAGCACCCTGGGATCATGATCTGAGCCAAAGGCAGACGCTTAACAACTGAGCCACCCAGGTGCCCCCATTAGTTTTTGATGTAGTGTTCCATGATTCATTGTTTGCATATAACACCCAGTGCTCCATTCAATACGTGCCCTCTTTAATACCCATCACCAGGCTAACCCATCCCCCCTCCCCCTCCCCTCTAGAACCCTGTTTGTTTCTCAGAATCCATAGTCTCTCATGGTTCGTCTCCCCCTCCGATTCCCCCCCCTTCATTTTTCCCTTCCTACTTTTTTTTTTTTTTTAACATATAATGTATTATTTGTCTCAGAGGTACAGGTCTGTGATTCATCAGTCTTACACAATTCACAGCACTCACCATAGCACATACCCCCCCCCAATGTCCATCACCCAGCCACCCCATCCCTCCCACCCCCCACCACTCCAGCAACCTTCAGTTTGTTTCCTGAGATTAAGAGTCTCTTATGGGGGCGTCTGGGTGGCTCAGTTGGTTAAACGACTGCCTTTGGCTCAGGTCATGATCCTGGAGCCCCGGGATCGAGTCCCACATCGGGCTCCCTGCTCAGCAGGGAGTCTGCTTCTCCCTCTGAGCCTCCTCCCTCTCATGCTCTCTGTCTCTCATTCTCTCTCTCGCAAATAAATAAAATCTTAAAAAAAAAAAAAAAAAAAAGAGTCTCTTATGGTTTGTCTCCCTCTCTGGTTTCATCTGGTTTCATTATTTCCTCCCTTCCCCTATGATCCTCTATCTTGTTTCTCAAATTCCTCATATCAGTGAGATCATAGATACTTGTCTTTCTCTGATTGACTTATTTCGCTTAGCGTAATGCCCTCTAGTTCCATCCACATTGTTGCAAATGGCAAGATGTTAATTTTTTGATGGCTGCATAATATTCCATCATATATATATATATATACCACATCTTCTTTATCCATTCATCTGTTGATGGACATCTAGGCTCTTTCCATAGTTTGGCTATTGTGGACATTGCTGCTATAAACACTGGGGTCTATGTACCCCTTCGGATCACTACGTTTGTATCCTTGGGGTAAATACCCAGTAGTGCAATTGCTGGGTCGTAGGGTAGCTCTATTTTCAACTTTTTGAGGAACCTCCATACTGTTTTCCAGAGTGGCCGCACCAGCTTGCATTCCCACCAACAGTGTAGGAGGGTTCCCCTTTCTCCGCATCCTTGCCAACATCTGTCGTTTCCTGACTTGTTAATTTTAGCCCTTCTGACTGTGTGAGGTGGTATCTCATTGAGGTTTTGACTTGGATTTCCCTGATGCCCAAAGCATGTTTTCATAAGTCTGGTAGCCATTTGTATGTCTTCCTTGGAGAAATATCTTTTCATGCCTTCTGCCCATTTCTTGATTGGATTATTTGAGTATTGTTGTATTGTGTTGTATTATTTGGGTATTGAGTTTGATAAGTTCTTTATAGATTTTGGATACTAGCCCTTTATCTGATATGTCATTTGCAAATATCTTCTCCCATTCTGTTGGCTGTCTTTTGGTTTTGTTGACTGTTTCCTTTGCTGTGCAGAAGCTTTTTATCTTGATGAAGTCCCAATAGTTCATTTTTGCCCTTGCTTCCTTTGCCTTTGGCGATGTTTCTAGGAAGAAGTTGCTGTGGCCGAGGTCGAAGAGGTTGCTGCCTGTGTTCTCCCCAAGGATTTTAATGGATTCTTGTCTCACATTTAGGTCTTTCATCCATTTGGAGTCTATTTTTGTGTGTGGTGTAAGGAAATGGTCCAGTTTCATTCTTCTGCATGTGGCTGTCCACTTTTCCCAACACCATTTGTTGAAGAGACTGTCTTTTCTCCACTGGACATTCTTTCCTGCTTTGTCAAAGATTAGTTGACCATAGAGTTGAGGGTCCACTTCTGGGCTCTCTATTCTGTTCCATTGATCTATGTGTCTGTTTTTGTGCCAGTACCATACTGTCTTGATGATGACAGCTTTGTAATAGAGCTGGAAGTCCAGAATTGTGATGCCACCAGCTTTGCTTTTCTTTTTCAACATTCCTCTAGATATTCAGGGTCTTTTCTGGTTCCATACAAATTTTAGGATTATTTGCTATGAATTCTTTTTTAATAACAACACAATTAACGCATATTAGGCACTCATTTTCTATGAAACAATTTATACGTATTTCCATACATAGATATAATTAGTGTAGCAGACATGGACCCTCCCTTCAATTAAGGACTGGAGCTGCCGAGAGCATGGTTAGCTGGCAGGGTTAGCTTTGCCAGGGACTGCCTTCCTTGGCTTCGAGCCACAGGTGAGCAAGGGGTGGTACAAGGGCCCAGCCATTCCCACCCAACGCCAGACTCCTCTAACAGGCAATCTTCACCCCAAAGCTCCCTAAGGGCCAGCTTCTCCATGTAGCACCTCCTCTGCCTGCCTCTAGCCCTCTCCCTCCCTTCACTTCTCACTGGTGCTCCTCTCTCATAAATCCTCTATCCTCCAAGCCCATCTCAGGGTCTGCTTCACAGAGAACCCAGCCTGAGATGATCATCAACACCCCACTTCGCAGCTGAGCAAAGACCCACAGTAAGTAACTTGACAACGTAGCACAGCTAGTAAGCATCAGAGCAGGAATGCGTCTGCAAGTAGTCAGGGCAACCTTACTCTTAACCACCACATGATATTCCCTTTAAGAAACAATGAAAGTTATAAACCCCTCACCGGAAAAGATATACAGATGGCAAACGAGCCACGAAAAGATGCTCCACATCACATGTCATCAGGGAAATGCACATTAAAACAACAGTAAGATCCCCCTCCTCTAAATAAATAAAATCTTTAAACCAGTAGTAAGCTCCCTCTGCGCACCTGCTGGAACGGCCCAAATCCAGAACACTGGCAGCACCAGATGCTGGTGAGCACGCGGAGCCGCAGGAACGCTCATTTTTGTGGCTGGAGGGGACGCACGGGGGGCAGCCACTCTGGGCGACAGTCTGGCAGCTTCTTACAAAACGCCACATACCGTCACCACACGATCCAGCAGTCACGCTCCCTGGTCTTTACCAAAGGAGCTGAAAGCTTATGTCCACCCAAAACCCCGGGATGTTCACGGCAGCTTTATTTATAGCTCTAGCCGCAACATTCATAACTGACCCAACTTGGAAGCAGCCAGGATGTCCTTCAGTAGGTGGATGGATAAACACACTGTGGCCCATCCAAACCCTGGCCTATGCATCTGTGACGGAAGAGAAAGGAGCCATGAAGCCATGGAAAGACGGGGAGGAACCTTAAAGGCATCTGACTGAGTGGAGGAAGTCGGTCTGAAAGGCTGCATCCTGTAGGATTCCAACTCTGTGACCTTCTGGAAAAGGCAAAACTACGGAGACAGTAAAAAAATGAGTGGCGGCCAGGGTTTGGGGGGAAGGAACGGATGAACAGGCAGAGCACAAAAGATTTTTAGGGCAGTGAAACTACTCTGCATGATATTATGACAGTGGATACATATCATCACACATTTGTCCAAAATCACAGAATGCACACCACCAAGAGTGACCCCTAATGTCAACTGTGGGCTTTGAGTGATAAAGACATGTCTAGGGGCACCTGGGTGGCTCAAGTCCTGATCCCAGAGTCCTGGGATCGGGTTTCCTGCTCAGTGGAGAGTCTGCTTCTCCCTCTCCCTCTGCAGCTCACCCTGCTTCTGCTCGCTGTCAAATAAATAAATAAAATCTAAAAAAAAAGAAGATGACGTGTCCATGTAGGTTCATCAACTGTAACAAATGTACCACCCTGATGGGGATGTCAATAATGAGGAGGCTGTGCATGTGTGGAGGCAGGGGTATATGGGAAATTTCTTTGTCTTCTCAATTTTGCTGTGAACCAAAAACTGCTCTAAAAAATAAAATCATAACAAAAACAAATAAATAAAAAAAATCTAAGCAGTGAAAGTAATAGACCGCCCACAAAAAAAAAAAAAAAACATATATATACATATATATATTCATATGTGTGTTTGTATATATATGAAAAAGCAAACCTTTTCACATACAATTTCAGAAGTTTCACAGACCTTCTAAACGATCCTTAGGTCCAGTTAAAAATATGAAAACATAATACTTTCCCTAGGGCTCAACAGAGAAATACCCAAATTCCACTAGTTTTTACATCACTTGATAACATAGGATATCCATTCTCAAGTCCTGAAAAACCATCCATTCCTAGAAATTCTGCCCTCCACCCATCCCTACAGCTCCCTGGATTCAGTCCTAGCCCTTTCCTCCATTCACTGATTCCAGGCAACTTGAGCCACTCTCAGGCTGCGCAGAGGCTTGAACCAGATCTCAAACCTGGAAAAAGTAAAGGCTTAAAACAAAGGCTCAAGACTGAAAACCTACACTTGACAGTTCTTCAAAATGGGGGTGGTCAAGGAAAGTGGTGGTCTACCTGAGGCAGTCTACCTGAGTGGATTAGGTCATGTGGTACATTCTTCATTCACAAAGCCAAACACACTTCACTACGGGAAGTGCTTAATTACTTTGTGATACCTGAAACAAATAACGAGCAACCTCAGGCAGAGCATTTCTTTGAAATTCATACTTTGAACCAGCTCAGGGAAAAGGCCAGGTCCAGGGAGGGGCCACCCTACCTGGTTAATTCTACACGAGTTGTCAAAGTCAAGAGCAACCAATGGCTTGACTTTAAACACGTTTTAGTTCTAGGGGCACCTGGGTGGCACAGTCAGTTGACCGTCTGACTCTTGATTTCGGCTCAGGTCATGATATCAGGGTCGTGGGACTGAGCCCTGCGTCAGGCTCCACACTTAGCAGGGAGTCTGCTTGAGATTCTCTCTCTCCCTCTCCCTCTGCCCCTCACACTTGCTCGCTCTCTCTCTCTCTCATAAATAAATAAAATCTTTAAACACATTTTAATTCTAACAGAGCCATGAGAGTAATTGTGCTCAGAACTTTGGTTTGAAGTGGAAAGAATTAAAATGGCATCAGAAGACTAGTCCCCGCTGTATAAAATTTACAAAAGCCCATTTCATGAAAAAGATGGAACACACTTACCTTTAAATTTTGATCTAATGTTTGCCAGTTCTTTGTTTATTCTCTTTATTTCTGCTTCTTTACTTTTGCCTAAAAAAGGAGAACACAAATGCATTCTTACTTTAACTGATTTCTGAGCAAACGCCTGTCCCCTGACAAGACCAACACATCAGAATCAAAGGCAGAACCACTGCTTTTAGGAGTCAAGGAAAGAAGCAATCTGCCAGCAGCCAAAACCAGTAGGGAGGTGGCTGGGACAGAAGCTGGGCCCTCACACAGGCCCCCCCAGGTCAAAACAGGGCAAGTCTGTAAGCACCACACAGAAAAGCAGCCACTCTTAGAAAGGGAGGGGTCTACAATGCCATATTTAATCCTACTTTTTGCCACAGTTCTGGAACTAAAAGCACTCAAAATACCTGCTAAACACTTTCCACAATAAATCATTATCAACTAATAGTTTACTCCTAAAATTGACTGTTACTGCCATGGATAATTTTTTAAAGTATAAAGTTTTAACTATAATTGGCTTCTAATCTTCTTTCTCTATGAAATCACTGACCTACAAAATCTGATAAATCCACCTTTACCATATGCGATGAGGTCTAGGAAGTTTTCTCCTTTACACGTAAAAGAGATGGAAGGTACATTATACACATGACAGTCAAACTTTCGCCACATGCTAGATTGCTAAATTGGACTTAATCCAACGAATATTTGTGTGCATGAAGCATGTCAGACATGGAATGGGGATCGGACCATATTCAGTTTTACTCCACCTTGGCCAAGTGTGGAAACGAAGGCCTAGAGAGCATGGGAGACTTTCTAAGGGCTACACACCTTGACAAGTACAGTAAAAATATAAGGAATGATTCATCACACAGGGCACAGTGAGCTGTATATGAAAACACATCTCTGTAAATTCCCATCACTTTGTGAAAGCAGGAACCAAGTTTACTATCAAGTGCCCTCTCCAGGCGAGCCCTTGCATTAGTGACTGTATTTGCAGTGGGAGGAAAGCCGCCCCCCCCCCCCCCCAGAACAGATGCCCAGACACAGGGCGCACCTATGTCCTCCTCCAGAAATGCTGCCCAGATGCTCAGCCCTCCTTCACCTCCCCTTGTGGAACTTATGTCACCTCCTCCAGCAAAGCAACCTCCCTCTCTCCAGGACTCTCCCAGAACATCATTTATCTTTTACTACTAACTTGCTAAAAAAATAGGGCCCTAGAAAGCCCCTGACAGAGCAGCTGGTGAGGATAGGGCCACGCAGGCTCACTCACCAGGCAACATTTAAGGTGCCAAGACGTAGGTTAAAACAACACTTCCTGCCCTTAGGGAGTCACTGTTCCAGGCAGGGGTGGGGGCTGGAGACCTTTAATAGAACAAGCACAGCACAGTCAGCTCTGGGGAACGAGGGGTGCAGGCAGGCTGGGAGGGAGCATCCAAGCACCCTCACCAGCCCTGATGTCATGCAGGCCAGAGCCAGTCACAGTAGCTAAGATAAGGAGCAGCCAAAGGCTCCCTGAAGGGTAGGGAAGGGGAGGGGAAGGGGGCACCAGGTAGTGCAGTGGGTTTTAATGGCCCAGGGTGGCAGGTCAAGGGCAAACTGTTTCTTAAGAAGTGTTATCTTTGGGGCGCCTGGGTGGCTCAGTTGGTTAAGCGACTGCCTTCGGCTCAGGTCATGATCCTGGAATCCTGGGATGGAGTCCCGCATCGGGCTCCCTGCTCAGCAGGGAGTCTGCTTCTCCCTCTGACCCTCCTCCCTCTCATGCTCTCTGTCCCTCATTCTCTCTCTCTCAAATAAATAAATAAAATCTTAAAAAAAAAAAAAGAAGAAGTGTTATCTTTGCTCAAGTAGGCTTTTTGGACCTGGCTCAAGTGGCCATGCAAATGATATCTCGGTAGCCTTCTGCTTCACACCCACAAAGACTACAGGCAGCTTCACAACACAGCCCGGACTGAGTGTAGAAGACACAGCACTGCACACGTGTGTGCATCTGAGTGTGCATGTGCCCATGTGTGCCTGTGTTTGTGTGAGCACGGATGTGTGCCTGGGTGTAAGTGTGCACCCGTGTATGCGTGTGTGAGCATGTACGTGTACATGCGTGCTTCTCACAAGGTGTACAGGAATCCATTTCTGTGCTGCTCTCTCTGCTATGGGCACTCGACTCCACCTACTCAAACCTTACAGGAAAAGAGACCCCGAGTGGCAGAAACCTACGCTGTGCAGTCAAAAGGGGTCAGATCTACAGCAGAGATAAGGAAAAGATTGGGAGGCAGTGGAAAGAAGCAGTAATGCTAAATGAGCTAAATCCGCTTTCATAAAACCCGCAGATATTACCCAAGATTGGAAAATCACTAAATAAAACTAAAAGCACATAAAGTTACAGGGGTAACCACCAGGAGAAACAGAAACAAATGCTGAAACCAATGCTCCATCTGTGTAACAAGACCAAGGGTGAGGCAAGAAGCTGTGGCCTTGTATCCAAGTTTTTTTAAAGAGGCCAATTTACAACAAACACACAAAGACATATTTTTTTTCAGTCAGGGCAGGTGAGGGTTCTCCTGGAGGAGAGGCACAAGTATATGCCAAGAGTAGGCTTTAGAGCCAGGCATGTGAGGCTGGAATCCCAGAGCAGCCTCTGTTCCCTCTGCAACTAAGGGGAAGTTACTTTTCATCTCTGAGCACACTCCTTCAAAAGGAAAACCACCAAAAGCCATGGGACTTCATGCAATTCATCTGCATGAGAGAAGTAGAGAGGAAAGTGGTATATCGGCCAGACCGGAGGACAGGAACCTCTGGAAGCAGTCACCAGGTAAAGACAGCAAAGGGAGGGGAGCGCTGTGCGACAGAAAAGCCACCCTGGAGCGTGCCTCCACCAACAGCTCAGAAAACTAATTTCACATAAAAATAAGTAACAGGCAAGTACTGAAGTCAAATCCCACATAAGGAGACTATAAGAACAAAGGGAAACAGGAGCAGAACAATATCCCCACGAACAAAGTAAGTGCCTCAGGAAGACACCCCAACAGAAGAGATCAAAATCAGAGCCCTCTATCTCAAAATAAGTGGAGAGACATTAAGAAAAACACAGAAGACATCTAAAATTCAACTAGAAAAATTCAGATATTAGGTAACAGAAGTCAAGTAAATTAGAAATTTAAAAAAATCATTCCAGAAATGAAGAATAACCTAGAAGGAATACAAGAACAAATAAACACAACAGAGGTCTTGACAGAAGCAGAAGATACAAGGAACATTATTTAAACCAAACAGAAACGAAGAATGAAATAAAGGATTCAAGAAAAATTAGCAAATATTGAAAACAGACAAAGATGGCCAGCAGGAAGAAGACCGCCAACTAAGCAGCAGAACAGACTGCAATGCGTCATTTGAAAAGACTTTTCCTGAAATTACCATACACCTGGGAATACTGACCCCAAATAACACAAACCAACACCTATTCTAATAAAAGTACTGGACTTTAAAGGAAGAAAAAAAAAATCCTTTGAACATCTAAGAAGAAAGAGCAAGCAGCTTGTACGAGAAGGAGAATCAGAAGATACCCTCAGATCCTGGCGTCGCTTCCCAACAGAAGGAAAGGAGGTGACATCTGAGCTCGTGCAGAAAGGAAACGTGAGACCAGGACTTTCCATCCAGCACAATCAGCCCCTTGTGTGCCCGGCACAAACTTGATCAACATGAGAACCCAAAGCGCCGTAAGCGTGCCCTAGGCCGCGGGTGGCACTCCAGGTGAGTGAGCGGACAGCCGAAGTTTCTGGGGACGTCAAGGGAACAGCACCCAGTGGGGGGAAGAAGGAGAGCGTGCAGGTATTAGCACACACGCAGAGAAAGCACAGGTGCGGCCAGGCGGGCAGGAGAGGAGGCCGGGCCAGGTGTCCCCACTCACCACACTGACAGTGGCAGGCTCAGAGCCTGTCATGGGTGCAACAGGGTAAAGGTCACAAGGGATCGGGAGATAGCCTACCCAGTCACCCCCAGCGCCCTTGAGATTCCTGGTGTGGAGGAGGTTCAAGAGAAAACCCTGGCTGTCCCGAACTGAGCTGGAGTCCACGATGACCTCGTGAGACATTTTACGTGTATGTGTATCTCCTAGAGCTGTCCTCTGAGGAGGCTTAGAACAACGGCGTCTGGTAGCCATGAGCACCCCCACCCCCAGATCGTGCTCTGGGAGCACCATTTCCCACTACAAGAAACCAGGCTTCCTGGTAAAACTGCTGGCTCCACGACTGGGCGAGGCCCACGACAAGCCTGGACTTCACAAGGACTATCAAAGACCACATACCACCAGGGCCATGTCAGGAACACTCAGCACCCAAATGAAGAGAGTCCATTAGCTAAAGGGGGGACAGCCTGAGCTAGCTAAGGGGGGACAGCCTGAGCTTCAAAAAGGATAAAAAATGCAGTGGTAAAAAATCACAAAAACGTTTAAATCCATGAGTTCAAAATTATATTTAAAAAAAAAAAAGCACCTAATTAGTCACCTTGAGAGGATATTAAGGAACAAGTTAAGTTGAAAACTGGGAAATAAAAGGAAAGAACCAAGCACCTCTCCTGCCTCTTCCACATGAAGCATCCCCCTGGGTAATCGCACAGGAAGGGAAGGGTCTCTTGATAAAAGCATTCCAACACGGCAATGAAAAGGAATGAGAAGATCACCATTTGGCGTCCTCCTGAAGGACTGACTGGAACGGAGCAGGGAGGCGACAGCGGCCAGCATCACAAGCCCCCAGGGAACAGCAAGGTGTCAGCCATATGGGATCTGGCCTCCGTCCCCAGCTGCCAGACAGCCAAGAACACAGTGGAACGCACTAGGACTTCCACAACTTAATGTCCCTTACATGTCCTGGGTCTTCAACAGACTGTTGTGAGGAAAAGAAAGGAACACTGATTAAAAGATTAAAGCACAGGAAATGTTTAGAAATGGGCAAGACCAAACCACAGCATTCAGGATGTGTCCTTGGGTGAGAAACCTGTAAAGGACGCAGAGCCCAATGATGGCAGTAGGTTTGGGGGAGGTGAAGGGGACAGGGCACAGGCAGCCCCGCCACAGGGCTGCCTGGCGACCAACACAGATGAAGGGGTCTGGACAGGATGAGTGGGGCTCCCTCTCGAGCGGAGGGACCGGTTAGGCCACGCAGGAACTCCTAGCAAGAGGGGAACTCACGAGACGGTGAGCAGACACACCTCAGTGGAAGGCCTGCTGCGGGAGCCTACAGGGGCTTAGGTTTAGGCTGGACTGCCAGAGTCACAAACTGGACTACAGCCCCAGGGCCCCCATCTCACGGCAGAGATGCCACCATGGGGGCCAAGGAGCACCTGCTCTTACAACCTAAGCCCACAGATGGAGCCCTTAATTTGACACGCTGCTTTGACTCTACTGAACAAGGCTATCCCTCAGCATTAACCCTGAAAATGCCAAAGGGGAATTCCACCTGCTGCACTGATAATCCATATACAGATTACCACATTCAAACCAACACGTATGTCCTAAATTTACCAAAATGCCCTGGTAGGAGGCCTCTTCCACAGTGCGCCATCAATTCACCATTCTCCATGAGGTGAGGACAACGCAGAGCAACCTGTCCACCGGGGTCTGTCAAGGGCTTTCCTGGCAAAGGCTAGTTCATGCTCACTCGTAATATACTTCTCTCCAGGCAGAGGACCCCAACAGCAACCAAACCACCCCACACTGCTGGGAGCAAATCTAGCAAAAATCTTATCTTCTTATATGAAGCATTAGCTTTCAGGACGGGGAGAGGTTTACTGCCCACCCTGACTTCAGAAACCAATTTTGAAAGGGAAAATTTGTCAACAAGAGTAACTGGACTAGAGTGATAAGCCTCACCGGGCTTGATCTTTGTTCCACAGGGAAGAGATCCTGGTCTTCGCCACCCTGTGTTGTCTCTATCTAAAATGCAGCAGGCCGGTCAGCCACTGAGGATACTGAGCTTATAATAGGCAATCCCCAAAGTGGACTTAGGAGCTCTGCTAGCTAATGAATAACCTGGACTAGCCCAAAACCATTGCCCAAAAACGAGCTACAATTTGTGCCCAGTAAGTAGCAAAGAATGCACTCTGTGCGGATAGGCTTTGATAAAAGCTCTTGGATTTTTAGAATTACCGACCCTGGTCATTCTTCCGGAATAACATGCTGGTTAATGATTTCTTCTTGTTTGCATGCTGAACTAATCAACTGACAGTATTAGTGTTCTGTGACCCTAAGTTTGGAAACAAACAGTACAGGAGCCTATCACAACTTATTATAAGATACCAAACCACTAAAATCTGAAGGTAGTAAGTATGAAATTTACAATAAAATTTGGTCTAAATAAGGAATTATAGTCTGTGTATAAAATGATTTCACTAAGTAAACCTAAAGCCCAAAATTTACCAAACAAAAACCTATTTTTTTTAAGTTTATTTATTTTTAGTAATCTCTACAGCCGATGTGGGGCTCGAACTCACAACCCCAAGATCAAGAGTTACATGCTCTTCTGACTGAGCCAGCCAGGCATCCCCAAAAGCCCATTTTTGAAGGAAGATATTGTTGCTAAAATTCCACTGAAGGTGTCAGCACAGTGGTCCACAAAGTCTGCAATCAAGCCTGGACTGGAATGCTGTTCCATGTCTCAACAGCTGTGTGACCTGAGGCCATCAACTTAACCTCTCTGTGCCTCAGTTTCTCCTTCATTAAATGGGAATACCATCCATCAAAGGGCTGTGATGAGGACCACACAAGATAACAAGCAAAAAGTGCACACAAAGCAGTGTGGCCACAGAAGGCTGTAAGGATCGTCATCAGGGATATTCTCTACATTTTCTCTTTACTAATACATTGGAAGGGTGGGTCTCAGAACAGAAACCCTCAAAAACAACAAATTAGAAGAAAAGACGTCAAAGATCAAAAGTTGTTATGCCATAGAAGATAAAGCCACTCTTAACTCTGACAAATGTTAACTGGATTATCTTTTTTTTATTGAAGTGTAATTGACATACAGTATTATGTTAGTTTCAGGTATACAACATAGTGATTCAACATTTATACACATTCAAATGTATACAGGTGGTGAGATCCAGCCCCACGTCAGGCCCCACACTCTGCGGGGAGTCTGCTTGAGATTCTCTCCCTCTGCACCTCCCCCCCCCATGTGCTCTTTGTCTCTGTAGATCATTTTTTAAAAAGTTTTTTTTTTAAATCTATAAATCTAGCTGCCATCTGTCATCATACAAAGTGGTTACATATTATTAACTATGCATTACGTCCCCATGTCTTATTTATTTTATAACTGCTAGTCTGTACCTTTTAATCCCCTTCCCCTTTTTTGATCAAGCCCCAACCCCCTCCATGGCATCATTATGTTCTTGGTATTTTTCTTTTTTAAGATTTATTTGGGAGCTAGAGAGAAAGCGCGCATGTGACCAGGGAGGAGGGGCAGAGGGAAAGGGAGAGAGAGACTCCCAAGCAGACTCCACGCTGAGAGCAGAGCCAACTCGGGCTCAATCTTAGACCCTGAGATCATGACCAGAGCTGAAATCAAGAGTCAGACGCTCAACCAACTGAGCAAACCAGGCACCCGACCAGTATATTCTTGTATCTTTGAGTCTGTTTCTGTTTTGTCTTGTTTGTTTATTTGCCTGGTTTTTTAGATTCCACATTTAAGTGAAATCATATGGTATTTGTTTTTCTCGGACTTATTTCACTTAGCATAATACTCTCTAGGTCCATCCATATTGATGAAGATGGTACAATTACATTTTTTTTTTTTTTTAGAGAGGGAGAGAGAGAATCTCAAGCAGACTCCCCACTGAGTGCAGAGCCCAACGTGGGGCTCAATCTCAGGACCCTGAGGTCATGACCCAAACCAAAATCAAGTCAGATGTTTAACTGCTCCTCGTTCTTTTTTATAGTTGAATAATATTCCTGTGTGTGTGTATGTGTGTACATGTACATGACAAGTACATGTCAGCCATATCTTCTTTACCCATTCATCTATCAACAGACACTTAAGTTGCTTCCGTATCTTAGCTATTGTCAATAATGCTGCAATGAACAAAGGGGTGCAGGGATCTTTCGGAGTTAGTATTTTTGTTTTCTTCAGATAAACACCCAGAAGTGGAACTACAGAACCCTATGGTATATTAATTTTTTTTAAAGATTCGTCTATTTATTTTAGAGAGAGAGTGCATGTGCATGAGCGGGGAAAGGGGCAGAGGCAGAGGGAGAGAGTCTTAAGAAGACCCTGCGCTGAGCATGGATCCCGACACACGGCTCAATCTCAAGATCTGGACATCACAACCCAAGCCAAAACCAAGAGTCAGATGCCCAATTGACTGTGCCACTCAGGCACCCCGGTATTTTAATTTTTTGAGGAACCACCACACTATTTCCATAGTGGTTACACCAACTTTCATTCCTACAAAACGAGCACGAGGGTTCCCTTTTCTCCACATCCTCACCAACACTTGTGATTTCTTATCTTTTTGATAGTAGCCATTCTGACAGGTGTGAGGTGATATCTCATTGTGGCTTTGATTTGTATTTCCCTGATGATGAGCGAGCTTGAGCATCTTCTCATGCATCTGTTGGCCATGGTATATCTTACAACTTTATTGTGACATAATTCATATATTGTACAATTCACTCATTTAAAGTATATAATTCAATGGCTTTTAATATATCACAGTTGTATATTAATCACCACAATCTAATTTTAGAGAATTTTCATCTCTCCAAAAAGAAACCCTATGCCCTTTACAGTCACTCACCAATGCCTCCCCCCTCCAGCCCCTGGCAATCACTAATCTACTACCTCTATACATTTCCCTCCTCTAAACATTTCAGAGAAATAAAATCTTTATGTCACCTTTTGTGATTGGCTTCTTTCACTTAGTATGTTTTCAAGGTAGCATGAATCAGTATTCCATCTCTTTTTATTGCTGAATAATATTGCAATACAGTTGATCCTTGAAAAACATGGGTTTAAACTGTGCAGGTCCACTTATAAGTGAATTTTTTCAATAAATACAGTATAGTACTGTAAATGTATTTTCCTTATGACTTTCTGAATAACACATTCTTTTCTCTAGCTTACTTTATCATAAGACTATTGTATATAGTGGTGCCTGGGTGGCTCAGTCAGCTAAGCATCCAACTATTGATTTCGGCTCAGGTCATGATCTCCAGGTGGTAAGACGGAGCCCCATGGCAGGCTCCTCACTCAGCAGAGGGTCTGCTTGGGATTCTCTCTCTTTCCCCCTGCCCTTCCCCCTGCTCACACACATGCATGCACTCTAAAATAAATAATCTTAAAAAAAAAAAAAAAGAATATAGTATATAGTACATACAACACACAAAATATGTATTGACTGTTTATGTTACTGGTAAGGTTTCTAGTCAACAGTAGGCTATTAGTAAAAGTTTTTTTTCTTGGGGGGGGGAGCAAAAGTTACATGCAGCTTTTTGAATGCACAGGGGTCAGTGCCCCTAACACCATGTTGTTCAAGGATCAACTGCATATGGATATACCATATTTTGCTATCTATTTATCACTTGACGGATTTTTGGGTTGTTTCTACTTTTGGCTACTATGAATAATGTTGCCATGAACACTGGTGTAGAAGTTTTTGTGTGAATATGTTTTCATTTCTCTTGAGTGGACACCTAGCAGAATTGCTAGATCATATAATTCTATGTTTAACATTTTGAGGAACTAACAAGATGTTCTCCCAAAGGGCAGCACCATTTTATATCCCCACTAGAAAAGAATGAGGGTTCCAATTTCTCCATAACTTTGCCAACACTTGCTATGGTCCACCGTTTTTCCCCCCCTATTTTTATTATAACCCATCTTAATGAGTGTGAAGTGATATCTCACTGTGATTTTTGCATTTGCCTGATGGCTTTTAATGTGCTTATTGGACATTCATATGACCTCTTTGGAAAAATGTATATTCAAATACTTTATCCATTTAATTGAATTGTCTTCTACTCAGCTCTTTATGTATTCTGGATACAAGCCTTTTATCAAATACATGACTTTCAAATATTTTCTCTCATTCTTTGGTTGTCTTTTCACTTTTTTTTTTTTTGGTTAAAGTTTATTTTTTTAGTATTTTATTTATTTATTTGAGAGAGAGAGAGAGCATGAGCAGGGGGAGTGGCAGGCAGAGGGAGAGGGAGAAGCAGGCTCCCGGCCGAGCAGGGAGCCCAACGTGGGGCCCAATCCTGGGATCATGACCTGAGCCGAAGGCATACGTTCAACGGACTGGGCCACCCAGGTGCCCCTAAAGTTTTATTTATTTAAGTCATCTCTACACCCAACATGGGCCTCAAACTCATGACCTCAAGATTAAGAGTCTTATGCTCCACTGACTGAGCCAGCCAGACGCCCCTGTCTTTTCACTTTCCTGATAGCATTTTGAAGCATGAAAGTTCTTAATTTTGATTAAGTCTAATTTTTTTGTCACTTATACTTCTGACAATGTATCTGAGAAACCATTTCCCAAGGTCACAAAAATTTACTCCTATGTTTTCTTGTTAAGAGTTCTACAGCTTTAGCTTTTGCATTTAGGTTTATGATCCATTTTGAGTTAATTTTTGTGTATGGTGTGAGGCAGGGGTTAATTTCATTTTTTTACCTGTGGATGTCCAGTTCTCTCAGCACCATTTGTTTAAAAGACTATTCTTGGGGCGCCTGGGTGGCTCAGTTGGTTAAGCGACTGCCTTCGACTCAGGTCATGATCCTGGAGTCCCAGGATTGAGTCCCACATCGGGCTCCCTGCTAGGCAGGGAGTCTGCTTCTCCCTCTGACCCTCCTCCCTCTCATGCTCTCTGTCTCTCATTCTCTCTCTCTCAGATAATAAATAAAATCTTTAAAAAATAAAATAAAATACAATAAAAGACTATTCTTTTCTCCCACTCAATTGTCTTGGCATTCTTGTCAAAAGTCAAATGACCAAAAACGTAAAGGTTTATTTCTGTATTCTCAATATTATTCCATTAATCTATATACCTATCCTTATACCATTAACAACACTGTCTTGATTACTTTGTATTAAGTTTTGGAATAGGAAAGTGAATCCACCAACTTTGCTCATCTTTTCCAAGACTGATTTGACTACTGAGTCCCTTGAATTTCTATGTCAATTTTAGAATCAGCTTATCTCAGGGGGGGAAAAAAAGGCACCCAGGATTTTTTTTATTGCATCAAATCCATAGGTTAATTGGAGATTATTGATATCTTAACAATATTGTCTTCCAAACCATAAACATGGGATGTCCTTCCATTTATTTAGGACTCCTTTACTCCCTTTCAACAATTGTTTGTAGTTAAGTGTATAAGCCTTACACTTCATTAGAACTTATTCCTATGTATTTTATTTCAGGACTCAAACTCACAACCCCGAGATCAAGAGTCACATGCTCTACCGACTGAGCCAGTCAGGTGCCCCTATATTTTATTCATTTTGATGCTATTATAAATAGAATAGTTTTCTTCATTGTTAGTGTAGAGAAATACAATTGATTTTTCTATATTGATTTTATATACTACAACCTTGCTTAACCCATTTATAATTGTAACAGTTTTCTAGTGGATTCCTTAGTATTTTCTATATACAAAATGATGTCAGCTATACATAGGGATCATTCTATTTCTTTCCAACCTGGATGCCTTTTATTCTTTTCTCTTTTGTCATTGCCCAGGCTACAATCTGCAGTATTAAACAGAAAGAGCAAACATCCTTGTCATGTTCTTAATCTTAGAGGGAAACATTCAGTCTCTCACCATTAAATTAGACCTTAGCTGTGGACTTTTCATAGATACCCTTTATCAAATCAAGAAGTTCCCTCATATTTCTAGTTTGTTGAGTATTTTAATCATAAAAGTGTACTGGGGGGACACCTGGGTGGCTCAGTTGATTAAGCGTCTGCCTTCGGCTCAGGTCATGATCCCAGGGTTAAAAAAATAAATAAATAAACTTAAAAAAAATATTTTAGCTTCTATATTCACAATGGATATTATACAGTAGTTTTCTTTCCTATAATGTGTTTGTCTGGTTTTGTTATCAGGGTAGTAATTAGCTCAGAATGAGTTGGAGAGTATTCCTTCCTCTTCTATTTCATTTTTTTTTTTAAGATTTTTTTTTTAATTGATTTATTTGAGATAGAGCACAAGCAGGGGGAGCAGCAGAGGGAGAGGGAGAAGCACACTCCCAGCTGAGGAGGGAGCCCAACATGGGATTTGATCCCAGGACTGTGGGATCATGACCCGAGCTAAAGGCAGACACTTAAGTGACAGAGCACTCAGGTGCCCCTTCTATTTCTTTTCAAAGAGTCTGTGAAGGATCAGAACTGTTTATTTGAGTTTTTGGGAGAATTCACCAGTGAAGCCATCTGGGCCAGGATTTGTTCTTGTGGGAAATGTTTAAATTACTAATACAATTTCTTTACTTGTTATAAACCTATGCAGATTTTTTGTTACTTCAGTCAATTTCAGTTATTTGTGTCTTTCTACAAATTTCTCCATCTTATTTACCTAATTTTTGGTATACAATTATTCATAGCATTCCATCGTAATACTTTTTATTTCTGTAAAGTCAGTAGTAATGTCCCTTCTTTCACTCTTGATTTTAGTAATTTTGAGTCTTTTCTTTTTTTCTTGGTCAGTCTAGCTAAAGGTTTGTCACTTTTGTTGATCTTTTCAAAGAACCAATCTTTGATCTAATCTTTGTTATCTTCTTTTCTGCTTGCTTGGGGTTTTGTTTGCTTTTTTCTGGATTCTTAAAGTGAAATATTAGGTTAATGATTTGAGATCTTCTTTCTTAAATAGGTATTTACAGCTGTAAATTTCCCCCCAAGTACTGCTTTTATTGCATCCCTTACGTTTTAGTATATTGGGTTTTCATTTATCTTAAAGTACTTTTTTTAATCTCCCTTTGTTGAGGGAGGTCATCAAGAAGATGTGATCCCCACTTAACCCGTGAACTAGACGCAGGCGATCGGCAGATCCTCACCCCATCCTGTCCTTGGAATATGGGTTCCACTTGCCTTCTCCTCTCCCAAAAGCTGCCCGAGTACAAGTACACAGCCTCGAGAGAGCGAAGTGGTACTGAAACCATCTGGATGGTACATATGATTGAATCCAGTTAAGGCCTCTATATAAACTTTTAAAGACTTGGTGAGCGGGGGGCACCTGGGTGGCTCAGTCATTAAGCGTCTGCCTCCGTCTCAGGTCATGATCCCAGGGTCCTGGGATCAAGCCCCACATCGAGTTCCCTGCTCAGCGGGAAGCCTGCTTCTCCCTCTACCACTCCCCCTACTTGTGTCCCCTCTCTCACTGTGTCTCTGTCAAATAAATAAATAAAATCTTAAAGAAGAAGAAGAAGACGACTTGGTGAGCAGACACAAAGATCTATTAGTCTTGCAGCCGCTCAAGCCAAACCTCATATGTAAGTTGTTTTGCTTATTAAACCTGCCACCTACCAATCTGGAGTGGCCTGCCTCTTCGGTCAGTCTCTCCCTGTCCTCCAAATACAGAGCCTAGTTTCAGACTACACCCAGGAAGCTCCCAAGGAGCTTACAAACCAACACCCTGTGTTTTCTTCTTTGACCCAGTGGTTATTTAGAAGGGTGTTTAATTCTCACATACTTGTGAATTTTCCAAATTTCCTTGTTACTGATTTCTTTTTTCTTTTTTTTTTTCTTTCAGATTTTATTTATTTATTTGAGAGAGAGAGAGAGAGGGAACACAAGCAGGGGGAATGGGAGAGGGAGAAGCAGGCTTCCCGCGGAGCAGGGAGCCTGATACAGGGCTCGATCTCAGGACCCTGGGATCATGACCTGAGCCAAAGGCAGACGCTTAATGACTGAGCCACCCAGGCGCCCGTTACCGATTTCTAATTTCATCCCATTGTGGTTAGAGAACATATTTTGTATGATTTCAATCCCTTTAAATTTATTGAGGCTTTTTTTTATGATCTAATATACACTCTATTCTGAACAATGTTCCATGTACAATGGAGAAGAATGTGTGTATTCTGCTCTCGTTGGGTGGAAACAGTCTATAAATGTCTGTTAGGTCTGGTTGGTTTAGTGTTGAGTCTCCTATTCATTGCTAATCATGTCTAATTGTATATCTATTACTGAAAGTAGTGTACTGAAGTCTCCAACTATTATAATTGTCTATTTCTCCCCTTCAGTTCATCATGTATTTTGTTCTATGTATTTTGGGGCTCTGTTATTAGGTGTAGCTATATTTATATTCGATGTATCTTGAGAAATTCACTCTTTATCATTATAAAATGTTCTTCTAGGTCTCTAAATTTTTGTCTTAACGTCTACTTTGTCTGATCTTAGTATATCTCCTTCAGCTCTCTTCTGGTTACTACTTGCAAGGCACGTTATTTTTCCTCCTTTTACTTGTTATCTTTTAATCTATAGTGTCTTTTCAAGACAGTGTATAGTTGGATTTTTTAAAAATCCATTCTGCCAATCTCTGTTTTTTTTTGTTTTGTTTTGTTTTGTTTTAAGTAGGCTCAACACAGGGCTTGAACTCACAACCCTGAGATCAAGACCTGAGATGAGATCAAGAATCTGATACTCAGGGGCGCCTGGGTGGCTTAGTCGTTAAGCATCTGCCTTTGGCTCAGGTCATAATCCCAGGATCCTGGGATCGAGCCCCGCATCAGGCTCCCTGCTCAGCAAGAAGCCTGCTTCTCCCTCTCCCACTCCCTCTGCTTGTGTTCCCTCTCTTGCTGTCTCTCTGTCTCTCTGTCAAATAAATAAATAAAATCCTTAAAAAAAAGAGACACTCAACCGACCCAGGTGCCCCCAATCTCTGCCTTTTAATTCAAGTGTTTAATCCGTTTACATCTAAATAATTACCGACAAGGTAGGATTCCTATCTGCCATTTTGCTATATTTTCTGTATATCTTGTACCTCTGTTCCTATAGTCTTCCATTACTGTCTTCTTTTGTGTTAGATATTTTTTAGTGCACCACTTTAATTCCCTTGTTTCTTATTTTAGCTAGTTAGTAGTTGTACTTATTTTAGCTAGTTAGTAGTTGCCTAGAGATTTTAATTAACACCTTAACTTAAAACAGTCCAGTCTGGATTAATATGAACTTAAATGTAATAGTATAGAGAAATTTTACTCCAATATATGTCGTGTGTTCTCTTCCCCCTCCTTTGTACTATTGCCATACAAATTACATCTTTATACATTATAAGCCCATCAGTACAGTTTTATTTAAATTGTATTTAAATTAATTAAGATTGTCTTATGCAGTTGTCTTTTAAACCAGATAAAAGACAAAAAGGTTTGTTTTGTTTTGTTTTTAAAGATTTTATTTATTTGACAGAGAGAGACACAGCTAGAGAGGGAACACAAGCAGGGGGAGTGGGAGAAGGAGAAGCAGGCTTCCCACAGAGCAGGGAGCCCGATGCTGGGCTAGATCCCAGGACCCTGGGACCATGACCTGAGCCGAAGGCAGACGCTTAACAACTGAGCCACCCAGGCGCCCCAAAAAGTTATTTTTTTAAAAATACTATGCTTTTATACTTAGCTACACAGTTGTCTTTACCATTGCTCTTTATTTCTTCACGTATTCTATAATTTAATGCCTCTCATTTCAGCCTGAAGCACTCCCTTTAGTATTTATTGTAGGGCAGGTCTGCAAACAACAAATTCCCCTCTCTTGTTTATTTAATAATATCTTAATTTCTCCATTTTTGAAGGATGCTTTTGCTGTATACACAATTCTTGGTTGACAATCTTTTTCTTTCAGCATTTTGTAGATATCAGCCCACTGTCTTCTGAGCTCCATGGTTTTAGATGAGAAGTGAGCTGTTAATCTTGAGGATCTCTCAAAAATGATAAGTCACTTTCCTCACTGCTTTCCAAGAGTATCCCTATGTCTTTGTCTTTCAACAGTTTGACTATGATTTGTCTAGATATTGATCTCCTTAGGTTTATCCTATTTGGAGGTCATCTTGGATATGCAGATTAATGTTTGTCACCAAATTCAGGGAGTTTATGTCTTCAAATAATCTTTGTGCACCTTTCTTCTATTCCTCTCTTTATGGGACTCTAATTATATATATATATATCAGTATGCTAGATGATGTCCCACAGATCTCCGAGGCTCTGTTCTTTTTTCTTTATTTTTTTTAAGATTTTATTCATTTATTTGAGAGTGAGTGAGCGAGAGAGAACAGAGCGGGGAGGGGCCGAGGGAGAGGGAGAAGCAGACTCCACTGCTGAGCAGGGAGCCCGATGCGGGGCTTGATCCCAGGACCCCAGTATCATGACCTGAGCCGAAGGCAGACGCTTAACAGACTGAGCCACCCAGGCACCCCTGTGCATTTTTCTTTATTCTTTTTTTCTTCCTCTTCCTCAGATTGGATCTATATTTACCTTGATATCGATCTTAATTATCTTAACAAACCTAATCTCACATTCACTGATTCTTTCTTCTGCCAGCTCAAATCTGCTGCTAAGCCCCTCTAGTAAATTTCTCAGTTTAGTTATTATATTTTCAACTCCAGAGTTTCTATTTGGTTTGTTTGTTGTTGTTTTTTTAATAATTTCTACAGGTGAGACATGATTTTCGTGTTTTCCTTTAATTCTTTAGACACAGTTTAAGTTCTTGGAACAGATTTATAATAGCAGATTTGAAGTCCTTGTCTAATAAGGTCAACATATGGACCCTTTCAAGGATAGCTTCTACTGACTACTTTTTTTCCTGTGTATAGATTATATTTTCCTTTTTCTTTGTACATCTCATAATTTTTTATTGAAAACTGGGCATTTTAGGTAATATAATGTGGCAACTCTGGAAATCAAAATGCCCCCCTCCCCAGGGACTGTTGTTGCTGTTTGCTGTTATTGTTGTTGTTGCATTTGTGTCTTTAGTGACTTTCCTGTACTAGTTCTGTAAAGTCTGTAATTCCTTAGAGTTTACAGCTACTGAAGTCTTTGCTCAGTTAACTTAGTGGTCAGTTCATGATTGGTCAGGGATTTCCTTAAGTGCCTTGAATAAGTGTCCCAGATATTGCCAAGGAACTCTGTGTGTTGAAGCCTTTCAATACTTGGGCAGGTTATAACTCTGCCTTTGCCTTCACTTCCTATTTGCACAGGGACTCAAGATTAGCCAGAGGTGAGAGACTGGGGCCTTCTCAAGTCCTTCCCAGGCATACATACAATCCACTCGTGCAGCCTTCCAGATCCACAGAAATCTGTCAGAGCTTTTCAAAGCCCCCTGATGGCATGTCATTCTTCACATCTTCCTTTTAAGATTTTGGCCAGACTCCTGTTTGCCCCCAGCTGTGATATTAAACAATTGTCACTATTTTCCACAACACACTAGGACAGGGCTTTTCCCACTGAACAAAGTCAAATAATGTTAAGTTCTGCAAATGGGGCTTTTCCAGAAGGCTGCAAGACTGGCCAAAGAGTAACAGTGCTCTAAGAACAGGACTTTTTGAGGGGCTCCAAACCTGATCTGTCCTCTCCAGTGGCTACAAGGCTGCTGGCTGTCACAGCTACATGGTTGTGAAGCTGATTATTTTCAATACCACTACAAATCATGGGAGAGGAGAATGAGAGCAGGTCAAGTTAGAGGTTCAACAGTTTTGCTGAATAAATCCTCCTGAGATTGTTTTAACCTTTAGTTAATTTCCAGAGCTCTGACAAAGTTGATTTTGACCATTTTTACCACTGTTTCCATTGCTGGTATGGAGGGGTGGATTTATGGAGGTTCTCATTCCACCACTCTGAGTAAATGGCAATTCCGCTATAGATTCAAAGCCACTACAGATAAAAGAGTACTTTACCATTCATGTCCTGTCAATTCTGATTTCAATATCTCCAAAATCCACCCCACCTTTCCATTCCTACTCCCTTGATTCAGACCCTCACTATCTCCTAGACCAAAGCAATTAATCTTTTCCTGACTTTCCTGCCTCTAAGCCTAGTCTAAAATCCATCCTCTGTATTCAAAATTACTGTTCTGCTAATAAAAAATAAGTTGCATAGTGTCATTTTCCTGCTTAAAATACATCAGTGGATCATATCTTACTGAGGAGGTTCCCCATGATCTGGTTTCGGACTGTCTCTCCTACCTTGTTCTACTGCCACAACCCCACCACCCACTAGACACTACTCATACTAAAAACCACCCACAACTCTGTGTGTCCTGCTGCCACTCATGCCTCTCTTCAGTGTGATGCATGGTGTTCCCCACTTTCCTGGATCATCTCCTTATACTGTGACCTTAGCAAGACCTGACCCAAGTATTACCTCTGTATTACCATGCCTGACCACTCTCTCCTAAGCTATCATCACTCATTTTCACTATCCATCTCACACCACTTAACACTATGCATTCAAGGGCTTGAGCAACTGTGAGGACAGAGACCATGTCTTATTATTCCCAGTGTTTAGTATGTAAAAACAAACAACAACAATAACAAAAGCCACAGTCTTTATAATGCTCTACAAAGGCCCTATATACCACTTGTCTCCCCACCTCCATTACCACTCTGACCTAACCTCCTACTCCCTTCCTCTTGGCTTGCTTTATTGCAGCCACATAGGCCTCCTGTTTCTTCCATACACTGGTCATCTTCCCCCCATGAAAGCCTTTGTACTTGTTGTTCCCTCTGTCCAACATGTTGTCCCCACTTAATTTCTATATGGCCCAGTGCCTTCAGGTCTTGCTCACCCATTACCTTCATAGCAAGACCAATCCTGGTCACCCTATTTGGAGTTGAAAACCCACAGCCCCATATTCCCCACCACCTTCTCTCCTTAATTTCTCTCTATTGTACTTATTGTCTTCCAACATAAGATATAATTTTCTTCTTATTTTCCATCTCCATCTACCAGAATGTAAGTAAGTTCCATGTGAGCAGGCAGTGTTGTATGTTTTATTCACCGGTATAGCCTCAGAACCCAGGACAGTACTTGGAATTTAGTATGTACTCAGTAGATGTTCAGTGAGGAATGCCTAGCATATAGTATGTGTTAATAACAGCATACATCTGAGTACTTATAATGTGCTAAACTGTCCCAAGAGCTTTTACGCAATTGAGCTAAGAAAAAACTAACATTGGGGGTGCCTGGGTGGCACAGTCGGTTAAGCATCCGGCTCTTGGTTTCGGCTCAGGTCAGGATCTCAGGGTCGTGAGCTCAGAAGGGAGTCTGCTTGAGATTCTCTCTCCCTCTCCCTCTGCCCCTCTCGCTCACTCACATTGTGTCTCTCTCTCTCTCTCTAAAATAAATAAATATATAGATACATACAAGTAGAATGAATAAATGAATGAATGAAAGAAAGAAAAAAAAGAAAAAAAGAAAGAAAAAGGAAGGAAGGAAGAAAGAAAAAGAATGAATGAAAGAAAGAAAGAAAGAAAGAACAAACATTGATTAAGGGACTAAGATTGCCACCAACACATGTGATGTTTTTGTCTCCAACAGAAAACTCTCCTTCCAGGTCCTCCCTCACCTCCATCCTATCAGCAAGTCCTCTCCATTTCTCCTCCAAAAGAATGTTCTATTCTCACTCTCTCCATTGCCACCATCTTGTCTGGACTCTCACAACTTTCACCTTCCTCTCCTGGCCTCCTCCAACCTGTTTTCCACACAGAAGTCAGGGTACTCTTTTAAATATAATTAGCCCGGGGTGCCTGGGTGGCTCAGTTGGTTGAGTGACTGCCTTCAGCTCAGGTCATGATCCTGGAGTCCCGGGATCGAGTCCTGCATCGGGCTCCCTGCTTAGCGGGGAGTCTGCTTCTCCCTCTCCCACTCCCCCGTCTTGTGCTCTTTCTCTCTCTCTCATTCTCTCTCTCAAATAAATAAATAAAATCTTTAAAATAAAATAAAAGATTTTTTAAATAAATAAATAAATAAATATAATTAGCCCGGTTATTTACGTGATTTTCTTCAGCAGCTTCCGACATGATACCTAAGAGAAACTCAAACTCAGTGCCAGGGCCTTCAAAGCCCAGTATGTTCTGGCCTCCACCCAGCAGTCTTTCATTTCTGCTATTCTGCCTCTCATTCACTATGCTCTAGTTGCACTGGTCTTTCAGGTCTTGAAGCAGCCCTTCTGCCCTCAGGAGGCTGGTCCCAGGTCAACTTCAGGACCCAACTCACATGTTGCTTCTTCAGAGAGGCCTTCTAGGAACACTCTACCTAAGTATTCTCTCTTTTAGTCTCCACCATGATGAAGTATACTCTCAAAACTATTTCTATTTTTAAAGTTTGAGTTCAGAGTTTAAAGTAACTCTCTGGAAAATTTAAGTATCCAAACTCCTCTGGATTGAGTCATCATTACCAATAAGATAATCTACTGACTTCACCACAAAGAGAAATTTTCATTTACTATATTCCATTACCACCAAGAAACTGCCTCGTTAACACATCATGTCTATGGAACAAAATCCTATTAGATGCCTATCTCCCTTGCTTTGATTTCTGGGTCTCAGAGCACCACAAACTAAACCTGTATATACTGTATCTTTCTGTTTAATGGAGAACAAGATCCTCCCTGCTTGCCTGCTTCAGGTAAGAACTAGAAAAATGCCACAGAATCACACAGTCTCTTTAAATTCCATTTAGAGGGGCGCCTAGGTGGTTCAGTCTGTTAAGCATCTGCCTTCAGCTCAGGCCATGATCCTGGAGTCCTGGGATCGGGCTCCCCACTCAGCAGGGTAGTCTGCTTCTCCCTCTGCCCCTGCTTGTGTTCTTTCTCGCTCGCTCGCTCTCTCTCAAATAAATCAATAAAAATCTTATAAATAAATAAATAAATTCCACTTAGAAACACATGCCAGGGATGCCTGGATGGCTCAGTGGGTTAAGTGTCTGCCTTCGGCTCAGGTCATGATCCCAGGGTCCTGGAATTGAGCCCCCCATCGGGCTCCCTGGTCAGCAGGGAGCCTGCTTCTCCCCTCCCTCTGCTGCTCCCCCTGCTTGTGCTCTCCCACTCCTGCTCTCTCTCAAATAAATAAAATCTTTAAAAAAAAAAAAAGCACATGCCAAACAAGCTTTATAGTAAGAACTATCATCTAAAATTAGGGTTTTTTTAAGATTTTTTATTTAATTGATAGAGAGAGAGAATGAGAGAGCGAGCACAAGTAGGCAGAGCGGCAGGCAGAGGAAGAGGAGAAGCAGGCTCCCCGCTGAGCAGAAAGCCTGATGCGGGACTCGATCCCAGGACCCTGGGATCACCACCCGAGCCAAAGGCAGACCCTTAGCTGACTGAGCCACCCAGGCGCCCCTAAAATTAGATTTAATAATAAAAGGTATTACTACTTCATTTGAGAATTAGAAAGTAAAAATACTAAAGTCAAATTATTATTTCCCAAGCTGTGGTTAATCCAAAGTATAAAAAAATGGCCATAAAGATCATGAAGGTCCATGTGTATAATATATAAAATTAGGGGGTGCCTGGGTGGCTCAGTCAGTTAAGCATTCAACTCTTGATCTC
This sequence comes from Phoca vitulina, assembly GCF_004348235.1. NCBI lineage: Eukaryota > Metazoa > Chordata > Mammalia > Carnivora > Phocidae > Phoca > Phoca vitulina. The sequence goes on from NW_022589719.1 coordinate 37,833,053, forward strand.
AGCTCAGGTCTCGATCTCAGAGTCGTGAGTTCAAGCCCCACGTTGGGCTCCACTCTGGGCATGAGGCCTACTTAAAAAATATATATATACACCCTCACACACACACAGAAATATATATAAAATTAGTCCAAAACTTACTTAAAAGAAACAGACTGTATGATAAGAGCAGTCACCACAATTTTGGATGCTGGAAAGAGATGATCAAGTGGTAACTACCCAGGCTAACAGAGCAAGTTGGAACCCAGCTGCCTGCAAGAGGGAGAACTAGTAAAAACCAAACCTTCCCAGAGAACCTGAAAAGGCTTAGGAACTGGAAACATCAGGTGCCTCAGGAGGTGGACATCAGGGAGGGCTAAGTCTCCAGCAGACCCTGCAGCCCGGCAACCCACCCCCCCAGTCCCAGCAGAAAACTAGAGGTTTCCTCCCTGGAAAAGCAGGAACACAGAAGCTCTAGCCCTGGTGACACCAAGATTACTGGATTGAGGTGCCACACTAGGAAGAGATGAGACTGAAGGGTCATTCTGGAAGAGACTGAAGAGACACCTGACACATAGGTTCCCCCAATGACAGAGACCCCTCATCCATCACCATGCAGGGAGGCCTCCCACCGAAGCTCTGACCATGCTGGCCAATGCTGGTACATGTGAGTGGAGAGACCTCAACCACCAGGCATCTGGGAAGGTCTCACAGCATGAGCCAGAAACCAAAACAAACCTACAGAAAAGGAAATCAGAGCAAAGAGGCTATACGGAAGAGGAAACTCCAAAGCAATGCATATTCTTACATAGAGAAAATACAGCTTTAAGAACCACATACCACCAAAAAAGGAGCACTCAGACAATAAGAAAGGCCTCAAATTATAGAAGTACTAGCAGAAATTTTTTAAAAAGGTCCAAAAAAAGGGCTAAAGGACAAAGTTGAAAGTCTCAGAAAATAAAACACCACAATGATAAAGAAATGGAAGATGAGAGATAAAAAGGTAAAAAACGTAAGCCAAGAGGTCCAAATTTCACCTATTAGAGGACCATTCAAAAAGGAGAAAGTGAAAGGAAATTATCAAAGAAATAAAACAAGAACACTTCCCCAAACCGAAAGGACATGAGTTTCCAGATTGAAAAAGGTCACCACACGCCACTCCCCGGGCACGGCATCTTAACACTGCAGACCGCTAGAAACCTAGAACACAGCCAGGACCTCAAAACTGAGGAAAAGTTAGTTCCAGCTAGAATTCTACCAGAGCCAAATTCTCAATTAAGTACAAAGGTAAAAAATACAAAAGAATTTTACTTGCTATACACTCTGACCGAGCACAAACGAGCACAAGCCCAGAGCGAGGACTCCAAAGAACAGAGGTCCAGCCAGAGACAAGACCCTCGGGACTATGGTGAAGCGAAGTTCCAGGAGGGCAGCATGAGCAAAAATAACCTGTCCAGACGCCAGCAGAACTGATCACTCCACGAAGGACATGCCCAACATGGAAAGAAGGGGCTGAGAGACACCTGCTGTGTCCAACCTCCTGAAGGGGGATCTTACAGTCATGTTCAGAAGCTTAGGGCTGAAAGGCAAAAGGTGCATTAAAAAGTACAAAAGTACAGGGCGCTGGGCCAGCTCAGTCGGTGGAGCACGTGACTCCTGATCTCGGGGTCGTAAGTTCGAGCCCCACAAAGCATGTAGAGACTACTTAAAAATAAAACCTTTTAAAAAAAGTAAAAGTACAAAAGCACAAAGGCAATCATTAACACCAAAGACATTAAAAGCTGAACTACTGAGGTTCCTGGGTGGCTCAGTCGGTTAAGCGTCTGCCTTCAGCTCAGGTCATGATCTCAGGGTCCTGGAATTGAGCCCCATGTCGGGCTCCCTGCTCAGTGGGGAGCCTGGTTCTCCCTCTCCCTCCACTCCTCCCCTCCTGCTCATGCTCACACTCTCTCTCTAATAAATAAAATCTTTTTAAAAAACTATTATTTTTTTTAAAAAAAAGAACTATTATTCTCAGCTGGGAATATTTTCAGATATTCTTTCAAATATTTAGTTAAATGCTATACATTGGGGCACCTGGGTGGCTCAGTCGTTAAGCGTCTGCCTTCGGCTCAGGTCGTGATCCCAGGGTCCTGGGATCAAGCCCCACATCGGGCTCCCTGCTCCAGGGGAGGCCTGCTTCTCCCTCTCCCACTCCCCCTGCTTGTGTTCCCTCTCTCGCTGTGTCTCTCTCTGTCAAATAAATAAAATCTTTAAAAAAAATAAAAAAATAAATGCTATACATTAATTAAATAAAATATCGTGGCACGTTAGAGAATGAGAGAAGGAAAGCTCAGGTAAATTAAATCCTCATCTTCCACAGTAAAAAGTCAATAAATCATAACTAATCACCCATAAATGGTATAACATGTGATTTAGTAATTACATATTTTAAAAGTAAATATGAGAAAAAATGGCTGTAAAATGAAAATAATTGAGGTTTAGGAATGGGGAGATGAGGCAGACGTCAAGTATTTTTTAATTAACTTCTTAAACTACATTCTTGATTTTAACTTTTTTGTAACTTTGTAAAACATTTAGGACAAGATTAGACAAGAAAATAACAAAAATGCACACAATTGGGAAGACTTGCCCAATTACTTACTATGACACTACCTCCTTCCCTGCCATGCTAGGATCACCACCGTTGGTGATGAATGTCCATGCACATGACCCCCACACAACCCTCTGGCCTTGACCTCAGCTCCTCGCACGATCTGGTCCCCGCCACGGCCACCCCTCCAATAGTCACCCTCCTATGCATGCTCCACTGCAGGTGTCCTACCAGCCCCAACCTTTCAGCCCAATCAGGTAAGCCAACTCTTCTGACGCCCATTAGCCACCCTGACCCCAGGACCTATGATTTCTTTCTCTTTCTCTCTCTCTGCCCCCCTTCCCCATCCTCACCCCCTCTCAGCCAGCTTCAATCCCATCACTAAGTCCTGACCCTGCTTCTCCGTCTGTGCCCTTGCCTGGCAAAAACCCTCCCTGCTGAATCCAATTCTTGGCCAACTGGCACCACATACAGCCTGGAGAGCTGAGTGTGCCTGGTGAAACCACACACCGAATCGCTAGCCTGGCACGTGGAGCCCAGGGAGGTCCTGCCCCTCTTTCCTAAACCGCCACCTCACAGCTTCCCCTCTACCCCCACTAGCCCCTCCCTCACTCCCCTCACTGGCACCAGTAAGCCCGCTCCCCCGACAGCACTCAAGCAATCACTCACACCACCGCCCCCTGCTCCTCAGCTTTTCTCCACGCCTCCACCTTTTCCCTGGCCCTTCTTTCTCTTTCCCAGCAGCCTACAAACATGCTCTACTTCCCCCACCACCCAGGAGTCCTCGCCTTCCTCACCTGGTTCAGAGCCTCCTGAGAGCTCTGCCTGCTTCCCTGCCCTCCTCTTCCCAACACCACAATCAGTTAATTCTTCCCAAAGGTAAGCCCCTTCTCTGCTCACCGCCAACCCACCCCCCACTGGCTCCACCCATATCTCAGGCTGAAAGGCAGAGCTCTCGGAAGAGCCTACAAGATCCCCATCATCTCCCTTGCCCCTTGCACCCAACTCCATGTCCCAGGCTCTCTCCCCAATTCTTAGTCCAGCCACACTGTCCACCAGCACTGCAGGGTCTGCCTGACCCCCAGCTGCACTATCAAAACTGCAATTCCCTGTTCCTGCCTTGTTTCCCCTTGATGTAGTATGCAACGCACTCTGTATTAGACTTATGTCTACCTCACTAGAATGTAAGCCACATGAGGATATTCTTGTCTGTTTTGCTCACTGTGCAAAACTGGCACTGAGTGAACTGATGAACAAATGAATTAAACGGCGGGAAGCCTGCTTCTCCCTCTCCCACTCACCCTGCTTGTGTTCCCTCTCTCACTGTCTCTCCCTGTCAAATAAATAAATAAAATCTTTAAAAAAAAAAAAAGAATTAAAAAAAAAAATTTTTTTTGACCCCCTGTGATAAGCAGAATACCACCACCACCCCACCACTCCATCTGCAAAGATGCCCACACCCTAATACTAGGACCTTGGAGGATATCTTCCATGGCAAAAGGAACTCTGCAGATGTAATTAAGATAGGGGATATATCCTGGATCATGCAGATGGGCCCAATCTAATCACATGAGCCCTTAAAAGCAGAGAACTCTTTCTGCCTAGAGGCAAGAGATGAGCTGAGAAGTCGGAGAGATCCTATTCTGAGAGGGATCCGTATTTTGAGAGGGATTCGCTGGAGGGGCCTCATGGGAGGCTTGAGGAGGAATGTGGGCAGGCTCTAGGAGGTGAGCCAGCAAGGAAAGAGGACCTCAGCCCCACGCTACAAGGACTGATTGGAAGCAGCTTCACCACCAGAGTCTCCAGAAGAGACACCTTGATTTCCACCTTGTGAGACTCTAGGCAGAGGACCCTGCTGAGCCAGGCCGTTGCATGGCTTCTGTCTACAAACACGAGATAGCACAGGAGTGCCGGTCTAGGCTGCTAAATCTGTGTTAACTTGTCACAGCAGCAAGAGAGAGCTAACATGCCCTCTGCATCCTGCAGTCACCATCTCCTTTCCCTCCTCTTTACAGAGGGTAAAGTCCTTGAGGGTTGACACTCACGTTTCCCAATTATTCTCCCTTAAACTACCCCAAGGTTCACTTCTGCTCAGCCCACTCAAGTGACCCACCAGACTACTTCCCCCTCACTGACCTGTGCTCTTCCCACCTGGACATGTCTCTCCCTGACTGCTTCAGGTCTGCATGCCTGGAGCTCCAGCCATCTTCCTAGAGAGCTGGGCCAGCACTGTGCTTGGGAAGACCTGGAGCCAGGTAGCCTGTGTCTGAATCCCTGTTTTACCACTTCATAGGCAGTCACGTGGCCTTGGGCTCAGGGCCTCAGGTTCCTCATCTCTGAAACAGGGAAGACCAGAGTACCTACTATAAAGGATTATCATGACAATCATATATGTAAATGAAGGTAGCGGGCTTGGAAGCATGCCAGGCACACAGTAAAGCTATAGGAGTGAGAGCTATGCTCTGATGATTTCCACTCACTCCCTCGGTGAGCTCCCAGCGTCATGGCTTTAAACAACACCTATAAGGAATGCCCCTGTATTTTTACCTCTAGCTCAGACCTCTTCTCTGAATTCCAGTCTTGGATATCCAACTGCAGATTCAACGTCTCTCCCCAAAACCTAATGGTGACTTAAACAGGGACATGATTTACCTTCCCACCTCAGGCAACTAAAAACTTAGACAAAACAATAGTTTTCAGAAACTGGATAACAGACTATGGACAAGAGTGATCACTGAGAGACAGAAAACAAACAAGATGAGCCTTACCACTGCTCCAGCTTACTGCTTGGGGAGCGGACCCCACACAGAGCCCTAAGGTCTCCCTAAAGTGAGGAGACAGACCAAGGAGGCTAGAACGTGCGGGGCAGAACACTGGAATAGAGCCTGCGGCAGGGAGAGCAGAGTGCCAGAGAGCTGCAGAGGAGTCCTGGCGTCTTGGTCTCATTACTGATCTGCCCAAGCAAGACAGGAAGCTGCTGAGGCTGTGGAAGAGCCACTGGAAAGAAGCCAGAGGGTAAACCATGGAAGGTAGCACAGGGCCAGCAAGCCAGAGGGAAACCTCATAAAACACAGGGCATGGAGCAGAGTTCTGAGAAGGAGCACTACCCCTCAAGAGTGGGGTGAAATCAGCCCCAGACTAAAGGCTGCTCTGGGCCCTCCTTGTAAGAATCAAATGGTTTCCAGGTAGCTCAGCTTCATCCGGAACAAAGCTCAAGGATATTTAAAGAAACACAACAATATTCAGGACTGACAAGGTGAAATTCACGATGTCTGGCATCCAATAAAAAATTACAGATATGCAGGGCGCCTGGGTGGTGCAGTCAGTTAAGCGTCTGAATCTTGGTTTCGGCTCAGGTCATGATCTCAGGGTCTCGAGATGGAACCCTGCACGGAGATGGAACCCCACTTCGGACTGCAGGCTCAGCAGGCAGTCTGCCTAGGATTCTCTCTCCCTCTCCCTCTGCCCCTTCCCGCTCACACTTTCTCAAAATTGGGATTTTGACAGAGAGAGAGCACAAGCAGGGGGAGGGACAGAGGGAGAGGTAGAAGCAGGCTCCCCAGTGAGCAGGGAGTCTGACACGGGATTCAATCCCAGGACCCCGGGATCATGACTTGAGCCCAAGGCAGACGCTTAACCAACTGAGCCACCAAAGCGCCCCAATAAATAAATCTTTAAAAAAAAAATACACCTTCTCCAGGCTACCTGACATGACCACATCCTTTGACATTGAGAACCCTCCCTACTCTCTGTTCCTCTTCCCTGCTTTTTCTCCACAACAGATCAACAAAAAGATGAATGGATGAAGATAGATACATGTTTTTCTCATTTATTTTGTCTGTCTACTCTCACAAGAATTTAAGTTCTTTTTTTTTTTTTAAAGATTTTATTTATTTGATAGAGAGAGACACAGTGAGAGAGAGAACACAAGCAGGGGGAGTGGGAGAGGGAGAAGCAGACTTCCCGCCGAGCAGGGAGCCCGATGCGGGGCTCAATCCCAGGACCCTGGGACCATGACCTGAGCCAAACGCAGACGCTTAATGACTGAGCCACCCAGGCGCCCCAAGAATTTAAGTTCTGAAAGTATAGGAATTTTGTCCATTTGGTTAACCACTGAATCCCCGGTGCCTAGAACAGAAAAATGCCTGGCACATAGCAGGCCCTCAATAGATTTGTCAAATGAACGAACAAATGAATTGTACAATTACATCAGAAAACAGAATCCAGGGGCGCCTGGGTGGCTCAGTCGTTAAGCGTCTGCCTTCAGCTCAGGTCATGATCCCGGGGTTCTGGGATTGAGCCCCGCATCAGGCTCCCTGCTCCGCGGGGAGCCTGCTTCTCCCTCTCCCACTCCCACTCCCCCTGCTTGTGTTCCCTCTCTCGCTGTGTCTCTGTCAAATAAATAAATAAAATCTTAAAAAAAAAAAAAAAAAGGAAACAATCCAGAAAATTAAATAAATTTTGAAATATATACCTTCAAAATACACTTCACTCTTGGGGTTGCACCAAAAGTAGAGCAAAACAATAAGAACACTGTATGAAGAACTTTGTTTTCTTAACTACTTAATATTAAACAGATTTAAATTACATCTACAGCAAATGCTGCATTAGAGAATATCCATCAGACATCAGCACCCAACAGAAGAGCATCTCCTGTCCCTCTGTGACCAGCTTCTGTGCAAGAGGCCCACACCTCCATCCCGTGGATGACAATCTCAAAAAGGCCAGGCCTCAGGAACTGAACAACTTGGCACAAACGGACCCTCAGACAATCACCTTCCCACCTCCCTCTTCTCCACATTCTCAGCATTTGGGAAATCTAGATGTACTACGTTATGGAAGGACAACTCTAATTGTGGTTAAATAATAAGGCAACAAAAGTTTTAAAAAGATAATTACACGAACAGAAGCTACAAGCCAATTAAAAGAAATAACTGAGATTGTGAGGAATGTGTCCTATGGAAGAAAGGCCTACTGAAGACTTGTGGATGGAAGCATGACCACCACATCCCCTGGCACAGCCCAGCATGAACGCAATCACAGAGGACTCTGATTCTCATAGGCACAAGGTTCAAACTCAGGCTCTGATCTGGTTGTGTTGTACCTGACATAAAAAAAAAAAAAAAAGGTGGGGGGGAGGGTGCCTGGGTGCCTCAGTCGGTTAAGCGTCTGCCTTCGGCTCAGGTCATGATCCTGGAGTCCCGGGGTCTAGCCCTGCTTCTCCCTCTCCTTCTGCTCCTCCCCCTGCTCGTGTGTGCGCTCTCTCTCTCTCTCTCACTCACTCTCCCTCTCAAATAAGTAAATAAAATCTTAAAAAAAAAAAAAGCACAGAACTGTATTTTTCAGTAGCGATAAATGCAGCCCAAAAGTGTTCCAAAACTGGGGTGCCTGGGTGGCTCAGTTGGTTAAGCATCTGCCTTTGGCTCGGATCGTGATCTCAGGGTCCTGGGATCGAGCCCCACATCGGACTCTCTGCTCAGTGGGGAGCCTGCTTCTCCCTCTGCCTGCTGCTCCCCCTGCTTGTGCTCGCTCTCCATCTCTCTCTGTCAAATAAATGAGTAAAATCTTAAAAAAAAAAAAAAGTGTTCCAAAATACTCGTTTTCCTGCTCTATTTTTTCTATCGGTTGAATAGTCTTCTAAAACAGCATCAGTTGAGTATCCTTTCTCAATGCTTTTTAAACTCTACTAGAAACATGTAATTGCTCTCTCAACCACATCACATGAAGGCAGGTGGGCCACAAAAAAAGCAAAATGCAAATCCCAATACAGCACTGCCCGCCCTAAGGAGCTCCAAGTGCTTTAGGTATACTAAATAACTAATCCTCATTACACTCTTGAGTTGCCACCAGAAGGGATTTTAAAAGCAAGGAAAACACCTTAGGATGCACAACAAAAACCAGGCAACACAACTTGGATGCTGATCTCCACACTTTTAGCTATACAGACAACAAATCCTGGGGCACATGACAAGGTAAATGGGAAACATCCAGAATACAAGGGATACACAAAAGCACCACAGCTCTCACTGGGTTCAAATTTGGGGCAGAAAGGAAGACTCCGGGGTGCCTGGGTGGCTCAGTCGGTTAAGCGTCTGCCTTCGGCTCAGGTCATGATCCCAGGGTCCTGCGATTGAGCCCCACATCGGGCTCCCTGCTCCGCAGCAAGCCTGCTTCTCCCTCTCCCACTCCCCCTTCTTGTGTTCCCTCTCTTGCTATCTCTCTCTGTCAAATAAATAAATAAAATCTTTAAAAATAAATAAACTAAATTAAATTTTAAAAAAGGAAGACTCCAGACTCTACAGAGCCACAATTTGCAAAGGTGAGAAAGAAAAGGAAACAGTATCAGAATCTGACCCAAACCACCAGGCAGAAATGTTTGTTTCCCTAAACGAACATATCCAGCAGAGTCATTCACTCAAGGCCCCATTTCCTGAGGCAGCAGGAAGCTGGGGGAGCTATTTGGGGCCAGAACCTGGCAAGGGAGTGGGTCTCAGCCTCATTGCAAAGACCTTCCTCTCCTTGTGGGGCACATCACTGCCCTCTCCAACCTGTTGCACCCCCACTAACACAGATACAAACTCCAAGGGCCAGACCACAGGCCCCATCCCCCCACCTGATGTGCCTCCCACCTTCCCACCTGGTGGCTCCCAACTCCCACAGAATTTTCCTAACTCCGCTTCCCACACTCTCATTATTAGATGATTGTGGGCCACAGTCCTAATCCTCTTTGCCAATAACAGTGAAGGAAAAAGAATGAAGAGTTGGCAGGAAGTGATGTGTGAAGGCAGGCAGGAACCAGAGTGTCACCACAAGTTTAAACTGCATCTTAGGAGCAGTCACAACACTTTGGGCAAGGTTAGGACTCTCCTCTCCCTTTCTGGCACTGCGTACCCCTGCATCTCACCGTCCCCACACTCTTCTTGGTCTTCTTCCCAACTCAGTCACCAGGGCACTATTTTAAAACAAGGCCACTTCCTCCTTGCCTGCTATTTATCCCATGCACCGTGGTTAAACCCTTTCGGCCCTCTCCACCACGGAGTGCAAGAGCTAATCTTATCGCTCAGCCTCAGCTCCCACCTCTCTGTGGGAACTCCCACTTGAACCTATCTGCCCTGAACTTCCCATAAGCAAATGGCACATACAACTTTTCATGAAATTTCAACCATGTCAACAAAAGTCAGTTATTTTGAAAATGGCCAATGCCAGAATCAGTAAATGCAGTTTTATAATCTAAATCTTAGACATCACAAGACCTACTGAAAACTGTTCATTTCTATTTTCTTAAGAGTATCATTCATGGGTGCCTGGGTGGCTCAGTCATTAAGCGTCTGCCTTCAGCTCATGATCCCAGGGTCCTGATCCCAGGGTCCTGGGATCGAGCCCCGCATCAGGCTCCCTGCTCAGCAGGAAGCCTGCTTCTCCCTCTCCCACTCCCCCTGCTTGTGTTCCCTCTCTGGCTGTCTCTCCGTCAACTAAATAAATAAAATCTTCAAAAGAAAAAAAAAAAAAGAGTATCTTTCATTTTGTTAAGGTGAGGGCAAAATTATTTAATCTACTTCATACTGCTCTGGAAGATGACAGAAACCATCAACTTTCTAACTCTCAAGCTTGTGGTTTCTTTTTTTTTTTTAAGATTTTATTTTTTTATTTGTGTGAGAGAGAGATCGCACAAGCAGGGGGAACAGCAGAGGGAGAGGGAGAAGCAGACTCCCCAGCTGAGCCAGGAGCCCAACGTGGAACTCGATCCCAGGACCCCGAGATCATGACCTGAGCCAAAGGGAGAGGCTCAACCGACTGAGCCACCCAGGCGCCCCATCAAACTTGAGGTGTCGGTATCAAACCCCTGTGCTGACCAAAATGAAAAGAGGACAGCAGGGGTGCCATTCCTATGTTTCTATCCGACATTCATTTCATCACACTGGATCCAGGGAGGGAATGGACCAGACACGCTTTGACAAAAAAAAAAATATTCAACAAGGTCAAGGGTAAATATGAAACATTCCAAAGTCTGACTTAGAACTACCTTTTGTAGATGCCTGAGCACCTGGTGTTCCTCTAGTATTCCGTCTGCCCTCTAGGACCTCCCCACCTTGCTTTCAGGGCAAGGACTCATCTTGTCCACCTGACGACTGCTTATTCCCCTTATTCTGCATTCAAGAGTCCCGAATACAGGTGGTGCTCAATAAAGATAAATGCACTGGCAAGAACTCATCTCCCCATTTGTCTGCAAACTCTTCAGGGAGACTGGGACCACATGTTCTATTTCTCTGAACCCCACAAATTTCACATAACAGGCGCAGATGCCATCTCTTACCCAAAACCCGAGGCCCAATGTATCCCAGAATCCAGAACTGCTCAGACTTTAGGATGAAGCACAGCACACGGTCATTGTGTCCTGGAAGCACACACTTGCGAACACTCACGCAGGAGGGAGACCACACAGAGCTTCGTGGCTGTGCTTTTGCCAAATGAGTTCACCGAAGACTTACAAAAAAGACTTTTCGTTTTGGGAGTCTTATAAGCTTTGAAATTTGAGCTAAGGAAGATAGCCTCAGGGCTGAGAAATTCCAAGGTGCTCAGAGCCCCACCGCCCACTCAGGAGCTCACACCAGAGAGCCACCTTCTCTGGGGGCACCATCACACTGGAATCCCCCCCTCTGCTCTGACTCTATTCGATTTTTTAAAAGCCAAGGAAATGCTATTTAATCTCACAAAGACAGGCTTTCCAATAATTCTGCAACTACAAAATCCTGACACATATTGTTGCCAAAACAACAGAATAAAAATCATCTTAAGAGGAAAGAGAAGTAATGCTAAGTATCTGGCATGAGAATATACTTATCACCAGGACATTTCAACTTGTCATAAAAGAAACAGAGGGATACCCCCCCTCTTCAGAGGAGCCAGAAGGGAAACAGGGAAGAATACATAAGTATTTCCTCGAAGCAGTAACCACCAACCTTGGCAGAAAAATTCAACCTGGATCAAAGACTTCCTTCCTCCCCCAGCATGGTGGTTCGTCCCTCCTTTTACTCTCTGTCACACACTTCCTAAATCCGTTTCTAAAGAATATAAATTATGCAGAAGAGTGCAAAAGAAAATATGCAAGAAGAGCATTCTTTTTCAAAAAGTCAGCATTTTTTAAATGTCCAGTCAAGACTAAAATGAACCTTAATTTTTTTTAAGAACTTTAAAAGTTAAAAAGCAGACTGACAAACTCTGATTCTGATCTTTATTATCACTCAGGAAAATCAAGTACCAACTTTATGTTTAATTTCCTACACTGACACTTAAGCTGAATTAAAATTTTATGTTGGTTCTCCACATCCAATTTATGACTCATAACAAATGGAATTTTATGAACAAATAAGTGTTTTAAACTTTAGTCATGCTAAAATATAATTCAAAGGGATGCCCAATTTCAACAAAGTTAACAAAACAGAAAGGACAAAGTTTTGTGACCAACACAATGAAGAGAGCACTGATACTTACTCTACTAGTTTATCACCACACCTGCAGCAAAACTGCATGCTTTCTCCAAGAACATGGGAAATTTGGTTTTTGCCAAATAGCTAATTACATCTCTCCACTTGTTTCCCTACATTTGAGTGAGTGCCTGAAGGGATTAAATAAAATGCCTCCAAGCATGATGGAAGTGCCCTAACCCATCTGCACAGCCCCAGCCCCCGCCACCTCGTGCATGGAGGAATAAATGGCAATTTCCTGCCCACTGGCAACATGACTGGTCTCTTAAGAATGAAGACCTAGTACTTCTCTTTCATAGCAGTCTTGATTATTTTGCAGTCAATTCCGAGTCTGACATTTTCACCAGTGTTTTATATTCTCAACACTGTTGTAGCATTGACATGTCAATGGCAATGAATAAAGACGTGCATTAATTACGTTATATATGTCTGCCAATAAAGCACATGTGTAAAAGTAAACAAAAGTTCCAAAATAAATGAATAGCAAATAACTATTATTTTCTCAATTTCAGCAGTTCTTTCATTCTCTTTAAACTCATCACTTGAGGGGTGCCTGGGTGCCTCAGTCAGTTGAGGGTCAGACTCTTGGTTTCGGCTCAGGTCATGATCTCAGGGTGGTGAGAACGAGCCCCACGTCGGGGCAGGGCGCTGGGTGTGGAGCCTGCTTGAGATTCTCTCTCTCCCTCTCCCCTCCGCCCCTCCTGCTTGTGTGTGCATGTGCATGCACACGAGCGCGTGTGTGCACGCTCTCTCAAATAAATAAATCTTAAAAAAAAAAAATCCATCACTTGGATATGATATCAATGCAACAGTCTGGATGGACCTCAAGGGGATTGTGCTGAGTGAGAAAAGCCAATCTCGACAGACTGTACAATCCCATTCACACAACACCCTTGAGATGTTATGTAGAGACGGGGGACAGACTAGTAACTGGGGGTGGGTAGGTTGGCTATATGGGGTAACACAAGGGGGCTTTGTGACGATGGAACAGCTCTATATCTTGATTAATGTGGGGGTTACACGAAGCTACATGTGATAAAAGTACAAAGACTTGCACACACACACACACACACACACACACACACCAGTGTTAGGTAAAACTGATAAAATGTGAATACGCCCTGTGGAATGTACCAACGTCAGTTTCCTGGTGTTGAAATTGTACTGTTAGGCAAGAAATCCCCCTCTGAAGAGATGTGGTGAAGGGTGCTGGGACCTCCCTGTCCATTTCTCTGCAACTTCTTACTAATCTATATATCAAAACAAAGAATTATTTAAAAATTGGGACTAAATAAAAGGATTAGGATTTTTTAAATACCAATTTAAAAAAAGAAAGAAACGGTTCATTGGCTCTCACACACTGAACTCACATTAGCCAAATTCAGTGGCCCTGGGTTGAAGTTAATCAAAAAGAATCAAGTTAATTTTATGAGGCACTGAATTAGTTTGCTACCTGAGCCACAAAAGCTACAGGCTTGAGGAAGACCGCATGTCAGGAGCACCTTTTCAAATCCTGGAGCATATTCACTGTTGCCTATGCTAAGAGGAGCAATGTTCCCAGCCAGTCATCTGAAGTGAACAACTTATATGAGGTGCAAAGAGATGCAGAGCCCACTCTTGAAGGCCTTAAAGAGGGAAATTTAAGAAACTAGTTCAAAAGGTAAAAGAGAGCTGCAATTTTTTTTTTTTTAAGATTTTATTTATTTATTTGAGAGAGAGAATGAGACAGAGAGCATGAGAGAGGGGAGGGTCAGAGGGAGAAGCAGACTCCCCGCTGAGCAGGGAGCCCGATGCGGGACTCGATCCCGGGACTCCAGGATCATGACCTGAGCCGAAGGCAGCCGCTTAACCAACTGAGCCACCCAGGCGCCCCGAGAGCTGCAATTTTAGAGCTGAAACAGACTTTAGTGATACTCTAGCTCAAAATCCACCCCTCTCCATCAGCTGAGAAACCTGAAGCTCAGTGGCCACTGGCTTTGGGTCGTGAAGCAGGTGAGAGGCAGTCAGGGTCCAGACCCTTGCCAGCTCAGTGTCCTCTCTGCACAGAGCCTAGCTACATCCATCACACTCACAACAAGAAACTTTAAGCACACAAAATCAGAAGTCGGCAGGGAAAAGGGGACGCAGGGACCCCTCTCCCTGCCCCACAGGGGTTAAGATCAGACCGGCTCTGGCCAGGGTCAGCTTTCCAACCCCATCTGCAGGCATCGGCCCACATGTGCTTAGAACTAATTCCCTGCTGCTCCAGGCACATCTGGGCTCCCTACCTGCAGTGCCCTTTAGACAAAATCATCTTCTATGAAGTCCTCTCTAGCTCACTCATCTATTCATTTACTGGGCACATGTCTCATGCCAGACGCTGTGCAAGCAGTGGAGGAGTGGAGGAGTGACATGACGAGACAGATGTGGTGCCCACACGGGGCTTACAGTGCAGTGAGGGCACAGTGCCACAAACCCACGACACTGCTCTGAAGGAGAAGCGAAGCATTATGACTGACAAAGGTAAGGGCACAGCGAGGTCGGAAAGGTGTTTCTGAGGAAGGGGACATAATAAACAGAGACCTGTCCCCAAGAAGGACGAGGCACCCCTTCCTCCTTACGCTCCTTCAGGAAGGAGACTGTCTTTTTTGCTGGTCCATACCAGTGGCCCTCAACCAAAGAAAACTTTGCCCCATAGGACAATGTCTGGACATATTTTTTTGGTTGTCACAACGGAGGCATCTCGTTGTAGAGGCCAGGGATGCTGCTATCCACCACCACTGGACAGCTCTGCACAACAAATGACTGGCCCCACTCTCAACAGTGTGGGGGTGGAGAAAGCCTGCTCTACAGTCAGTCAACAGGTATCTGCTGAGTCCTCAGTATGTGGCAGGTACCTACCTTCCACTCGAATGCAGACCTAGCACAGGACACATGTCTAATATGCAGGTGACTGGCTGTCCAAGAAAATGGGTTTCGATCTCGATGTCTTTCTTGCCCACTGCATTTTTCCTTCCAAAATGGAAGGACTGACATCACTCCTAATTTAAGGCTGTTAACCCTTTGGCCAAGGGCTCCCCTGCAGTACTAGCACACAAACACTTAGCATTACAAGATGCATTCTAATTACGAGCGCTACTGCCTTGGAAATCACATTAAATAGCAAAGGAAGGAAAAGAAAAAGAATACTGCCTACTTGTAAAAGCTCCGATCTGAGAGCGTTACCACATGGATCTCTTGGTTTCTCGCACAGGAAGGAGAGGGACAGAAGATCTAAGCTTCCACAGTCTGGGGGAGAACCAGGCTGGCATCCGGGTCCTCCAGTCTAAGGAAGTGAGGGGTTCAGGGGGAGGCTCAACACAACAGCATCTAACCAGCAGGTGAAGTTACATTCTTCAAAATATACATTAAACCTAAGGTAATAAAAATCAGTCAACTATCTGGTGGATAACAAAAAAATAAATAAAACGCACCAGATGGGAAACTGGTTTTGTGTTCAATTTCTCCAATAAAATAAAAAGGACGTTCTCTGAACACGGTAGTTTCTCTACAGACCAAGCCAGACTTATTGGTGGACCCTCGCTGCCCCCACCAGCCTCCTAGCCTGATTCCCTTCTGGTGTGGATTTTTTCCACTGTGAGGAGACACACGTGTCCCTGAGAACGCACACAGCAGCCAGAGCAGTCACCCCAAAGCCATCCCACCCTCTACCGCCCCGGTGTCTGGATTCCCTCGGGGAATGAGTCATTTTAAATAGGGCGTAATAAGCCACCAGAACCCGGGCAGAGCTGTTCCCACTCCCAAAGTGAAAATCCATGCTATTTTGGAAAACGCTGGGTTAAATGCTCCATTACTAGAAAGACGAGCAGTGTGCTCGAGATGACATCATGCTGGGGGGGGGGGTCCTTCGCCAGAACCCGGTCGACGATGCCACAGCCCCCCACGCGGGTGGAGAACACCGCCCGCCCTGCACCCTGCACCCCGCAACCCCTGTCCCACTGCTCCCTGACCCGCAGGCCCCAGTCAGAGCCCCCGACCCTGCCTCCCAGAGGCCTGCGCCCTCCTCCCCCGCCGCGTAGGTCCCTCGCACCCCCGACCTGCGCCCCCTGACCCCTGCCCTCTGGGTCCGCACCCAGAACCACGCCCCGCACCCCCACACCCACGCCCCCGGACCCCCGCCCTCTAGGTCCCCAACCGGGACCCTCGCAGCCCCTGCCTGCGCGCCTGGCCCCCGCCCTCTGGGTCCGCACCCGGGACCCCGCCCCGCACCCCCGCACCCTGAGCCTAAGCCCCCGAGACCCCCACCCCGCCCTCCGGCCTGCGCCCCTGGACCCCCGCCCTCTAGGTCCGCACCCGGGATCCCCGCACTCGGGCCTGCGCCCCCGGACCCCCGCCCTCCAGGTCCGCACGCAGGACCCCGCTCCGCCCCGCGCTCCCTGACCCCCGCCCTCCGGGTCCGCACCCGGGACCCCGCCCCGCACCCCCGCCCCTCGCAGGCCAGGTCCCGCGTCGCGGCCACTCACAGTTGCGGATGTCGGAGATGAAGACCGCCAGACCCCGCATCCCGTCCCCCTTCGACACGGCTGGCATCTTCGTGCCCCAGAGAGCGGCTGGGCTGGCGGGCCCGGAGGAGGAGCGGGGAGCGGGAAGCGGGTCGCTACCGCCACAGCCGGAGCCGCCTCAGCCGGAGCCGCCTCAGGCTCAGAGCGCCGCTCTCAGGGCCGCCGCCGCCGCGCGCGCGCGCGCACGCACACACGCTCGCTGTCACGTGCACGCGCACGCTCGCTCGCGCTGCGGCGGGCGGCGCGGGCACGAGCACGTCGAGCGCGGGGGCGTAAAGGCAGGCGCGGGAACGCCCCCTGCAGGGAGACGGGTGTGACGGGCCGCTTTGGGAGCCCTGGGTTCGTGTCCCCGGACTCCCCAGACGACCCCCACACGACCCTGCCCAGCTGCGCCCTCCACGGCTTTGACCCAGCCCACGTTCTGGGGTAGCTTGCTGCCCACCGTGGGGGGCCCTGAGGGCCTGCTGCACATCACCCGCCTTCCAGAGCCACCAGCCCCTTCCTTAACAAAGGGGTCACTGAGGCGTGAAGAGCAAGGACTGCTACCCCCACGTCGTGACAGCACCGGCTGACTACAGGGCCCACTCTACACTTCGATCCCTCAATGCCCAACCAGGCCCTTTGCCATTCTGCCACCACCCACCTCTGCATCCTCCCCCGGGGTGAAAGGGGAGGGCTGCCCCTATGGGTCAACCTCCACGGTGCACAGCAGAGGCCTCTCCCCACCCCAGGGAGTCTGTTCTGAGAGCAGGTGGCCCTGCTGAGCTCGCCTTTGTGGAGCCATATGGCTTTGAAAAGGAAGCTTCCTCCTTATGGGGAGATGGGGGTTATCTGCCCCCCCCACCTGGTACTAGCCCAGACCCACAAAAGAGACCTCTGTCCCACCCTGGCTCACTTCCTCGGGTCCCAGTGAGGGGTCAGGCCAGGCTGGACCCTGGCCAGGAGGAGGAAGGGGCGGGCCCCTCCCACAGACCGGGCACCCCACCCAGGCTCCGGGCCTCCAAGACCTCCTGGGGGAAACCGGAACTGTGGAGACTGGAATCCTTACAAGGCAGCAATTTCACCATCTTCCCAGACCCTCCAAAGAGCTGGGCCAGCAGAAGGCTTCCTGGAGAAGGGGAGATCCCCAGAGAACACATCCCCACACCTGGAGATAACCCTCCCATGGCCACGCCAGGGGACTCGGACCAAGCAGACCCTGACCCGCCCCCAGCAGCCACTCACAGAACAGGACAATGCCCAAAGGCTGCAGGGCCCAC
Organism: Phoca vitulina; assembly: GCF_004348235.1. Lineage (NCBI taxonomy): Eukaryota > Metazoa > Chordata > Mammalia > Carnivora > Phocidae > Phoca > Phoca vitulina. Next base: position 37,850,907 of record NW_022589719.1, read on the forward strand.
GTGGGGCACGGACAGAGTGGCAGCTCAGCCGAAGTGGAGGGCTTCTCTGAGGAGGGGCTTGGAGCTGGACAGACATCCCACCCCCTTTCAGTGCTGATTCTGGGCCTCCCAAGCCTCCTGGCATTCCCCCAAAGTATGTGTGTGTTTAGGGAGGGGGTCCCAGAGCCTGATGAGACACACAGGCAGCCATGAGAAAGACCCCACATTTCCTCCCAGCTCCCACACCTTGCCAGACACACAAGCCCTCAGGTCATTATTACGATCAGACCTCAGGCCTGAGTCCACTCAGCCCTCCCTAACCACGGTCACTCCTCAGCAAGGGACAGTATACCTTTATGAGTATGAGGTGCTTGGAAACTTTCATTTCTTAAGTTGTGTGAATTGGACATCTGTCACATTTTAGCCACTTGTGGTCACAACTGTGTTTCCAGGGGCAAGGGTGGAGCTGAGAGTCTCTTTCCAGCATCCGTGGCTACTGGGAAGTAAGGCCACAAGCCCACCACTGGCATCATGAAGGAGAAAACAAGAGCTGGGGAGCCCAGAGCCTGCAGCATGGCCACAGTGTCTGGGGGAATCCTGCACCATTAGCTGGCTGTCCTGACTCTTTCCCACACCTGAGTCTGCCCAGCCCTCCGGTCACTTTTGCAAGTGATGCTTCCCATAGTCCCTGGAGTGGGTTGCAGACAATGACCCTTTCAGAAAATTGAGGTTGGTGGTCTGGTCCAGACGTGGCTAGAGGCCCTGAGCAGGGCGCAGGGACAGGGATGTGGCAGTCCTGGGCACCTGGTCACCAGGAATGACACGCTTGGGGAAGGCCAGGCTCTGGGAAGCAAGCACGTCCCCTGCCATGGACAACAGCTGAGCATGAGGAATTCAAGAACTCTGTGAAGGGCTGGTGTTTTGAATGAAACAGACCAACTAGAGAAGGGAAGTAATGGGCTCAAACTCCTGACTGCTCTTCTTGGGGTGGCAGGAAGCTGCCCGTGTCCAGGGAGCTTGTTTTTTACAGCCATCAGACTGAGCCCAAAGCCACATGGCTGGATTTGGGTTGTGGCAAAACAACCACAGGAGTTGAATCTATAACCTCCCCAAATTTGTGGGAACACTGGAGTGCTAGTGTGGCACGTGTAGGGTCCAGTAAATGGCATAAGCTGGGGACCCCTGCCCCTCCTTGCCAAAAGCCCCCCTGCCAGCCTCCACGGCCCCTCTCCCACATTGGATGAAGTTGTCCCCGCCCTTGAAGATGCTGTAATGATATCCCTTGAAGGAGTTAATATGTAAGAGAAAAGTCTGTTTCCCTCCAAGCCCCCTGGCCTGGCCCCATCAGCTGAAACCTGGGAGAGTCAGGTCCCCAACATAAAGCCGCACTGCAATGGGGAAGGCTTAGCCACCAGGAGAATGGAGAACCACAGGAAGTTAGGTTTATGCCAGCGGAACTCTGCAGAACGTGTGTGGGATGAATTCTGAGAGAGTGGACCTGTCCCACGGGGCACCCAGCGATCTGGGTCAGCTGAGCCAACGTGAGCAGCCAACAGCCTGAAAGCTGGACTCCAGGGGCCCATGTTAAAACAGGGTTGTGATGCCAGAAATTCCAGGATATGATGCAGAGAAAGGAATTCAGAGATTTCTTCTCTCCCAGTTCTAGAAGCTAGAAGTCAAGGTGTGGACAGGGCTGGTGCCTCCTGAGGCTGTGGATGAGGATCAGGCCCAGGCCCCTCTTGGCTCGGAGATGGCTGTCTTCTCCCTGTGTCTTCTCACGAGGCCTTCCCTCTGTGCTCCTCTCTCTCTCTGTGTCCAAATTTCCCCTTTTCACAAGGACACCAGTCACACTGGATAAGGGGTCTGCCCTACACCGGCATGAACTCAATTAATTACATCTGCAGTGACCCAAGTAAGGTCACGTTCTGAGGGACTCCAACGTGTGAACTTTTAGGAGACATGGTTCACCTTGGTAACATTGAAACGTGAGCACATGTGGGGACAGGATTTTGAGTCTGTGCCCCCTTCTCTATCTTGGCTACTTGGAACATGGTTTTGATCACTGGAGCTCCATCTCAGACGGTGGAAATAGTCCTTCCACTCACCACTGCACCAGCCCGCAAACCTCCCGTGTTTACGCTACAGCTACCGTGACTGGGGGCTCTGTTGCATCCCGCCCGATCAAGATCCTAGTTAACACCTCTTCTCACGCCTGAGGGCTCGGTGTCCTTGAAGTTTCTGGAGCTATGGGGGCCTGAAGCATGTTAAGATGCGCCCCCATCCTGCCCTGTGGCTTGTCTTCAAGACCACCTCGCATCCACTCCCTGGGGAGCTCAGAGGGGCTTAAGAAGCATTGTCAGTCATCAGTAAACACCCACAGGAGCCATGCAGCTGGTGACACCAACCAGGGGAGGGGTGAAAGAGACATCTATGAAAATCCAGCTATCCCCACAGGGTGCTGCCAGATCAGGCTTCCTATTCACCCCCAGAGCAGGGATCCAGGAACTTCAGTTTTCCTAAGTTCCCTGTTGAAAACCACACCCTTTGACTTTTTTTTTTTTTTAAGATTTATTTATTTATTTTAGAGAGAGAGAGCATGCACAAGCAGGAGGGGCAGGGAGAGGGAGAGAGAATCTCAAGCAGCCCCCCCACCCCGTTGAGCACAGAGCCTGACACAGGGCTCGATCTCACGACCCTGAGATCATGACCTGAGCTGAAACCAAGAGTTGGATGCCCAACCAACTGAGCCACCCAGGCGTCCCCACCCTGTGACCTTAAAGGCCAGACCAACCATGCCAGCAGCCAGCCAGCAGTCCATCACCTCATGGCATTGGGTGTTTTGTGGCAAGGGCGTCCACCCAGGCCAGTATTCACCCAGCAAGTGTGAGCTGATGGAATATATGTCCATGTTAAGATCAGCCTGGGAAAAATGGTGTCAGGAAAGAAAACATGCCCCCCAACATCAGTTCAGGCCTTCCTGCGCTACCACATCACGGTCCTGGGGCAGCTGTAGCACATGACCACAAACCAGAGGCTTAAAAACAAGAAAAATTGATTCTCTCCCAGTTGTAGAAGCCAGAAGTTGAAGATGAAGGGGTCAGCAGAGGGTTCCCCAGGAGGCTCTGGGGGAGATTCTGTCCTTGCCTCTCTTCTAGCTGTTGGTGGCTGCCAGCATCCTTGGCTCAGGGCTATGTAACCCCATTCTGTGCCTCTGTCATCTCGAGGTCTCCTCCCCTGTGTCTGTGTGTCTCAAATCTCCCTCTTTCCTCTTATGAGCATTCCCGTCATTGGATTTGGGGCTCACCCTAAATCCAAGATGATCTCATCCTAAGATCCTTAATCACATCTGCAGAGACCCTATTTCCAAACAAGGTCACCTTCACAGGTGCTGGGCTTTGGGACATGGACAACCTTCTGGGGTCCACCATTTGCCCCACTACACCACCAAGGAATTCTGCCCGTTGGGTCTCATCACACACATCTGCCTCTCCCTTTGGTACAAGGGTATTTTAAGGTTGGTTGTGGGATGATGAGAAGCACAAAACCTAGCACCGATGCCACRAAGCACACAGCCCTATGCAGGGCCACCCACCCATCACAGACACCTGCCTTGGGGCCTATCACCGGCCTTGCCTCTCACTGGACACCTACACACCAGACAGCACATGATACCCAGGTCACAGCCCTCACCCCGGCCAATGCCAGATGGGCTGGCAGGGGCTCACACGTGAGACACAGACAGAAAATCTGCTGTGCTGGCTCTGGAGCTAAATCTGAAAGCTTCCACTGCATGTGAGTATGCCCCACTCCTTCCTTCTTGCTCTGGACTTTGCTTATTCCAGCACCCAGGGAGGATGTCTCCATCCGTGAGCAGGGGAGGGCTCAGCAGCAGGAAATCCTGACGTGTGTCCCTCTTCCTGTGCTTCCGGCCTCATAACTGGAATGTTTTGAGGTTCAGGAGTGGCATTACACAGTGATAGTGGCCTGGGCCCTGCCCTTGGGGCAACCGCTGGCTGAGGCCTCCCCCAGTTAAAATAGGATGAGTCACGGGTTGCCCCTGCTGGGAAGGGCCTTGTCTTGTGCTGACTTCGCCAACAAGGAGAGGCCCAGGGCCACTTGCGAGATGAGGACACCCCACCCTCACCCCACCCTCACCCCACCCCAGGAACGTGCAAGCCTAGCCCCCAGAATTCCAACAGCCACCAGGCACCTCCAGCTACCAGGTGCAAGTGCTCTTGCGGTGTGTAATGAGCTCCCCATAGTTACTTAGAGACACTTTTTTTTTAAGTAATTTCTACGCCCGACATGGGGCTTGAACTCATGACCCTGAGAACAAGAGTCATATGCTCTGCCGACTGAGTCAGCCAAGCGCCTTACTTAGGGACACTTTTGAAGTTGTCCCAGAGGGGCAGCCTCAGGTTAGGGATGCGAGGCTGACCAAGTACACTTGGGGTGGGGTGCTCTGGCTCTGAGGGTGTCCCCAGAGCATGGGGGGGTCGTTCAGTTGGCAGCAGGAGGGCTTGTCCCTGCAGCTCCCCTTGCTCCACGTAGGCGTATACCTGCCCTCTTCTGTCCTCCCGTGCCCACTGCAGACAAGTAGGAGGACAGTGTGAGGGCCAGACCTGGGCTTGAAATTCAGAGCCTGAACTTCTGCCTGGGTACCCCACACCCAGCCCAGGTAGGATGGGCTGCCTCAAAGGCAAGAGGGCCAGGAATGGGGCCTGGACACTGGGTTTAGGGACTGGGCAAGGGGGTCATACTCCAATTAACATTAAATTTAAATAATTAGGATTTGATTTATTGAAGTTACAAATTCAAGACTTAACTTTTTAACTTGTTAAGTTCAATTTCATGAACCTTGTTATTCCCTTTATAAGCCTAGCAGATTTATAGTTATTTTTCAGGGACCTGTCAAAATATTTGGTCCTATCTACAAACTCAGTGCATTAAGCATTTTCAACATTTCAAACTGAATTTATAAATTCAATTCTCTTACCTCCTTTTTAAGTGGTTTGGCTTGTCTGAATTGACAACTAAATTTTGGGTGCTTCAAGAATTCATGTATTCGGGGGACGCCTGGGTGGCTCAGATGGTTAAGCGTCTGCCTTCGGCTCAGGTCACGATCCCAGGGTCCTGGGATCGAGTCCCGCATCGGGCTCCCTGCTAGGTGGGGAGCCTGCTTCTCCCTCTGCCACTGCCTCTCTCTATCTCTCTCTCTGACCCTCAGGAATAAATAAATAAAACAACAACAAAAAAAAAAATTAAAAAAAAAAGAATTCACGTATTCGGGGTTCCTGGGTGTCTCAGTCAGTGAAGCATCTGCCTTTGGCTCAGGTCATGATCCCAGGGTCCTGGGATCGAGCCCCACATCGGGCTCACTGCTCAGCGAGGTGCCTGCTTCTCCCTCTCCCTCTGCCTGCCTCTCTGCCTACTTGGGCTCTCTCTCTCTCTCTCTCTCTGTCAAATAAATAAATACTATAAAAAAAAGGATTCATGGGGCGCCTGGGTGGCTCAGATGGTTAAGCGTCTGCCTTCGGCTCGGGTCATGATCCCAGGGTCCTGGGATCGAGCCCCACATCGGGCTCCCTGCTCAGCGGGAAGCCTGCTTCTCTCTCTCCCACTCCCCCTGCTTGTGTTCCCTCTTTCGCTGTGTCTCTCTCTGTCAAAAAATAAATAAAATCTTAAAAAAAAAAAAAAAAGGATTCATATATTTGATAGGTTAAAATTTTGAATGTGGTGAACACCAAGTTGTCTCAAATGTTCCTGAAACATGAAATACCAAACGTGTTCAGGTTTCACTTACTATGTAGGTGATAACACTCTGGTTTTGATTCTCTTAGACCATTCTATGCGTCACTCTAAACCTTACTGTGGCTGAAAGTTGTGTACCCATTTGAAGAAGTCAGTTTTCCATCCAGGTTCTAGGGCCTCTTGGCATCCACCAGCAGGGAGCCTGACACCCCAGAACCCTGCCCAGTGGAGGTCTTGCACCGTCCCTCCTTCCTGCCTGCTTTTGGGTTTCGGGCAATGCTGGCTCAGAGTGAACCCCGAGTGGACTTTGCCGTTCTTCAGCGCTGAAGACCTCTGAACTCAACAGGAGTTCATTTAGTCACTGAATGATGACTGAAAGCCTTTCTCACTAGACCTTTGATATTGCTGGGGTCTCCTTGGCATTCCTAGGACTGAGCAGCTACCTGGGCCCCTAGCAGAGCTGACTGGGATCCTCTCCAGAGCTCTGCCTGACCTAGGGTCACTACCCCAGAAGTCAGTCCTCAGGGCTGAGCTGGGTGCCAGGAACGCAGACCTGCCAGTGACAGTTGGCACATAATGTGCCTCAGCACACACAGCAGCTCCAGCCCTCTCTGGGAAGACTGTGGGGGGTCAGCTGGCAGGAAATATGGGGAAGTTGGGGCGCCTGGGTGGCTCAGTCGTTAAGCATCTGCCTTCAGCTCAGGTCATGATCCCGGAGTCCTGGGATGAGCCCCGCATCGGGCTCCCTGCTCGGCGGGAAGCCTGCTTCTCCCTCTCCCACTCCCCCTGCTTGTGTTCCTGCTGTTGCTATCTCTCTCTCTGTCAAATAAATAAATAAAATCTTAAAAAAAAAAAAAAAGGAAATATGGGGAAGAGAAAGAAGGAAACATGACTAGGAAGAGAGAGAACGAAGTTCAGTTCAGAAAGAAGCGTCTCAAGCAGCAGAAATGGGGAAACAAGCCAGGCAGGGCGTCCTGGGGCTGGAGGGGCAGAGCTGGGGTGGGGACGGTTGTGTGGTTTTCTGCAGGAAACTGCTGGGAACAGCTAGGGATGGGTGGGTGGTGTCTGTCAGCTTGTATCCAGTGTAAAATGCCTTGTGATGAAAATCGCTGGCCACACTGTTCAGTCCCAGCGGTGCCCACTCCTCTTGCCTGCGCTGAGATGGAGGGGTTCTGTTTGCCTCTGAGGGGGGAGGCTCCAGCTTGTGAGAGCTGTAATTTGGTGCCACAGATCCTGGAGGCAGGACAGAGTCCAGGGTCTCGGCTACGCGGGGGTTTTCGATGTCCAGGGGCCACACGGAAGCTGCCTGAGGCGGAGGACTGAACTGCGCTTACTCGGGTACTGTGGGGGATGTCGGAGAGGGCCAGGGTGGAGGGTGGCCACCAGAGGGGAAGAAGGGGGGCCGGGAGAGGCGACTCCCGATGGTCACCGTGTGGTCACCTCGCGGCATGGCTGGGGCGCCAGCCTCCCAGGGAGAGATACCCCCCGCTCCCTTCCCCCGGCCCCTGCCCCTGCCCCGCCCCTTGCCCCTACCGGGGCCTCGTCCCCGGCCCCCTGCCCTCTGTCCCATGCCCGGCACCAGAGCCTGCCCCTGACCCCGCCCCCAGCCCCGCCTCACACCGGCCCCAGTCCCCGTCCTGCCCCGCCCCC
>NW_022589719.1:37858296-37932302 GCF_004348235.1 Phoca vitulina
CCCGTCCTGCCCCGCCCCCCGCCCCTACCCTGGCCCTGGCCCAGGCCCCCTGCCCTCTGGCCCTGTCCAGCACGGAGCCTGCCCCTGACCCCGCCTCCAGCCCCGCCTCACACCGGCCCCTGTCCTGCCCCGCCCCCCGCCCCTACCCTGGCCCTGTCCCGGGCCCCCTGCCCTGTGTCCCCTGTCCCCTGTCCGGCACTAGAGCTTGCCCCTGTCCTGCCCCGCCCCCGGCTTCGGCCCCGCCTCACACCGGCCCCTGTCCCCGTCCTGCCCCGCCCCCCGCCCCTACCCTTGTCCCCTGCCGGCACGGATCCTGCCCCTGACCCCGCCCCCAGCCCCGCCTCACACCGGCCCCTGCCCCTGTCCTGCCCCGCCCCCGACCCCTACCCTGGCCCTGTCCCGGGCCCCCTGCCCTCTGTCCCCGGCCCCCAGTCCGGCACAAGAGCCTGCCCCTGTCCTGCCCCGCCCCAAGCTTCGGCCCCGCCCCTACCCCAGCGTGCCGTGCGCGGCGGCGGTGATCCAGGGTTCTGGGGCGGGACTTCCGGCGGCGCCTGCTAGCGTCTTCCGGCCGCGCGCGAGGGTGGTCCGGCCGGCCTCCGGGACATGAAGGTGAGCCCCGCGGTGGCCGGCCGGGGTGGCGTCCGCGCCCCGCGTCTCGGCTCGTGCTCTTCCTCCTCTTCGCACGGCCTCAGTTCCGCGCGGCAAATTGGGCTCGCGGGGGACGCGTGTGAGAGCAGGAGGCGCGGCGCGAGGGAGCGCGGGTGTGAGAGATGGAGTGGTGAGCGTGTGGGGCCTGTGAGAGTGCGGGTGAGAGCGTGGGGGGCCCGCGAGAGAACTGGTGAGAGAGTGGACTGTGAGAGCCAGTTTGTGCAAGACGGTGTGGGAGAAAGGACCTGAGTAGGAGACGAGTGTGACCAACACGCTTAGTGTGACTGAGGGGGGTGTGAGCGTGTGGGGCCCGTGAGAGAGTGTGGGTGAGCGGGTGAGAGCGTGTGGGGCCTGTGAGAGAATGTGGGTGTGAGCGAGCGGGTGTGAGAGTGTGGGTGAGAGCGTGGGGGGCCCCTGAGAGAGCGGGGGTGAGAGTGCGGGTGAGAGCATGGGGGGCCCGTGAGAGAACTGGTGAGAGAGTGGAGCTGTGAGAGCCAGTTTGTGCAAGACGGTGTGGGAGTAAGGACCTGAGTGAAGACAGTGAGTGTGACCAACACGCTTAGTGTGACTGAGGTGGGTGTGAGCATGTGGGGCTGGTGTGAGAGGGTGTGGGTGAGCAGGTGTGACGTGTGGGGACTGTGAGAGTGCGGGTGTGACTGTGTGGGGCTAGTGTGAGAATGTGGGTGAGTCAGAGAGTGGTGGCCACCCTGTCCCCAGAGGCCAAGCCAGATTGTGGGGCAGGTGGCCCCATGCTCGTTCGGGTGCGCTAGGCCGGATCCCTCTTCATTCGGCCATGTGTCTTGAAAGCTATAGACTTCCCACGATGGAGGGTGACTTGTCAGCCCCTCGCTTCCCACAGAGCTAGGGGACAGTGGGTTGGTGGCAAAACTAGACCTTGAGCCATCTGTGGCATCCCGTGCCCATCGCTGTGTTGAGTTAGTGTAGCACAGTGGCCACGCACTGCAGCTTCTTCACCTCTGAGCAGGATTTACTCCACTTCCTGTGTCCCAGGGCCTGACGTGTAGCACGCGGTCAATAAATGTCACCAGGGCTGCGCTTATCCTGCCTCTCACGCTGCCTTTCCTTCCCAGAGCGCGCTCACCCCTCACCCAGGAATACAGTTGGTTCCAGGATCTGTGCTCAAAGGCGAGAACGCCTGTGACTGGCCATTACACTTGGTGCGGGAGCAGCCGAACTCTGCTAACCAGAAAGTTGGCTCTTGGTCCAGCAGCGTGTTGGTGACACACTCAGGGCACATCTGTTATCATTTCTCAAACTGCATATTACTGAATAGTGAGACCAATTTGACGGGTAAAAATCAATTTCCTTTTTTTTTTTTAATTAAGATTTATCCATTTAGAGAGAGCAAGGGAGCACACATGGGGGGAGGGCAGAGGGAAAGAGGCAGACTCCCCACTGAGCACGGAGCCTCCATCTCACGACCCTGACATCATGACCCGAGCCGAAAGCAAGAGTTGAATGCTCAACCCACCGAGCCACCCAGGCGCCCCTAAAAATCAGTTTCTTAAAAATGAAATAGGAAAATGGTCAGTGTATCACAGAGCATGGTTCGCTCTGGTTAGTGGCTTTCACTCGACACATACGGTGCATATGCACACGTGGCGCATGCACACAGGTACTGGGCTATGATACACTCTAACTGTGGGTCTCAAAAAACATTTGAAAGTTACTGCTGTGACTTGCTGTCCTTTGGTCAACACACTGCTGAAACAATCCTCCCAGGAGCTTGGAGCCCCCGGAATAGTGGGGCTCTCAGTTGTTAGAGCAGATCGGAGACCCCTGCCTCCCCAGGTCCCTCTCGGTGACCACAGACATGAAGTGCTCACTACACACCACACTCTGCGGGGGCTGTGCTGCCTAAAGGAGGTCATTGATGTGTGTGGAAAAAACGGACATGAGAGCAGGGGCTCTGCAGAGAGCACGATGGGAGAGTTTGCCCTCAGGCCTCTGGTAGGATGTCCAGGCCCACGGTGCATAGCAGGGAGCCATGGGAGGTGCAGACAAGGGCCCTGCTGCTGCTCAAGCACCCCACATGTCACAGCAGCTCACACACTGTGTCCTCACCACCACATGTCAGGCATTCGGCCTGGAAGGTTCATGGCCAGTCAGGGAGTAGCCCAGCACTCATGAGCAACCCTCTCATGATACCATCATGCCTCATCCCAGGGCTGGCCACTGGGCGCAGTCAGTGGCAGTTTCAGTCCAGGCCTTGAGCTCAGTCTGGCTCTTTCCGTTGCTCTCTCCACTGTGTACAGAGCCTGGCAGGGTCCATCTCCCTTCCCTCAGATGAGCCCCATCTCTGCCCTTTCCCCTTCCTTCCCCATAGTGTGAAATCATAGGTCAAGGGGCGGGTGAGCCATAGGCAGAGGGGTCTCTGCGTGGGTGGGCAGCAGGTGGGGCAGCAGGCCATGGACAGAGGGCGAGAAGGCTACTGGGGCACACCCCAGGCCACTGTGGATTGCTTGAGGACCTCCCTCCCGCTTGGTTTCTCATACCTTCCATCCTGTGTGACCCAGACCTCCACCCTGGAGCTGAGGAGGAGACTGAGGTCATGGAGTGGACCCAGAGGGGCTGGGGTCAAAGGTGGGGGTGCCTGGCAGAGTGGGCCCTCTGTCCCACTCCATGTGGCTCCTGCCAGCAGGTGGGGTTGTCCCTGCATGCACAGCTGTCCTCTCTGCTCTGCAGCCCCTTGTGCGACCATGTTTGTTCAGGTGTCTTTCTGGCCTCCTGGTGGCCAGGCTTCCTAGAGTTAGCCCCTCATAGCTTGGCAGCCGCGATCTCAGCCTGCCCGTGTGAGTTCTGTGCCACCTGCCCTCTGCTATGACTGAGAGAGCCCAAGTCAGAGCTGTGGTCACGAGATGGGAGGAGGCAGGGGCTGTTGTCCTTGATGATTCTGATGATGCCAGGACGTGTCAGGAGAGGGGCTGCTGGGGAGGGGAGGGGGCAGAGGATGGCAATCTGGGCCTGGGTCTTTGTATCCCTCCCCACAGCCCCTTCAGAGTTGCCCTTGCAGTTGTGTCCCTTCTGTCCTCCCGTGAAGCTCTTGGGCCAGCCTTTTATGCCTCCCTGCCTCGTGGGGAGGGACCTCCAGGGCTCCTCACCTGGGCTTTATTCTCCCATGGCCCCGCACAGGTATGCTGTGGGAGTATCCGGTGCCTCAGTGTGCAGACTTGCTGCTCTGTGAAGGGAAGCAGCTGGAGAGGAGGGTTTTGGAGGAGCTCAAACCAGCTCCTGGCCAGGAGGTCAACAGGGTGGAGGGGATGGAGGGGTGAGCACTGCGGAAGGCCGGACTCCGTCGGCACCTGACGGCGTACCCTGCCTGGCTGGGGCTCTGGTGACCCGATAGCCTGAGGAAAGGCCACATGCCTGCCTGCTGGGCAGGAGGCTAGGCTGGCTCCCCAGGGCCTGTGGGGTCTCCTCTGGCTCTGCCACCAAGTGGTTCCTAAGCTGGTCTGGAGGGGGCAGTCCACTGGGGCCGTGAGTCTGTGGACCAACACACTTGCACACCTTAAAGCCTCATTAAGGACTACAGCCAGCCTGGGCCTGCTTGTTACTCAGCTGCCCTGAGAGTGAAAGACAAGGAGGCAGCATTGCGGGGGGGGGGGGGCAGAACCTAAAAGAGAACTGCAAGCTCATAAAAGTCCAGTGCAGGAAAGCCAGAAAATACAGCTAAAGCCAAAAAGATACAGAATGATCAGCAGTCCAGATAGCCTCCTCATTTACTTTTTAGCGTCGCCCTTTCTGTACTTTTCTCTGTAGGTGTGTATACACGTAGGAATTCTTAAAGCTGGGATCCTTTTGCATGTGTGCACTTTGTCCCATTTGCACTGACCGGTGCACTGTGAGCATCACAGGGCCTGTCCATACGCCAGCATATGGAAATGTGTGTTATTCTGTTTAAACAGTGCTGTGATGAACCTCCTCATGGGTTCTCCACATAAGTGCAGAAGTCCCCCAAAGTGTAATTTGTGAAAGGAAACACGTGTTGGAAAGTATACTTATGACTAGATTGTCATCCAAAAGATTTTTGCAAATTGAATTCCCAGGAACAGCTCGCGAGAATTGTTGCTGTCCCAAGTCCACACCGTTAGCATCGTACCCTGTAGTCCTCACCAACACTGCGTGTCTACTCCTTTAATTGCTAGTGAAGCTGAGGTGCTGTTTCTGGGGCTTAAGGCATCTCTGTGTATTCCAGAGGATCTCTGTGTATTCCAGGGCGCCTCTGTGTATTCCAGGGGATCTCTGTATATTCCAGGGCATCTCTGCCTATTCCAGGAGATCTCTGCATATTCCAGGGGATCTCTGCATGTTCCAGGGCATTTCTGCGTACTCCAGGGTGCCTCTGTATATTCCAGGGGATCTCTGTGTATTCCAGGGTGTCTCTGTGTATTCCAGGGGATCTCTGCATCTTCCAGGGTGTCTCTGAGTATTCCAGAAGATTTCTGCATATTCCAGGGCGTCTATGCCTGTTCCAGGGGATCGCTGTGTATTCCGGAGGATCTCTGTGTATTCCAGGGGATCTCTGCTTTTTCCAGGGCATCTCTGCGTATTCCAGGGGATCTCTGTGTATTCCAAGGCGTCTCTGCCTATTCCAGGGGATCGCTGTGTATTCCAGGGTGTCTCTGCGTATTCCAGGGGATCTCTGTGTATTCCAGGGGAGCTCTGCGTATTCCGGGGCAGCTCTGCGTATTCTAGGGGAGCTCTGCATATTCCAGGATGCCTCTGCGTATTCCAGGGGATCTGTGTGTATTCCAAGGCGTCTCTGCCTATTCCAGGTGATCTCTGCGCATTCCAGGGTGTCTCTGCATATTCCAGGGGATCTCTGCATATTCCAAGGGATCTCTGCATATTCCAAGGCGTCTCTGCTTATTCCAGGGGATCTCTGCGCATTCCAGGGTGTCTCTGCATATTCCAGGGCATCTCTGCGTATTCCAGGGGATCTCTCCATATTCCAGGGCATCTCTGTATATTCCAGGTGATCTCTGTGTATTCCAGAGTATCTCTTTGTATTCCAGGGGATCTCTGCATATTCCAGGGCGCCTCTGCGTGTTCCAGGACGTCTCTGTGTATTCCAGGGGATCTCTGTGTATTCCAGGGGATCTCTATGTATTCCAGGGGATCTCTGTGTATTCCAGGGCGCCTCTGCGTATTCCAGGGCGTCTCTGTGTATTCCAGGGTGTTTCTGCCTATTCCAGGGGATCTCTGTGTATTCCAGGGGATCTCTGTGTATTCCAGGGCACCTCTGCGTATTCCAGGGGATCTCTGCGTATTCCAGGGCACCTCTGCGTATTCCAGGGGATCTCTGCGTATTCCAGGGCATCTCTGAGTGTTCCAGGGGATCTCTGCATATTCCAGGGCGTCTTTGCGTATTCCAGGCGATCTCTGTGTATTCCGGGGGATCTCTGTGTATTTCGGGGTGTCTCTGTGTACTCCAGGGCATCTCTGTGTATTACAGGCATCTCTGTATCTTGGGCGTGTATAACGTGGGGTACTTCTGCGTTGTGGGATATCTCTATGTTACAATGTGTCTGTATTACACAGTATCTCTATTATGGGGTATCTGTATTATGGGGTATGCCTGGCTTTACAGGGTATCTGTGATAGCATGTCTGTATGGGGCAGCTGTGTGTTAGGGAGTTTGGGGTTTTGTGTACTAAGGTATGACTACACCTCTTCATTTCCTATATTTTCGTAGTGGGGCATTTTTTATTGGAGCCTCTTATTCTTTTTTTTTCTTTTTTTAAAGATTTTATTTGACAGAGAGAGACACAGCGAGAGAGGGGACACAAGCAGGGGGAGTGGGAGAGGGAGAAGCAGGCTTCCTGCTGAGCAGGGAGCCCGATGCGGGGCTCGATCCCAGGACCCTGGGACCATGACCCGAGCCGAAGGCAGACGCTTAACGACTGAGCCCCCCAGGCACCCCTGGAGCTTCTTATTCTTGATTTGTAAAAGTTCTTTGCTTATTATGGATAGATGATGGGTAGGAATGCTTTGTGAAGTACGTTCTAATTTTTTTCTGGTTTATTATTTCTTTAAATTTGCTTTTTTGTTTCCTAAATGAAAGTGTCACTTTTTTTTTTTTTTAAGATTTTATTTATTTAGGGGCACCTGGGTGGCTTAGTCGTTAAGCGTCTGCCTTCAGCTCAGGTCACGATCCCAGGGTCCTGGGATGGAGCCCTGCGTTGGGCTCCCTGCTCAGCGGGAAGACTACTTCTCCTTCTCCCACTCTCCCTGCTTGTGTTCCCTCTCTCGCTGTCTCTCTCTCTGTCAAATAGATAAAATCTTTAAAAAAAAAGATTTTATTTATTTATTTGACAGAGAGCACAAACAGGGGGAACAGCAGGCAGAGGGAGAGGTAGAATCGGGCTCCTCCGCCCCCCCTCCCCGAGCAGGGAGCCCGATGCGGGGTTGGATCCCAGGACCCCGGGATCATGACCTGAGCCGAAGGCAGCCGCTTAACCAACTGAGCCACCCAGGTGCCCCTAGTTTGTGGGGTTTTTTTAAGATTTTATTAATTTATTTGAGAGAGAGAGCGTACAAGCGGGGGTGAGGGGCAGAGGGAGAGGGACAAGCAGACTCCCCACCGAAGAGAGAGCCCAACGTGGGGCTCGATTCCAGGACCCTGAGACCATGACCTGAGCCGACAGCAGACGCTTCACCAACTGAGCCACCCAGGCGCCCCTGAAGTGTCACGTTTCTATATAATGAATTCCGTTGGCCTATTCTTCCCTAACTTCCACACTGCTGACGTACTTGGAAAGGCCTTCTCTGCCCTGAGTTTTCAGAAGCAGGCACCCATATTTTCTTCTAGGCCTTTCCGTGGTGCTGCTGTTTTACACTTAAGCCCTCCAGTAGCCTGGATTTCTTTGGGTTGGTGGGGGGCAGCCACCGTTTCCCTAGATGGCACCCGTGGTCAGGGCAGCCCTGAGGCAGTGGGGAAGGCTTTCTGACCAGCAGCAGGGAGGCCCCTTTCTGGGCATCTGAGGAACGAGGGGCCCAGCAGTGCCGGAGGCTAGTCAGGCCACTAGGGCTGGCCCAGGGTAGGGCTCTGTCCTGGGGCCAGTGCCCAGGCAGTGCCATGAGGACCCAGGCCCTATGAGGTGCTCCATTTGGCAGAGGGGACACCCCACACTGCTGGTGGTCATGTGTGCTCTGCTCTCTCTACAGCCCCCTGGCCCCCGAGGTTGGACTGCACTGTGATACTCCCACCATGAGGACGCTGCTCAGCACGCTCTGGCTTGCTCTGGCCTGCAGCTCTGTTCATACTACTCTGTCAAAGTCAGATGCCAAAAAGGCCGCCTCGAAGACCCTGCTGGAGAAGGTAGGGGTGTTCTGGGGGTTGGCCTCTTCCTGCCCCTGGAGTCGCGTGCCGAGGCCTGGGATGCAGTGCTCTGTGAGCCGGGAGGCTGGGGCCTTGGCCTCCTCGGGCAGCTGGCCAGTATTGCCCGGGGCTTTGGCCAATGGCCTGAGAGGGAGCAGCTTCTGGAGAAGGGGCTGAGGGTGTGCCCACCCCCACTGGCCCAGATTTCGGCCCTCACCCCGCCTCTGCTTCTTCCTATGGCCATACTCTTGTCCTGCCTTGCGGAGTTCTATGATCTTAGCGGCGGTCGAGTGGATCAGACAAGAGACATGCCATGCCTTTGCGCCATTTTTCTGGGATGGGAGAGTGAGTCCTCAGGGACTGTCAGCTCGTCAAGGGTGGACCTTTCCCTGTGGTCTCCGGTCAGCGGCACTGTGTTGATCCCACGACACAGTGCCTGGATGATCAGAGCACCGTTGCTGTTCCTTGGGGTCCGTGTCCTGCCTGTGGACAGCAGGCCTTGACCATTTTGTCCTGTTGCTTTTATTTCAGACTCAGTTTTCAGAGAAGCCTGTCCAAGACCGGGGTCTGGTGGTGATGGACCTTAGGGCTGAGGATGTGGTTCTGGAGCATCGTAGCTACTGCTCAGCAAAGGCGCGGGAGAGGCACTTCGCTGGGGACGTCCTGGGCTACGTCACTCCAGTAAGCCAGGCCCCGGGGCAGATAGCGAGGTCCCGAGGGCAAGGTGGCCACTGGGGTCCTCACTTCCCAGGGTTGCTGCCGTGCAGGTACATGGGGAGAGAGGCCTCCCAAAGAAGTGACAGCCATCTCAAGGGTTTTCTGGGGGCTTGTCCCACGTGGCCCAGGTGGTCCTGTGGTGTCTCTAGGGCCCTCTGTCCACAGCTGCAAGTGCACTCATCTGTTCTCCATTTTCTGCCAGTGGAACAGCCATGGCTATGATGTTGCAAAGGTCTTCGGGAGCAAGTTCACGCACATCTCGCCCGTGTGGCTACAACTGAAGCGGCGGGGTCGGGAGATGTTCGAGGTCACAGGCCTTCACGACGTGGACCAAGGTTCTCATGTTGCTGCTCATCTGTGCTCGTCCTGAGGGCCCAGAAGGGTGTGAGTGCATGTCTGCATGTGTGTGAGTGTGAGGGTGTGGCTCTGTATGTCTGGGGGTGTATGTGTAGCTGAGTGTATGTGCACGAGGTGAGACTGTCTGGCATTGGCCCAAACCCTGTCCCTTTGGCAGTTTGTACACAGGGTCCAGGGAGGAGGTGTCCAGGAGGGCCTGGCTATCTTGGCAGCCACCTCTGTGAGCACGCATCCAAGTTCACATAGCCGTCCCCCTTTGGGGTTTGGAGAGAGGGTGTGTTAGCTGGTTGTAGTGTTCTGAGACCCAAAGCCATCCCTCGATGCTGGGAGGGCATGTCAGAGGACACAGGCTGGGCAGCACTGGGACCTGGCCCTCAGGCACCCTTTAGCTCCAAGAAACAGTCCTAGCCGCCTTGGAGGCTACTTTTCTCTAGATGTGGCCAATGCCACCACTTTCTCCCCAGTGACCCAGAGGTCTGACCTGCCCTGGCTGCTCTGCAGGGGGAGGAAGAGAAGGAGGGGGCTGGACCCACAGATTCTCTCTTGCTGCCTCCCCTCTGCATGTCCATTGCAGGGGCCCCGGCATTTTCTTCCTTGGGGGTGGGCTGGGTCTTCATGTGTCCCTGCATCGACTGTCCTCTCCTTGTCCCACAGGGTGGTTGCGGGCAGTCAGGAAGCAGGCCAAGGGTTTACGTATTGGTAAGTCCACTGGGCCTGGACTGTCAGGGCACCCAGCCCTTAAGCCACACGCTGTGAGGTAGAGGCCCTGGCAGGACCGGGCTGAGAGTGATGCCGGCCCTACCTGCCCAGTCCTGGAGCTCACAGCTGGCAAGGGTGCTCCCAAAGTACAGTGGGATTAGCAGGGGCTGGGGATTGGAGCAAGGGGACAGGTGACGGCTGAACAGGAGGAGCCCTGGGGGATGGGGCCAGCTGGAGACCAATCAGGGTGGAAGACGGTCCGGCGGGAGCCAGGCGTGAGCAGCTCACAACTTGGTGTGTGAGGGGGAAAGAGGTCGGCATTACCCAGCGCCCCTCCCTTACCAGGCCACGTGGGCGCTCAGCTATGTGGTCACTCTGCTGTGGTGGCGAAGGGCTGCCCTGAGGGCGGGGCCAAGTACAGAGGGGTCACAATCCCTGTGTGGGTCTATTCCCCAAGTGCCCCGACTCCTGTTTGAGGACTGGACTCATGAGGACTTCCGGAATGTCTTGGACAGCGAGGACGAGATAGAAGAGCTTGGCAAGACCATGGTCCAGGTGGCCAAGGTGAGGCCTGGCACTGCATGGGGTCAGCCCAGGCTGCCCTAGGCTCCCTCTTGACCACAGAGGTCCTCTGGGCTGGGAGGCTTCCCTTGGGCGATACCCGGCTGCCCACTGCCTTCCTGGCCCTTCAGGCCCCCAGGGGTTGGGGTTGGAGAGGCACACAAGTGGACAGGACACAAGAGGCCCAGCCCCTCTGCTCCTGGCTCCTCTGGGGACCTCCACACTGCGCCCTTCAAAGAGGGGCTTTGGGGCCTGCCGTGACCTCACTGTGTGGGTGGCGGTGGCTGGCTCTCGGTAGCCTTCCCACCCACCCCTCCGGGCTCATCAGACCCTCTCTGTCTGCCCTGTGCCTTTCAGAGCCAGCACTTTGACGGCTTCGTGGTGGAGGTCTGGAGCCAGCTGCTGAGCCAGAAGCACGTGTGAGTGGGCTCTGTGCTCTTCCTGTCCCCCTGGCGTCCTGGAGGAGGGTGGAGGAAGGACTGAGGGAGGGCCATCGCGGGGAGGGCCTTCTTCCCATGGTCTACACCCAGGGGCAGGGATGGCCCCAGAAGCAGCCGAGGGCCAGCGTCCGGCTCTGGCCGCACTGTTGCTTTGCCCGCCCGGACGCCTGCGTGGATGGTGAAGGGAGTGTGATAAGCATCCCCCAGGAGTGTGCTGGGGGAGACTGGCCCACGTGGTGACGGCAGGGTCAGGCTTGGACATGAGCAGGAGCCCCTCTGCTGAGAAGAGGTCCGCTGATGCCAGCCACCAAGTCATCTAGGACATGAGTCAGCCGCCCAGGCCCGCAGGCTCTGTGTGCTCCCCTCGCGGTGGCACCCACCCTGCCTGTGACCAGAGGGACCAGGCGGGGCGGGAGTGGTCACGTGTTGCCTGCAGCAACCACCACCCACTTCCATCAGGGACATGGGGGTCAGCCCCACAAAGGACCGAGGGAGTCCCGAGTTGTGCTGCGCAGGGTGTCTTGGATGTTCGCGTGGCAGAGTGCTGGGGTAGCCCACACGGTGCCGGGGACAGCAGAAGCCGTCAGCCAGCCACCGCTGGCTCTGGAACATCCCCTCCCTTTTCTGCCTGAAGGAGTCCCAGCTCAAAGCCTGAGTCCGTCCGTCCTCCCCCCGCGCCCCCGCTTCTCCATGCCTGCCTGCCCTAGCAGGGAGCACTGGGCTGGGGCTGTCCCCACGGCGGCCCCCCTTCTGTCCTCCTGCAGCTGCAGGCCATTCTCTGCCCGCTCAGAGGCGGTGTCCAAGTGCAGGGGAGGGCATGCTGTTGGCTCTCGTCTGTGCCTGGAGCCAGGCATGCCTGGGGGCTCCTTGCCCAGGGTTGGAGGGGCAGGCCTGTCTGGGCAGCTGTGGTTCCCACTGCACTTGGGCCCAAGCCCCTAGCCCTAGGAGGGCCATGAGGCCCAGTTTGGGCGGGGAGGATGGGTAGAGATAGTGCAAGCCAAGTTGAGGGCCTTCCTGTGTTTATCGGGAGCTGGCACAGGGCCACTGTGCCTGGGGTCCTGGCTCTCAGCCAAGAGACCCTCCTCACCTCTCCTCCCAGGCAACAGCCCTGACAAGGTGACCGTCCAGCACCTTTTGGAGGCGGAGCTGGAGACCTTCCCCTGCACCTTCTCACCAGGCAGCTTCATTCTGCCCCGGCTCGCTGCAGGGGGTGGGCGCCTACCTGAGCCGCAGCCAGGATGTAGCAGACCCGTGATGAGGGTGCGGCCAGCAGGGCAGTCGGGGGCCAGGTGGAGTGGGGCGGAGAGCAGCCAGGATGACAGATGGCTCTGGGCACATCGCCACCTGGGAGCCATCTCCCAGGATGGAATGGGCCTGGCGGCAGCGAGGCACAATGCGAACATTTCACAAGGCCGTCCCCCCCTGTCACCCTCACTGGGGCGTCTGACAAGGTGTCCGAGGGCACTGTTCCTTCTCCAGAGGCCAGCCTGGAAAGGCCATTGTCGGCAGATGCTGTGGGGCACACGGCCTGCGTGGTGTGGGGGCACGGCGGCACAGCGTCGGCTTGACGCCCTGGACGCGGGCCCCCCGGGCCTCCCTCCCACAGAGGTCCTCTGGGGAGGAGCAGGTGGTCCGAGCAGTTGCAGCAGGCAGGGATGGTGCCCAGCTCCAGTGAGTGGCCCGGTCCCCTCCACACGTGCGCAGGGCACACAGGTGACCCCAGGTTCCCAGCTGGTGGGTGCTGCCCCAGGGGCACAAAACCACCCTTCCCTTCTCACAAAGACGCAGTCCTGGGGCCGTCCAGAGAGCCAGGACAGCCAGTGCCGCGGGTGCTGCAGACGGATAGGGGCGTGTGCTCTCCAAGGGCTTGACCGGAGCCCAGGCTGCCTCCTTGCAGGAGAGACTCCGCGCGCCAGGGCTCACTCCTGCTGAGCCGCGCTCCAGCAGTCAGTGCCCAGCCTACCCTCGTCGAGACAGCCGGGGCCGCACCCTTCCTCTGCACACTTGAGTGGGGCCTGGAGGTGGGCACTGGGCCCCATGCCCTGGCCGTGCAAGGGTAGCCAGGACAGCCCTACCATCCCTGCTGGTGAGAATCCCAGTGCCTTAGCCCCTCTGATCTGCACTGTGTGTGAGGGGTGGACTCACTGGGCTCTGCAGACTGGGCCCAGGCCAGACTGAACACAGAGCGCAGCTTAGCCACCTGCAGGGCTCCTGGGCACCTGTCACTTGGTGGTCCTCGCTGTGTGGCATGAGGGGGATGGGGTGCCTGGAGCCGGCTTAGTCTCCATTCCACTGGGTGTACCTGCCATGCCTCTAGGGCCAGAGGAGTCCATGACTCCAGCTTCCTCTCTGTCCCCCACCTGGTGGCCCACTTCCTGTTGAGACATGCCTATGCACAAGTGGGGAGTCACGCCTGATGCCCACCCACAGGTGTCCCTTCTGTGTGTCCCAGGGCGGAGGATGCCCCCCTGCCTAGGACTGAGACAGACGGCTGTATCTGGGTATCTTCCAGGCTGGGGGTGGCCACAGGAGGGGGCTGGGTAGTTGAGGCCAGTGCTTTGGGGTACCAGGCTAGGACTCCCCCACAGCACAAGGCCTGGTTGGTGGAGCTATCCTCACTATTCTGGTCCTGGGGCATCTCTCAGGTGCTGTGTGGCACCCAGTAGGCCAGGTGGTGTTTCGTGGCCTGGGCTGACCCAGCCACCAGCAGGTCAGCATGCTGGGCACATATGGGTCCTTCCCCACCCCCTGGGCAGGCTGTGTGTCTGGGAGAGTCCAGAGGTGATGGGGTGCTGCCCAGATGCCCCTTTGTTCCCCATGCCATTCTTGGTGACCCTGAGCGAGGAAGGACAGGGACCAGCCAAGTTCTGAGCAGGCCCAGTTTGGGCAGAGGGTGACCCCTGCAGGACCTGCTGGGCTGCCCTGGTGCTCAAGCGTTTACATGGCGCAGGGCCACACTGGAGCCGTCCAGGGCACAAGGTGCACATGAAGGGGCGCCTGCCCTGTAGTGGGTCTGGGTCAGGCCTCTCGACTTCCTGTTCTTGATCTCCTGGTTCTTTGCAGGGGCCTCATCCACATGCTCACCCACCTGGCTGAGGCCCTGCACCAGGCCCGGCTGCTGGCCATCCTGGTCATCCCACCGGCTGTCACTCCTGGGTAAGTTCCTTGCTCGCTGGGGGCGGGCAGCTCCGTCCCAGTCAGTAGCAACCCTGGGTCGGTAGACGCCGTGGGAGCTGGGGCTGGGGATCCATGTCAGCCACGGCGGCGTGTCCTCGCACATCAGCAGCGGAAGGCTGCACCCTTCCAGCTGAGCGCTGGAAGATGTTAGGAGTTCCTCAGTTTGAGGGCCTGCAAGATTCTTTTAGACATTTCCACTCACTCTCAGGTGTAGCCTTGGAGCTTCACCACAACACAGAGCTTTAGGGAATCCACACCTGCCGCATCTGTGGGAGGTCCGGGCTGTGTGGTCACACCCCCTCCTTCCCCGGCCTGGCTGCTCACCCTCCCCAGCCCAGTGAGGCAGCCCTTCTGGAACCCAGGGCACAGGGAGGACGAGCAGCCCAGGCCCTAGTTGTTGGAACCGTGTCCCCTCTGCCCAGGGTGTCACCCAGTGCCGGGCACCATGGATGCTCCAGATCTGTCGGGACCAGGGGCAGACCCAAGGTCAGATGGCAGGGCTTTGTTGGGGAGGCGGCCACAGAGGTCTGGGTGGGACCAACTGGGGGCTCTGCTTGGCCTTTGCCAGCCCAGCCCCTTGGCCCACAGGTGCACACTGGGCTCCCACCTGCTGCCCTGGGACGAAGCAACTGGCCCACCCTGTCGAGTGGCAGCAGGATGGGTGGGCCTCTGGGGCCTGTGATGTCCAGCTGTGGTTCCCAGGCTGATGGGCTCACAGAAGCACCAGTTGGCCCACGGAGCCAGGCGTGCCACCAGAGGCTATGGGCTGTGCTCCCCCATGCCCTTTGCATTACCTGGGCATCAGCCTGCTATCTGAGTTTTCTCCCCACACTGTCAAGGTTCTCAGTCCACTGTGGGTGGGGAGGGTCCCACAGGCCAACACCTCCCTCCTGGAGCAGGGCAGGTGCTGCTCAACCCAGGAGGGAGCCCACCCAGAGCCCCACCTGTCTGTCCTTCATCCCACACACACGGATGTATGTGTGCACGTTGGTGAATGTGTGTGGGGTGTGCATGTGTCCTGAGGCTGGCTCCGTGGGGACCTGTGCTGCTCCCAGGGCGGGGCCTCTCGTGGCTGCCTGAGGTTGGGGCTGGGACTGGGACTGGAAGAGGAGCTTTTCCTCTGGGAAGGCCGGGGCGCGGACCCTCTAGAGCCTGTGGGTTTGGCCACGGTGCTTGGCGCCCATTTCCTCCCAGTTTTTGTGGGTGGCTTGGGGACCGGGGGGTGCTTGGCGGGTTGAGACCCTGTCATCCTTTGTGGTCAGGGTCCGTCTGCGGGATGGCTACAGGAGGTGGCCTCCGTGGAGGTAAGCTGCTCAGAGGAGGGGGCATCCTCAGGCTGAGGCTGGTGCTGCGCAGTCCCACGGCCAGAGGCAGGGCCGGGGCGCCCGCCTGCAGCCCTCTGCACAGAGCCTAGCAGCTTCTGGCGCATGCGTGGGGCGGGGTGCAGAGGGTACGCTGGAGAGTGTGGGAGGGTGTAGGGGCTGGACGCCCCTCAGGTCCACCCCGGGCCTGGCCTGGAAGGGCAGGTGGACTGCAGTGGGGTGCATCTGTGCCCAGGGGTTCTTAGCCCGAGCTCCTGGCACCTGGGCAGGACGTAGACGGCCCGCCCCTCACCCTGCAGCCACCAAGGGAGGGTGCACCCTCCTCAGGCAGCTGAGGGAGATGTCCAGCAGGGGGGCCATGGCCAGTGTGGTCAGGGCTGGGGTGGGGGCTTCTGGGTGTGATGGGCTGTGGGCACGGCCGGGCCAGCCCCTCCTGGCGACCGGGCTGTGGGCCTGGGCTGTGCTGTCCCAGCTGTCTGCCCGCCCAGTGTTTCCCCCCAGGCTCTGGCTGGCGGTGCCCCACAGGAGCTCAGCTCGCTGACGACATTGACCCCCCCCACACACTTGCTGACAGCTCCCAACAGACAAGCCCGTAAATGCCTCTTGGCGTTTCCTGCAGCAGGGCGCAGTCGTGCTCCTCACTCACCTCGCCACGGCTGGGGCACAGGGCGATAGCGTGCATGCGATGCCTTTTCTCTGCTGTGGGCCTGTGTCTGGGACTCCTGGCGCAGGCAGCCATGCTGACCTGGAGCCCTGCCTCCAGCGGAGCATGTACTCAGCTTCACACACACATGGAGGCACTAGCTCCAGGTGGAGGAGCCCGGGGTTGAGCAGGCCAGAGGCTGTCAGGGGCTTGGGCCACCAGGCCCGTGGGGAGCAGACATGGGTGCCCTGATAGCGAGAGTATGGTCAGTGACACCTGCCTTGCACACACTGTGGGGGCCGCCCTGTGGCTGGTGGCAGGGGCCAGTGGCCACGCACAGAGCCTGCACTGACCCCACAGGGGTTGGCCATGGGAGGGCTGGTCAGGGGTAGGACTTGGGGTTTACCACCGATAGGTGGCCGGTCTTGGTGTCTGGGGGAAGATAGAGGGGTGCAGCGTCAGCTACAAGCATGTGGCCACGTGACTAGGGAGATGGGACAGGATCCTCTCTGGGGAAGAGACCAGTCGGCACCATGAGAGGTGGGGTGCCCAGCAGGTTGGGGTGACTAGCAGTGGGGCTCAGCCCCAGACATGGCAGCCGGTCAGGGTGATGGACGAGGGAGGCGTCCACCATGTGGGGGTGAAGCAGGAGGTGTGAGGGTGGAGGTTTGGGAGTCCTGGGGAGGGCGGAAGCCTTGGAGGCACGCAGGCTGGCAGCGGTGGGGTCTCAGAGTAGAGGGGCCTGCGTGGCTGCCAGCCTTCTAGAAAGGAGGGCTGCCCATGGCTGGAGAGAAGGTGACTCAGCCAGAAGCATCTGGCAGACCAGGGCCATCCCAGCAGGAGGGGTGTGGGAGCCCGGCTTGTGGCAGGAGGCTGGTGCCCGTGTGGAGGATGGGCCCAGAAGAGCTGGATGCCCCAGGAAGGGTGAGGTGGGCACGGGAGGGTGGGATTGTAGGACAGACTTCACAAAGCGGAAACCACCTCTGACAGGGCAGCCCCTGAAATTCGCAGAGGAGGAGGGGCTCAAGGAGTCGTGCCTGACTTGAGCCTGGTCCAGACTTCTCCAGCAGTTCTCCCTAAACTGTGGACTTCTCAGGGCAGAGTATTAACGGGAGAAGGGCCTCCCCGACCCCCGTGGCCCTCACCAGGAGTGTCTGCTCTGAGCACCAGCAGGCCCGGAGAAGGCAGGCCTTATGCCTCATGGAGCGGGTTTGCTAGTGGGCCTCCTGGGGACCTCCCCCAAGCTCATTTCCTGCTGCCCCATGCCTGCCGGAGTCCTGCCCCCGGCTGGCCTTTCCTTCACACCTGGTCCTGGCCCCTCCAGGACCCTGGGTGGGGTCCCCTCTCCCAGTGGAGTAGGGAAGGTTTCTGGCACCAGATGCTCTGGAAACCACCAGGCACTACAGGGACCAAGACATGGGACTGAGGGGTGCGCCCCCCCCACTAGACCGCCTCACTGCCGCCCACACCCGGCCTCCCCTCCTGAGCCACTGAGTCCCGCAACGGCAGGCCTAGGTGTCTGGGTTCTTCTGTGAATGTCCCACCTGGAGATGGGTGAGCCTTTGAAATGGGAAGCATTTTCCCAGAACCCACGTGCCCACTGCTCTTGTGCTTCCCCAGGAATGAGGCCTGGAGGGTACAAGATGTGTTCGCAAGCCACCTGTGGCCCATCTTCTTTCTGCTGGGGCCTGGCATCTTCTGGCCCACTCTGGGGGGCTTGTCCCCATCAGGGAGTATGGCTGTCCTGGCCCAGCAAAACATCTGCCCCCAGATATGTCCCTGAGCACCCCGTTGTGTCTGATGCTCCTCATTGAGGCCATCGTCTGCTGGCACTGCTTATCTTCAGGTCTTGTGGGTGCCCTGTGTCTCTGCGGGGCCTGGGCCTGGCATCCTGCCTGCTCCCCACAGAGGCAGCTGGAGAGGCTCTGCTCTGGGTTTGAGTGGGGCTGCCCTGAGACAGAGTATCTCAGGGTCACCTGGGTCCCATGAAATGGATGAACGTCTCTGAGGTCCCTGCAGTGGGACACACTTGCCCAGGGTTTCCGGGGTGCAGGCTGAGAAGAGGGGTCCTGTCTCTGCTCACGATGTGGAGAGTCCCCCTGGGGACCTGGCAGTCTTAGGGGCCGCAGGCAGAGCAGACAGGCTAGCAGACGGACCACCTGGGGGAATGGGGCCGTCCCGGAGCTGGGCTGATCTCGCCCTCGGATGCATGGTGGGGAGGGCTGGGACACGGAGAGAAATGAGCCTTTGCTTGACCGCCAACATTGGGCTCGATCTGCTGGCCTTCTCTTGGAATGTGGCCCTGACTTAGCCGCGCGCTGTGCCCTGTAACCGAGTGACCAGTTACTTTCTAGGGAAAGTGACCTGCCGCCCTCCCAGAGTGGAGGGAGGGAGGGGCATGGTCTGGGCGCCCCCACAGCCAGCTTGCTGGGTCCTCAGGTGGACTCGGGTGCCAGCCGGGGCGGGGCTGGCTGGGCTGTGAGAGACGGGTAGTGGTGGACATGCGTATCTTGTTGCAGGACCGACCAGCTGGGCATGTTCACACACAAGGAGTTTGAGCAGCTGGCCCCCGTGCTGGACGGCTTCAGCCTCATGACCTACGACTACCCCACAGCACAGCAGTGAGTGTGGGCGCCGAGGGCCCAGCAGGTTCCACGGCCTGGCACAGAGATGCTCGCCTCCTCTGGGGCCCGGACACTGGACAGGCAGAGGGGCAAGGCCTGGTTTGCCACCAGCGTGCTTGGAGCCACACTGCTGTCAGCTCTTGGCTCCAGGGACATGGGGGGCCTGGCCCACAATTGCCCCTGCATTGGGCAACCTTCACATTTCCGGGGCAGTTGAGGGAGGGCAGAGGACAGCCCTTGTGGGAACACCATCCTGGGGTGTCCATCTCTGCCCGCATAGTGGCCGCTGGCACTGGGCCCACCATGTTGCCAACGAGAAGGTGCCCCTGTGGGCGGGGTCACAGTGCTGCCCACTGCTGCCTCTGTCCACCGCAGAGGCCCGGGTCCAGCTAGAAGGCACCGCAGGAGGCCTGTGTCTGCTGCCCTCCCTTCCCCCTGCCACAGCCTGCGGTGCCCAGAGTGCGTGGCCTGAGGCCTCTGCCTGCTGCTGAAACCCACTCCTCCCTCACCCCCGCAGGCCTGGCCCCAATGCACCATTGTCCTGGGTTCGAGCCTGCGTCCAGGTCCTGGACCCCAAGTCCAAGTGGCGCAGCAAGATCCTCCTGGGCCTCAACCTCTACGGCATGGACTATGCAGCGTCCAGGGACGCACGTGAGCCTGTCATCGGGGCCAGGTGAGCCCGGGGCTCCCCAGCATGCAGCGCGGCCCCTGTGCTGTCCTGCGTCCCAGGCCCTTGTTGCTGGGGGTCTGCGAGTCTCCTGGAGGTGGTGGCTGAGAGCTGGGGCGGGGCCGGGCTGAGCCCGTCAGGTTGGGCGGGACAGGCCTGAGGTTCCGCCCCATCCACAGGCATGCGGACCGCCTTCCCAGCGCGAGTGGCACGGAAACTTCATTTGGCGTTGATTTTTTGAAAGATATTTTTGCTGAGTCTGTGATCCTGGGTTTTCCTGCGTCCATCTTCCTGCCGTGACCTGTCCGTTGGGGCAGTGCCTGGCCCAGTTTTGGTTCGGGCGTCCCCTCATGTGGTTTTCTGTATGTGTTTTGCACTTAGTTTTTGTTGAGCTTTTGGGACCCATGTGTTTATACTTTCCATGAAATCTGGAACAATTTTGGCCAGTTTCTTTAAATGGTTTTTCTGTCCCTTTCTTTCTCTTCTCCTTCGGGCCTTCAAATACATGTGTCGGGTCGGTGGACTCGTCCCCGCCCACTGATACTCATGTCATTTTCTCACTCGCTCAGTTTTCATCGGCTTCTTTGCCTGTGTCTCGCATGCTGTCCCCTCCCCACCTTTCCCGCTTACATGTTGTGGGGCTCACGTCCAGAAGTTTGTGTCGGGTGTCCTCCTCCACATCTCCTGCTCTTCCCACATGTGGGCTCGGCTGCGACAGCTGCGCCCTGAGTCGGGCCCGTCCTGGGTCCGGTCAGCCGGTCAGCCGGTGGCTCTCCTCCCGTGCTCCTGTCTGGCTGGAGCTCTGCAGAGCTCTGTGTGTCCTTTGTTCTCATCAGGAGCTGCTGTCCTTCCTTGGACAGCAGCTCGCACCCCGGGACTGACCGAGGGGGATGTGACCCCCTTCCTAGGCTCGACCGTCCTCTCATCTGGTTGGATGCCAGATGTTGTGAAGTTTGCCTTGTTGGGCGCTGGGTGTTTTGGCAATCCTGAATCTTCTCAACCTTCAGTTGGGGTGTCTGGAAACCGTGTGAGCCAGCCACTCTTCTGGAGAACTGTCCTTTCGGTGGAGATTGGGTTCAGATGCTGTGACCTGGGTGCGCGCCTATTGCAGCCTGCCGTCTTTGCAGGGGTGGTCT
This sequence comes from Phoca vitulina, assembly GCF_004348235.1. Lineage (NCBI taxonomy): Eukaryota > Metazoa > Chordata > Mammalia > Carnivora > Phocidae > Phoca > Phoca vitulina. The sequence continues at coordinate 37,878,630 of NW_022589719.1, forward strand.
GTGCGGGTCACCTGCAGGCCTGCCTCCGCCAGGGACACAGCGTGTCAGCCTAGGCAGGGTGGTTGAGTGTTGGGTGCCTGCTGCCGCCAGGCCTGTCCAGGCCTGTCCGTACCTGTCGTCCGTGGTGACCCCCTCCAGCTGTGCTGTGGTGGGGGGACGGAAGCTGCCTGGTTGGCCCTTGGCTGGACTAGAGGGTTCTGAGGGGCTGCTACCAGCCACCTACCCAGAGGGGTGGGGGGCTTCCCTGTTTCCTCCAGGCCCCTCCTGCTCTGAGGGCTGGGCCTCCAGGACAAGGAAGAATGCCCATGAGGGGCCACGACCACCTCTCACCTCGGCTGTCCTTGGGTTGGGCCCCTCCGTGGGTGGGACATCAGGATCTGCCGTGCTCTGAGGTGGGGATGGGCAGGTGGTGGCCCCTCCAGGACCACATCCCGTGTCTGCACAGCCGATGCTGGCGTCTGGTGCAGGCCTGTGGTGCCCACCCCTCGCCTGGCACTGGGCACACACTGTGTCTCTGAACCAGGGCCTGCCCCTCTGCTGGGAAGTGGTGTGGACGTGGCATAGACAGCAGGAGCTGGGGCAGGGAGGCCAAGGAGTGGCTCCCCAGGTCCCAGGGCGTTGAGATGGTGCCTGGTCGGTTGCTGGGGCGCTGCCCCATCTCCCTGCAGCAGACTGGGGTTCTCGGCACCTGGCCGCCCCATCCCCGAGAGCTCCCCCTTCCTGTTTCCCTGACCTTCTGGCCAGGGCTGTTCTGTGCTCCTCGCGTGCTGCCCCTTCCCCACTGCAGCCCCTCTCTGACGGGATTGCTGAGAAATTTCTGGAAGTATTGCTGGTGCCCCTGTTCTGCCCCTGTCCCTGACCAGGTGCCCGGCTCAAGGAGACAGTGGGCAGAGCCGCGTCCAGAGCTTGGGCTCCCAGCACCAGCCCCCAGGCCTTTAAGGAGCCTCGCCATGTGTCTGCTGACCGGTCAGCGGGGAGTAGGAGCATACTTGTGTAAGGCCAGAGGGCCCCAGTGCCCCCTACCTGCCCGCCTCTGCTCCAGCCTCAGGCTCTGCTGGCCCGGGCCTGTGGGGGCCGGGAGGTGTTAGCCCTCCGGTGCTCAGGCAGCCTGCACTCCTTACAGACACTGAAGATGCTCACCGTCCCCCAGTCCCAGAGACTGGAAGCCAGGGTACAGGCGTGGACAGAGCGGGGTCCCCCTGAGGCCTCTCTCCTTGTGTGTGGACGGCCGTGCTCTCCCTGGGTCCTCACAGGGTCGTCCCTCCATGCGGGTCTGTGTCCTGATCCCCTCTTCCTGTAAGGACCCCAGTCACACCGGATCAGGGCCCGTGCCGGTGACCCCGTGTTACCTCCAGCACCTCTGTAAAGGCCCCATCACCAGATGTGGCCACATCCTGGGGTGCTGGGGGCCAGGACTCCAGCATAGGAATCTGGGGGACACAGTTCATCTCTGCCACCACCTCAAGGGTGGAGAGTTACTGTTCATACGCTCCATGTGGGCCCACGGCAGCACGTGGAGTGCGTCCTCAGGCTTGTTAGCCCCAGCCTGGCAGTGAACCCCGCACGCGCCCAGCCCGGGTCACACACCACACGGCCTCCACTGGCCGCCAGCATCTGGCCCCTGACTGTTGGAGGCGGGGAGACAGGGCCTCGATTATGACGGTGTGTGTGGGTACGCGTGCCCCCGCACGCCACCTGTCCTCAGACGTGGGGGCTTCTGGCTGTCCCCCCATCCTCCCCACCCTCTTCTGAGGTGTCCCCCCCCAGGCTGCTGGCCTCCGCCTCCCCGCCAGCCGTGCCCCACTGAGAGCTGCGGGCGGGAGGCCGAGGAGGGGGGCAGCACAGCTGCGGCCTGCCTGAGGGCAGGGGTTGGCCGGAGAGTGGTGTGTGGGCCCGGGGCTATGGCTGTGTGTCGGGGGGAGCGCTGGCCGCCCTGCCCAGTCAGGCTGGAGGAGGCCACCACCCGGTCCCCTGCGCTGAGGTGACAGCTCAGCGGGGCCTCCCGTGGGTCGGAGCGGGCACGGTGCTGCGGCTCTCGCACCTCAAGGGCATGTGGAGGCCTGCCCGGTGGGTGTGTCCTGCAGAGAGGGGCTGAGGGCCTTGGGCAGGGGTGGCAGGGCTGCGGCCGGCAGGCAGGGTCGGTCCTGCAGCCTGGAGGCACCAGGTGCCGACCGGCCTGAGGATTTTGAAGCAGGTGAGGGGTCACATCTGCTTCTGGGGGGGCTGTGGCATAGGGCTGCCCCAGAGTCACCCCCACCCCAGGCCGCCTCCCGCCTCACTGTAGAATGGGGCCAGGCCAGAGGCTCTGTGGTCCTGGTGGTGGCTCCCGGCACCCTCCTCGTCCCCCACCTCATCGCCTCCTCATCCCCCATCCCCCCTCGTCCCCCTCCTTGCCCCCATCCCCCCCGTCCTCCCCTCATCCCCCATCATCGCCCCCTCATCCTCCTTCTCATCCCCCTCCTCGTCCCCCCTCATCCCCCCTCATCCCCCTCCTCATCCCCCCTCGCCCCCCCTCGCCCCGTCCCCTTCCTCGTTCCCCCCTTGTCCCCCTCATTGTCGCCCTCTCCTCATCCTCCTCCTCGTCCCCCCATCTCCCCTTGTCCCCCCACGTTCCCCGGGCGATCGCGGGCTGTGAGACGAAAGGGGCTGAGGGCACAGGCTCCGCTGTCCTGCTCTGTGTGCCTGTGCAGTGGGATAAGGGTGGACGAGGGTGCCCTTAGCCCCCAGGGATGTTTGAGGAAAGGAGCAGGTGCCCCAGGGCGCCCGCCTCCGGCCGGGCTTTCCCCTCCCCTGGCGGTCCCCCTCCGGATCCTGGTAGGCTGGGGGCCACACCCTCCACGGTGGGCAGGAGAGGCCATGCCCCCAGCCGTGGTGTGTGGGTGCCCACCGTCCAGGGCTGGGGCACCTGGGGGGCTGGCTTCTGAGCCCTGTGAGGAGCCCCCAGGAGCCCTAGGAAGGGCTTCTGACTGGCCCAGTGGCAGGCTGCCGTTCCAACGAGGGATCCTTGAGCCTCGAGCCCCAGACGAGTTGTGGAGGGGCAGACACGTGGCCCTCAGTGTGGTCACTCCCACAGGCCCCCACGCAGTCGGATTCACATTTAGGGAGCCTTTGCCAAAGTAGGGTCTCAAGCAGAGCACGGTTCCCGGCACAGCACCGTCCCTGGTGTTCGCGTCACAGTGAGCTAGCCCTGTGGAGGGGCCCGTGGGGCTGATGGGGATCAGGAGGGACTTCTCCTCCCTCCACGAGAGGACAGTCGATCCTAGGAAGGGGGTCACATCCCCCCCACAGTCCCGGGGTGCGAGCTGCTGTCCAAGGAAGGACAGCAGCTCCTGATGAGAACAAAGGACACACACAGAGCGGGGTAATGGGCGCTGGGCCATGTACCAGCATGAACCCCCAGTGTGGCCTGAGCACCCTCCCACACCTGGCATGAGCCCCCCCGCACCAGAGTGCCTCCCCACCTGTGTAACACCAACAGGGAGGCACCCCTCAGGCCCTGAGAGGTCTCGCTCCACCTCCGGCCTAATTCTTCCAGGCAGGCCTCCTGGCCTGCAGAGGAGGTCTGACGTGTGCCCCTCTCAGGGCCACATCTCTTTGATCCGTGAGCCAGACGGAGGAGCTCAGCAAGGCTCTAGATTGATGCCTTTGTTTGGGGGGGGGGGAGCCTCCAGTCCAGCACCCTAGAAACGCAGTTCACCGGGATGCACACCCTCGCCAGCCCCCCCAGGAACCTGCGGTGACGGACCCTGTTCCCCACGCAGCTGACGATGGGCCAGGCGTGGGGTGCTGGGGAGCCCCACAGTCACTCAGGCTCGCCAGCTTTCGCACTGACAGAAGCCCGGGCAGCCTGTTTCAGGGCCGTCTGCCGTCCCTGTCTTGGCCTCTCCGATGATGAGCCCCAGGCCCTTTGTGGCAGGTGTCCCTGGTCCCTTCCAGGGAGTGTGGGATCAGCCGCCGCACCATCTGCTCGGCTGCAGACAGAGCCAGGAGCCCGTGGCGGGGGCAGAAGGCCAGCTCCCTCAGGCCTGGCACGTGGTCTCCTGGCCTCTGCCGGCCAGGCCTGGGTTCTGTGGCAGCCAAGGGGGCCTGGGGGGGCCGTGGTCTGCAGTGCCTGAGTTTCCTCCCAACTTACTAGTCTCTGTTGGCCATCCCTGGACAACACACGGACCTGTCATGACCGTGGCCAGGCTCCTCTGTGTGGCCTGGTCAGTCTCCAACTCCAGGGATTCTGGACAGCTATGAAATCCCCCAGGAGGTGGTGTGGGTCTAGGTGCTTATCTGTAGGGCCCCATGCCTTCAAAGTCCTGCTTCGCTGGCAAGCCAGGATGTTCCCCAGGGCCTGGCCTGGCCCCACAATATCCCCAGCACCAACCCAGGTGGGCACCTGTTCTTCTGAACCTTTGGGGCCTGCAGCCCCCACCCTGCGGGGCCTTTCCTGCCAGGGTCGCTATGTTGTGCCCCATCTCACTCCAGCAGACCCTGGGCGGCCTCCCTGGGCTGCTTCTCAGGGCCTACTTCCTGTCCAGCTCTGTGCCTTTGTCCTCCTTTTGCTGGGTCCTGCCTCCAAGCACCCTGCTCTTGCCTCGGTCCCAGGCCTCCTTGTGTGCCTGGCTTGGCTTTAGGGCACGCTTTGTCACGGCTTGGCTCTCCGCGTGCCTTCTGCTGTGGTTGTTGTGTCCTGCCCATGAAAGGTAGCCCTGGGGGGCCCCGCTGCCTGTGGGGGACGGGGGGCCCTGCAGGCCAGGGTCCTCATGTCACCCGAGAAGCAACTGGCCCAGCGCCCGCTGGACTCATAGCGTGGGCCTACATCAGAGAGGCCCTGCTCTGCCCACCCCCAGCCCAAGAAGCCTGTCGCAGGGCCATCGGGGAAGCCGGGTCAGGGGGCCGCTCGAGGGGGCTGTCGGCTGGCAGGGGGTGGGGCACAGTGGCTCTGGCTGCGGCAGGAACGGCAACAAGGAGAGGCCACTGGGCATGTGGGTCCCACCCTTCATGTTTATCAGGCCCCAGGCCCCCTTGCTGGTGGGAGGTCAAGGCTATGGGCTGGCAGGGACCCCTCCCGAGGTTGGGGCAGCTCGGCAGCAGTCCAGCACGGGTGGCTTAGACTCGACCCAGCCCCTCGCGTGTCTCTCATCTCAGGGTGGGGTCCCAGCGTAGCGTGTAGGGAGACCTCAGGCCCCGCCACGGAAGGTGAGAAGCCACGGGCTAGTTTCCTTTGGAGTGGGGGGGCCCCGGCGCTCCTCCCGCCCTCCTTGGGGTCCTCCCTGCCTGGCTGTGGTGGGTCCTGCACACATGCACCCTGATTCTGTCTGGTCTTCCCAGAACCCTCCAATCTGAGGCCTTGTCACTTGTGGGGGGAGGCGTCCTTCACACCCCACAAACTCAGCGTGGCCGAGCCCGCCGTGCAGGGGCGTTCTGTGCATTCAGTTGTGCGGCCAGCACCTCAAATTCCACACTTTCCTCACCCAAAACGAAGCCCTGGGCCCTCTTAGCAGCCCCCGCCCCCCCGGTGACCGGTGACAGCTGAGCCACATGCTGTGAGTTTGCCTCTCCTGTGACGCTCAGCAGTCCCCATGAGCGCCTGCTCTGCCCCGAACGCACGTGCCCTCACTCCGTCCACGTGGACCCTCGTGGGGCAGAGAGGACACAGCAGAAGGCCCGGTCGGGACACCCAGCCTTGGTGCCGTCCCACACTCCACTGCGCAGCCCACAGGTGCCGCCAGGGCCACTGCTCCAATCTCAGGGGCCATCTGTCAGCATCTCTGTCCTTCCCCGACCCCCGAGGGAGGACACGAGGCCCCCAGCCCACGTGGGCCCAGGGCTGAGGGTCCCAGGCCCCGTCCTACGCTCCCCTGTCCAGGGTGCACACGTGGCCCTCCCACAGCCGGGCGGTCTCGGGGACTCCTACATCCGTGCCCGGCCTCCCACAGGTACATCCAGATGCTGAAGGACCACAGGCCCCGGATCGTGTGGGACAGCCAGGCAGCAGAGCATTTCTTCGAGTACAAGAAGTGAGTGTCCAGGAGGAGGCCCTAGGTGAGGGGTGTGCCTGCCCGGGCTGGCCAAGGGCCCCCGGGCCACCAGCTCGCGCACTGCCCCTGAGGGCTGGGCCAGCCCAAGGAGTGGGACCCGTGGAGGGCCTTTTCCAACCGGTCGGAGACCTCTGCTGGAAGGGGAGGCGGGGCCGGCACGCCCTTCCATTTGGGGGCAGGGGAGGGGTGCGGGAGAAGCAGAGGCTGGGAGGAGGCAGAAGGCCTCGTCGTGTTTTGCAGAAGCCGCGGTGGGAGGCACATGGTTTTCTACCCAACTCTGAAGGTATGTGTGGGCCGGCTGAGGGTGGGGGCAGCAGGTACAGCCCCTCCCCACAAGGACCCTTGTCCTCGGTGAGGCCCTGCTGAGCAGTGTCGGTGGGGGGCTGCCCCGGGGGTGAGCGGTGGGGCTCACGCCTGCCCGTGGGCCCCCAGTCTGTGCAGGTGCGGCTGGAGCTGGCCCGGGAGCTGGGCGTCGGAGTGTCCCTGTGGGAGCTGGGCCAGGGCCTGGACTACTTCTACGACCTGCTCTAGGCCTGGCCGCGAGCAGATGTGTGCTTTCCTGAGCGATGGAGTGACCAGTTCACATGTGAAATACAGACTCTTCTCTGTTTCCCGTCCAGTTTCTGCTGTGGTCCTCGAGGTGGCCGAGGGGTCCTGGGAGCCAGGCCTCCTCACCAGTGATGTGGGGTGGGGCCGTCCTGCCCAGGTTGCCCAGACGACGCAGGCCCCTCCCACCTAGCCCTCACTGCCGCCAGGCCCGGTGGGGGCAGGACCGGGCTCTCTCCCCTCCCCTGTGGACCCCGGGGCTGTGCCGAGGGGCCTCGGCCTCTCACTGCCCATGCTGGCCTGGCCTGCCCAGCGAGGGGGTGGGGGCCGCTGTATGAAGCCCAACTCAGAGAAGCTGTTCCCGTCCCGCAAAGGAACCCTGCGAGCCCGTGGGTGCCAGTGGGCTGGGCGGTCGGGTTCTGCCCACAGGCGTAGCCAGGCTCCCGGCATGAAACATCAGGAGAGACTCTGGGACTGCCAGTAGCCAAAGACAGCTGGACCCCGCCCCCCAGGCCCTCGGCCAGAAGGGCTGCCGGCCCCCGCTCCCAGCCATTGAGCTCCATGGTCCTGCGGGCTGCGAGCAGCGGAGCCCCCTCGGTAAGCACGCCGGTCCGGGGCCTGGTGCTGTCCGCGGAGCCGGCCCCGACTCACTGCTCAGCTGCTGTGCGTGAGCTTGGGGCCCTGCCCGAAGCACTTGGGGCTTCCACACTGCAAGTCCTGGGGTGGAGGCCGTGCTCCCTGCTCTCTTGCTGTGGGACGTGAAGCGGGAAGGGCTCTGAGGGGCAGGGCCCGCTAGCGCCCTGTTGGGAGCGGCCCCACGGAAGAACCCCGCTGTTCTGAGGGGGACAGGCCCTGCCGGCTACCCCCTCTCCCAAAGCCACAGACTTGCTCATGGGGCTGGGGGGGCGGGACGGCCTGCTGGCGTGGGTGAGGAGTCTGGGCCTGAATAGAAGGAGGGAGAGGGGGTGTGGGGATGAAGCGGAGCCGTCACAAGAAGTCCACGTGTGCAGCCGCTGTGGACGCGTGTGTGCACGCTCAGCACGTATGTGCACGTGTGTTCGTGTGTATGCCTGTCTGCTTGTGGGTTGGCACGTGGGGCCACAGCATGGGGTTCGCCCGGCCGCACACCGGCCGCCCTGGCAGTGGGCAGGAGCAGAGGGTGGAGCTGGAGGCACAGGCCGGCACGCCCCTTGTCCCAGCTTCAGAGGCCTGGGCAGGAAGGGAACCAGGAGCCCTAGCACCAGGGCTGGGGTGCTGGGCTCTAGTGTGTCTGGAAGTCACAGTATGGGTCGGTGTTAGATGGGGAGCCGGGCAGGTGACAGATGCTGGGTGTGCATGGGAAGGTGGGACCAGCAAAGGGGGTGGGGGCTGGGAGAGTGGTCCTGAGGTCAGACCCCCCAGAAGGCCGCTCGAGGGCCATGGGGGAAGTTGAGTCAGGGCTGGAGTCTGAGGGGTCACATAGGAGGCTGTGGGCAGAAAGGGTCCCAGGTCTGCAAGCTGTTCCCATGGGTCCAGCGAGGGCTTGCATGTGGGGTACACAGGAGCAACCAAGCCTGGGGCAGGTCTGTCTTTGGTCACACATGCTTGGAGAGAAACACAAATCGGGGGCCCGGGTCCTCGCAGGCGGGCTCTGTGGACACTGGTAGGGGGTTACATGGGGACTGCTTTGCTGGGTGTGCGACCGTTCCTGCCGGTTTTCCAGTTTGCTGCTCGTAGGTGAGGAACAGTTTGGTCTGGGGGCGTTAACCACGTGCCCTGAGATCACTAAGGGCAGTGATCTGGTAGTTTCCATGGAGTGAGGACGGGAGGTGTCGGTGGGCTTGGGTGCACACTGGCGGTCTGGGTTGTGTCTAGGCCGTGGTCAGTGCTTGGCTGGGCATCCCCAGGTGGGCCGGAGAGAGGGCAACACCTTGGAGCCGGCAGGAAGGAGGGCTGGAAACTGAGGTTGGGGGCTAGTGAGGCTCCTGGGAGGGGCCCATCCTCCAGCCCGAAGCCCCAGACCCACGGCTTCCTCGCCCCGTCAGCCCTATCTCAGGAGACCCCAGTGCTTGCGCACCAGAGGTAGCCGCTCCACTCCTGACAGCCCATTTTATCTGCAGAATCCGTACAGATGAACAATTCGGGGGCCAAGTTCACGGGGGGCAGGCAACGCCCTGGGGCTACATGGAGGGCGTCGGAGGGCAGGGCCATCCTGAGACGCCTCTGCACTTCCTGTGTCTGATCTCACGGAGGCTGGGGGCTGGCCCCACGCGTGTGCGGGAGCCCCGCTGCAGGCACGGGGCACATGGTGGGGGCCCACGGCCACACACGGTCCGTCTGGGCACCCCCCCAGAGGCTCAGGGCAGCAACAGACACAGGTGGGGGCTGTCGCCCACGCGCTTTATTAAGATGCACCCAGAGCCCACACTGGCTCCGCTGTGGAATGTGGACGGTGGGGCGACAGCCTCGCCTTGAGCACCAGGACCAGCGGTCGGCCCTTCACCCCCACCCCCACCCGCGAATGACCCCAGCCGTGGGGAGCGCTGCTCTGGAGAGTACATGGGTATGAAAAGCTCCTCCCGCCCTCAGCCCTGCCCACGTGGCCAGCACTTGGCGACCTCCTCCAGCACGGTGTTCGCAGGGCTGGCTGAGGGTCCTGGGGGGGCGTCCAGGGTTGGTGCTGAGTCCTGAGCAGGAGAGGCAGGTGGGGACGTGGTCACCTCCCCCACGGGCTGTGAGGCAGAGGTGGCAGGCAGTGGGCAGCCTACGCACAGTAGGCATCCGCCTTCACCACCTGACAGTACATGGTCATGGCGAAGGTCAGACCCAGGATCTGCGGGGACACAAGGGGGCTGGGCAGGACTGCTCCAGGAGACCACGAGCACAGAGGGGTCCTGCCGATGGACCCCACCCCACAGCTTCCTCCCTGGGCGGCCTGTACCCCACTTCTCGGGAGGCCTCCCCCAACTGGCAGTTCAGGTCCAGCCCAGCCACGTCCCCCTGAGCCTTGGCACAGGGGCACTGGGGACTCCTAGGGCTCGGCCCCCAGACCTGCCTTTCAGTGTGGCCACTGTGGTTCTGCTGGTGGCTTCAGGGCCCATCAGCTCTGTGCCCCTCCCTACCTGCCTGTCATCCAACTGTGATCACCTCTGACAGTGTCTGTGTGCTCTGGCTGCGACCCCCATCTACCCCTGTACCCCAGGAGCGGGGGCTGCCCTGACGTCCGAGTTTACTGACACACTGGCCTCGAGCTCCCCCACGGTGCTGACACGCAGGACTTCACGGGGGCTGGGAAGCCAGGATCGGGGCACCAGGGCCTGGGCTGCCCACCCTCACTCTGCACTGAGCCATCCCGTGACCACCGCCCACCACAGCTGCCAGGCTTGGGCCGCGGGAACAAGGCTGGCCTGCCTGTCCCTGACCTGTCAAAGGTCGCCTCCCCGTGGAGTGGCCCTGGACCATCCCTCAAACCCCACCTCTCAGCCACGTGGGCTCGAGGCACTTCCACCCAGGTGCTGGGGAGCTAGGCTGCTAGGTGGGGGGCTGGGGTGGGTCCAGGCGGCTCCTGAGGCAGGCCCCACCCAGCGTACCTGTACCAGCGCCGTGCACAGCCCAAAGATGCCCACAGCCACAAGGTTCTCCTGGAGCCACATCTTCACGGTCTCGTAACACGGCTGGAGGAAGGGTGCACGTCACAGGGGCCACGGGGCCACCCCCTCCACCCCTGCGTCCCGCATGCGTTGGGAGGGTAGGTGCTCACCGCCTTCCACCAGGTGCCGGGTGCGTGAAGGCCACAGCCCTCACTGAACTCCAGGCAGCAGGAGTCCGGCACGCGAGTGGCGTTATAGACTTCGAACCAGTCGGTGTAGTTGGAGACCCCACAGCAGCGAAACTACAGACAGGCGCAGGGGCTGGGATGGTTGGGGAGCAGGTGGGTGGCCCTGCCCCCCTGCTTGGCACACCCGCATGCCCTCTGCCTCCACACGCGCAGACTCACGTCGGTCTGGATGATGCTCCAGGCGTTGGTGAGGCCCACGTTGCCTGGCGTGCCGTACAGGTGCAGACCCTTCTTGAGGTCCTGCTGGGCATACCTGTCGATCTGCAAGCGTAGAGGGGTCAGCAGGGCCACCCCCACGGCCAGCTCCGCCTCCCTCATCCAGACCCCCGGCACCCTGTGCCCATGTCTCCCTCCTTGGAGTCCCCTCCTCCCAGAAGCCCCCATCCCTGTGCCCAGGCCTAGGACTTGGCCCCTGCCTGTCCCTGCCCCTGGCCCCTCTGTGGTGCTGCACACCGGCTGGCACTTGAGTCCGACACCTCAGCTTCGGGTACAGAGACAGACGAGCACGCTCTGTACATGTGGTTGTGAGCACACGGCTCCGTCTGTCTGCTCAGGGGCCCAGAAGCTACGACGGCCCCCGGAACTTGGTTCCCCAGACCGTCCTCCAGTGAAGGAACCAGGGCTCCTGGAGGAAAGGCTGATTCCAGGGCTGGGGCAGGAGACGCCCAGCTAGGTCTGGGGGGCGTCTAGCGCCAGAATGCACACCGAGGGGAGGATGCCAAAGGGACCCAGGAGCCAAGCAAGAGCTCCCAACGGGCAGAGGTGCAAAAATGTGAGCAAAATAAGGATCACAGGTCTAGGGTGCAACTCAGAGTATAAAACACATGTAAACGAGCAGTCAGTAACGTAAGTAAGTAAATGGGGACGGGGGATTTTCCCTGCCCAACAGACACACGGTCCAGGACAGTAAGGAGCTCAGCCAGAACACAGCACCGCACCCCTGCACCCCCACTTCTCGGAGGGCCAGAAACCTCCCCAAACCTCCAGGCCCGGCCTCTGGTGGCTGCGGTTAAAGCCGGGTCTTCCAGTGAGTGGATGGCAGGGGCTGCCGTCCACCCGCACCGGGCATGGGGCTTGTGACAACCATTCCCAGCCCTGCCCAAGGCCTTGTCACCACAGCACGGTGGCCGCCAGCTGGGTGGGGAGATCAGAGCCCCCACACCCAAAGCTGGGGAGGGCGGGGTGGCCGAACCTTGTCAGTGCAGGCGAAAAACAGGGTGGTGACGGTGGCCTCCAGCAGGAACACCAGGAGCAGCATCACGAAGAACTGCAGAGGAGACCTGGCCTTGGTGACTTGGCCGCCCCGACCCCCAGCTGCCCCCCAGCCCCCCGCGAACCTCGGACAGATGCCCCAGTGCTGCCGGAACGCACACCAGGTCTCCGGCCCCCAGAGAGCAGCGTACCACCCTCATGCCGCCCCACCTCCTGCGGACCCCTCTCCTCTCTGGAGGGGCTCTTCTCTCGCTTGACTGACCTCGGAGCACAAGCCTCACACCTGCCGGCACACGTGTGCTTTGTGCCCGTGTCCCCCTCCCTGTGGGCGGGGAGGAGGTCAGTCTGTGATGACCCTGAACCCTGGGGGTCACAGCCACCAGAGCACACCCACTCGGGAAAGACCACGGTGAGGGGACAGCTGCCAGGAGCCTGAGAAGCCCCACCTGACTGCACAAACTTTGCTGGGTGACAGCCTCCCACTCGAGCACCCCCAAAGGCACAGCCCCGACCCTGCCATAGAAGTCCCAAGCCAGTGGAGCAGCAGAGACGGCCTGTGTCCGCCCCGCCTCTCCTGCAGACATGAATGGGGCCCAGGCGGAGGGAGCGCGCCCTGTCCTCTCCTGGGGCCCCCGATCTGGCCTTCCCTCAGTGCGGGCCCAGGATGCCCCCAGCAGGCCCCGGGCTCTGACTCCCGAGTCTCCCTGTGGGGACGGCCAGGGCTGGGCCCCACACACACACTGCAGCTTCCTTCCCCGGGGCAGCTGGGGACCCAGCCACACCCCCACCTGCTGCTCCAAGGGATCAGAGCCCCAGGCCCTGATGGGAGCATCTGGAATGTGCTGAACACCTGGGGAAGCTGCACGGACTGGGGGACATGCCCTCCGAGGCCCCACCCTGGGCAAGGGCTCCTCAGACAGGATCAATTTGAAGGGGTGATTTAGGACTTGAAGCTGCCGGAGGCCTTTGCTAGACCTATTAATAGGTGCAGAGCCTGACCCCGGGGATCCTCCCCCTTCTCAATTATCTGTGATTAACGGTCCTAAAGACGGGAACACATCCTGCCTGTAAATCTGTCTCCAAGGCAGAGGTGGGGACTGTGAGCCTCTCAACAGAGGGTCCTGGGATGGGAGCTGGGGAGGGGGGTCTCAGGAAGGGTGGTCGCAGAGCAAACAGGCCCGGTACCGGCTGGAGGGGCCCCACCTGGCACTCGTGTGGGGGGGTGATAGGACGTGTGTCCCATCAAGGGAGGCCTCCACTAAGCTCTGGGCGAGCAGCCCCCCAGCACCTGAACCCCACAGCCCCAGCCTGGTCTGGAAGGCCCCAGCAAGGCCCCCTGGGGCTGCCACAGGCCATGGCCATGACCTGCTGGCCCTGCGGGGTCAGCACAAGTAGGGAGCAAAGGCCCCAGAGGTGAAGCCCACGTGCGGGGTGCACTCACGGTGAGCAAGAGGCACTTGTTCTCCTTGATGGCCCCGATGCAGCCCACGAAGCCGATGGCCATGACGAAGGCGCCGGTAACGATAAGCAGGTTGGCGGCCGACAGGGACGGGAAGGAGGACGACAGGGTGGCAAAGTTCCCCTGGGTGGCAGCCAGCCAGATGCCAACACCCAGGATGCCACAGCCTCCCAGCTGGGACCGCCGGGGTGGGGAGAGAGGGCAGTGAGGCCACCATCCACACATTCCAGACCACCCCAGAACAGACCCCTGTGGCCACCCAGAGTGGCATCCCATGGGCCCCGTGCACCCTCACCCGCCCTGCCAACCTCCACGGCCAGTCACCCCTCCTAGTCTTGTCCCAGCACCCAGCCGGTTCCCCCACAGCCACAGTAATGGGGACCCCAAGGTCCACACCTATGGCCGTGGGGAGGATGTGGTCTGAGGACACTCTCCACTCGGGTCACGAATGGGGTGCCTGCCCCTGTCCCAGTGACATGGTAAGGCAGCCTGGGCAGGGAGCCCAGGGCCCCCCCAAACACCACCCCTTCAGGAAGCATCCCTTTCTCCCCCAGAGCCTGGCCTGCACCTACCCCACAGCCTCTCTGGACCTGAGAGTCAGGGAGGCGACCCCTGGAGACCCTGCTGGACCACACACTCCCCTCTTACTAAAACCACCTTCCAGTGGGTGGCCACAATCCCCATGGGCCCCTCTGGTGTCCCCAGCTGTCCCCTTCTAAGCACAAGCCCCAGGGCACCCACCAGGCCCCGGCGTGGACGCCAGCACAGGACAGTGCAGAGAACCTCATCCCTGGCCCTTGCTGCCCCTCCCTCTCAACCACTGGAACTTTTACTGAATTTCAGAGTTGTTCCTTATTACAAACACAATTAAAATAAGAGGAAGAAGGGTGAGAAGGCAAAGTGGTAAAGAACCCCGTGTGGGCCCGCGGCCTTGCCTGGTGACAGGGACACCCAGCCTTGGGGGGAACAGGGGTGGGCCAGGGCTCTGGGTGGTCTCAGGAATAAACAGGTGCAGGCTGGGGGCAGCAAGCCCCACAAAAGCTGACCTGGTCCCCCAAAACCTGGGCTTCGGTGAGACCACTTGGCGACCAACACCTGCTGGGCTCTGGGGAAAGCCAGGCGGCTTTGGGGACCCCTCCCCACTCCTCACCATCTGGCCTGGCCCCCATGGCCTCAGCCCCCAGGGCTCTCCTGGGCACAACACCCAGCCCTTGGAGTGATCACCCTGCATGCCCAGGACAGGCTAGGTCACAGACTCAAGGGTAAACAGCATCCAGCCCTGCATCACCCCACAAAAGCTTCCTGAGCCTAGATGGCCAGACTCCCACCCCATTTCCCAGACCAGTAAACTGAGGCTGGGAAATGAGCCTCCCACCCAGTCAGTCGAGCCAAGGGGAGCCAGGGCCATCCACACACAATGCCTCCCCAACAACTGGCCTGGTTCCCCAAGCCTGGCAGGGACCCCATGACTCAGCAGGCCCCACAGGCTCTGAGACCCCTGCCCAAGGAGGCCTCACCGGCCAGTCAACCTGGCCCTGGGATGGGGGTGAAGCCACCACTCGTTTCTCCATAACCTGTTGGGCAGTGTGCACACCATGCATTAAACCAGGCTGGCAGGAGACTGCAATTATGGGGGTGGGGGGGATGCAGCTCCCAACCCAAGAGCATTAGGGGCTACGGCTCCCAGGGTGTGGGCAGACACCAGGGGCTCTGGCCCAGTCCTACCAGCGTCTGGGATCCCTCTGGGCCTTGCCAAGGGCAGGAGAGTCCCCAGCTGAAATGCCCACCACCATCCAGTGGGGGTCCAGTCAGCCCAGGGTGAACATGCGGGTCATCTCTGGCCCCCCTGCCCCTCTTTGCACCTTCCACAGAAACAAGAACTGCGGTCTAAAAGTTATAAACAACACCTCTTTTGAATGCTGCTGGCTCAGGGCAGGGTCCAGGAAGCTGGCGTCATCCTGCTTGCTTGAGCCCCTCCCCAGAGTAGGGTGGAGGTCTGCAGCTCAGGCAAGGGACAGGGAGGGGGCAGGGTACCAGGTTAGGGGGCCCTGGTGCAGGGCACTGACCACATGGCCCTGAAAGTTCCCAGAGGGCCCACCATGGACGGTGACAAAAGCCTCTGCCTGTGGCCTCCTGTGAGGCCATCTCCATGCAGTGACCAAACCCAGGGCCATGATGAGGCACCAGGGGCCAGGGGGCCAGGGGAGGCTGCCCAGACGAGGCTCAGAGGTGGGAGGCCAGTGGGGGCACCCACCCGGAGGAGTGGCCTGAATTGCCTCTGGGCCCTGGGTGTGCACCCAGTGTGAGGAGCCAGCTGCCCAGCGCGGGTGGGGGAGGGGGGGATGACACAGACAGGTGACGTCTTCACTGCAGAGCTGGGCTTGGGCACAGCCCCAGGGCAGTTATGGAGATGTGTGTGCACCCCCACCTGTGGGATGGAGGCAGGCCCCCCACCAATGGCGCTGGCACTGTCCGAGGTGCTGACCCCAGGCGGGGTGGCCGGGGGGACATCCAGCGCCTCTGGGTACCCCACGCCCGCCTGTGGGAGGCACCACTCAACATCATGGGGCACAGAAGAGGCTGGGACAGGCTCTGGCTCATTCGATCCTCCCACCCAACCTGCAGATGAGAAACTGGGAGCCGGGGGGTTTTTGGAGCTATGCCCTACTCCGTGCCTATAGGGACACCGTGTCCCCACAGTGTGCCCACTGCCTCTGGGATCTCCAAAGCCCCAGGGGAAGGTTGAAGCTGGGGCCGCCCAGTGGGGTGCTGTGCACAGAAGGGACACCGTGGCCGAGGACCCGGGTCAGGGAGGGCGTGAGGGTGGGCCACCTCCCTGTGGGGAGGGACACTGACTGGCTGCCATGCCCAGGCCTCACGCCAGCCTGTCCCCCACTGAACCACGCAGCCCCCACTCTGAGCCAGTCACGTCTCCGAGCTGAGCCCCCAGGATGGGGCCTCGGTGGGTGGGGCCGTCTCCTGCGGCAGGTCCCTGAGCAAAGGAGACATTGACTCGTTCTTTACAACCTGACTGCCTGCCTCAAGGACGTCGGCAGACGGCTCCTGTCAGCAGGAAAATGAGCCCGTCTGAGCTCCCGTGTCCCATGGGGACACATGGAAGGGCATGGGGAGGACACAGGGAGCAAAGCGGCTGTGGGGGGTGGGGACCAGTCCAGGTTCCAGGGGACCAAGGACGGGGCTCCTCACCCCCAGCACTGGTGGAAACAGATTTCCTTAATTAACTCTGTTCACGACGTCCCACCTCCACCCGGAGACGTCAGGAGAGACCCACGCTGGGACACACACACGCCCCGCTGCCTCGGGCACCCCTCGCCGGCACCGTGTCGCACGGGCTCATGTCACAGACATGCTGCCCTATGGCCTGTCCTGCCCACAAGCCCCAAGGCCCTCCGTGTTCAAGCTTGTTTGCACAGACCAGTCACCAAAAACTCAGACACACACACTAACAGAATGCATGCACACAGTTAATAAAATTACCTGTAATTTTGAAAATGTTTCTGCGTATGCAGCTTTTAAAACATTTTGGCAGGAAAATTACAGCCTCCAAGTGCAGGAAAAACACAAGGCCCGTTAGACTCAGACACAGAACATCAAACACAGCGTAAGTGGGGCTGAGGTTCCTGGGAGGCCGGGACCCCACCCCAACCCCACGGCTGCCCAGCCCCACTCTCTCACTGCCTGGGGCACTGGCTGGACTCTCCTCCCAGCCACACAAAAGCCCAGCTGGGTCCCAGGAGCAGACCCGCTGACCGCCTGAGAGAAGGGCCCAGCCCTCCCGTTGGGGACCCCCATCCCTGCCCTGCCATCATCTGTGGCCTCCCTGACCCCCTCCCGCGCATCTCGAGCATACGCCTTATCTTCTGTCCTCACCTGTCACCAGCCCCAGCCCAGTGCCTGGCTTGTGCCCGCCCCCATTCCTGCTGTCCTTTTTTCTTGTCTGTGCATTTTTCGATTTGGCCTAGGGCTGAGGGTATAGGGAGCACATGGTCTGAGATGCCACCCCCGCCCCCAGGCCCATGAAGGGGCAGGTATCAGGTGGCCCTCTGCCACTGCCCCTCCGGCCAGCAGATGGCGGGACAGCTGGCCACGTCCTTGGAACACAGTGGAGGGCTGGGTGCCTGCAGGGGCCAAGCCTGTGCCCAGAAGCCCCTCGCCTGGCAGCCAGCACAGCCTTGGGGTGGGGGCTGGGCATGGCGAGGTGTTTCACCCCTCCCAGCCGAGAACAGCCACAAGGGGACCCCATCTATACACGTTCAGGAAGGGCAAAATGTGTCCGCCGTGCCAGAAACCAGGTCTGCCCCAAGGCAGGAGTCGGGGAGACTGAGCGAAGGGGCTTCAGGGACCTTCTGGGCTGCCAGAAATGTTCCCCACCTTGACCGGATATGGTCACCCGGCCGTTCGCTGAAAATCTATGCAACTGCCTGCCGTTCATGTTCTTAAACGCCAGCAAGCCCCCACACCGTCATCAGCCCCGTTCACTGGCCCCCAAGGTTCGGACACAAGGAGACCAGCCCCAGCCCGTCAGGGAGACAGCCCCACTGACAGGACCCCCTGAAGCCAGTGTCCACGGAGAAGGGGTTGGGCAGGGAACAGAACAGCCCTGGCCGGCAGCTTCAGGAAGGTCCAAGTCCACCCTCAAGGGCGAGGAGGAGCTCACTGGACCACAACGGGGCATCCAGGGGACAGATAAGAACCATAGCAGCAGGGGCACCTGCTGGCTCAGCCAGTGGACCATGAGACTGCTGGGGAGTCTCACCGGGGCCCCCTAACTGACCGCTGCCACCCCCAACCTATCGGGGAGCCACCCGCTCGGCCACACACACACCTGGTTCCAGCATCAGCGCTCTGCCTGCCACCCCCGCCGTGGGAGGGAGGGCTCTGTCGCCGAGCCGGACCCAGAGACCGGTACTGCCACCACAGAGCCGACCAACATCCCCAGGCCCCGAATCCCCGTCTGTCCCATCAGCCAGCTGCTGGCCCCAAGGAGGAGAGTGTCCTGACCCTTGACCAGGGCAGCCAAGCACCCCCACCCGCAGCTCCCTGGTGCCCTCCAGACCCAATCCCATCACAGAATCTGCCTGCCCTCCCTCCACCCATCGCAAGGCTGCCCGCCCACCCCTACTTGCAGGCAGCAGGCCACCCCTGCTTTACCCTGCCGCAGAAAGAAACGAGCCTGGACACGGGGACGTGCCCAGCACCATCAGGAGGCCACGGCCGAGAGCCACAGGGTCTGGGACGCTCACTGGCCCTGCCTTGTGACCTCCCAGCTGCAGGGAGGACTGAGGGGGGAGGTCATGGCCCCCAGCTCTACGGGGCCCTTTGCCACCATGTGTCCCCTCCTCCACCAGTCTCAGGGGCCTTGCCCAAGGGCCAGTGACAGCCACCCACTCAGGCCACCCACTTGGACATCATCTGCAGTTCATCAAAGGGGAAAATCCAGGCCCCCCTGAGGTGCAGCTGGGGCAAGGGAGACGCCAGGAGACCCCAAGGGGGCAGGATTTACCCAAAGTCCTATGGAGGCCTGGGCAGCAGGAAAAGGCAGGCAGGGCTCCGACCCCCACCCCAGCCATGCAGAGGGACCCTGACCACAAGTGCAGGGAGAGGCAGCGCTGTGCGCAGCCCAGGGGCAGGAAGGGGGGTGGGGAGGGACACCTGCCAGGGGAGCAGCAGGAGGGGGGCCCTCAGCTTGGCTGATCCGAATCCGGGAGGAGTCGGGCAGCTGGCCAAGGGGGAGACACAGAAGCACCCTGACCCCGCTAGGCTCAGCCCCGCCTCCTCCCAGGCCCCCCCCCCAGGCCCCCCTGGGCCACCAAGACTGCCCCTGGGGGAGTCCTGAGCCCTCTGCCCCAGAGCGGGGGAAGGGCAGGAAGAGCACCTCCTTCCTCCTCCCCCCTCCGCCGACCCTGGGGCCTCCACCTCTGTCACCATGGGGGCCTGAACAGCCCCAAACCCTCACCCCGCGCCTGGCATCACACGGTACACCCCACCTGTTCCCGGGTACTGAACATGGATGGGGCTCCCGGGAGACACCCCGGCCCCACCGTGGGGACCCTGGCCCTACACTGCCCAGCACCTGTGCAGGCCTCAGAAGAGGGCCACTGTGTCCCTGCCGGAGCTGTGTGTCCCCAGCAAAGGCCCCAGCTGCTGCGGGAAGGCAGGAGAGGCTATGAGGGTCAGTTGGCTCTGGACTCTGAGGGGCCCCTGCCACCAGCACCTGTGTCCCTCTCCTCCTCTGGGTAGTGCCTGTGCCTTCCCAGCCTCCCGCCGCAGGTCACCCCAGCTCCAAGCCCTGGTGACAACACGTGGGCCTGTTTCCTTCACTGAGACAAGCCAGGGACTCAGCCCATCCACACAGGACCAGGCAGACCAACGCCAGGACAGACAGGTGATGACTCTTTCCCTCCCCACGAGGACCCACGGCTGGAGGCCTCAGCCCTGCCTTCCCAGACCCAAGCAGGAGCCCCCAAGGAAAACCCATCAAACGGGGCACATAAATAAGAGTCAATTATCTGCTGAGCTTGCCCTCCCCACTCCCTGCCTCCCCAGGCCCAGTCAGGAACTCTGGTCTTGGCCAGAGGCGCCCTAGGGGCAGGGAAGTGGGTGCAATGGGGACGGTATTGCTGGAGGAGCAAGGGGTCAATGTGAGGGCCTTGAGGGGTCCGCCTCCAACAGAGCTGAAGCCCGGAGGTAAAGGGGGGCCAGGCAGGGCTTGGGGGACAGGAGAGCCAAGACAAGGGTGGGATGAAGTTAGAGAAGTCACGGCACCTTGACCTCTAAGCAGGTGTGAGGGCTGGTGCCCTCGGGACCCCTCACCTCCCTGCGCCCCTCCCCCCATCTGCACCTGCAGCCTGGACTCCTGCCCCCCCCCCACTACCAGGACCCCCGGCATCCACTCCCTCTGGGAGCCACACCCGGGACAGGCATGGCTGCCCCACCAGACACAACTCCCCCCATCCCACCCCAGCTGCAGATGATGACCTCCCCACTTGCCAGGGCAAACGCTGGCCCAGCACCTGACCTGGCCTGGCCCTGTAGGGTGGGGTCAGAGGGACTGACGCAGGTGAGTGTCTTGAGGTCCAGCCCTCTGGGACTCCCCTCCCACAACCTCAGTCCTGACCCTTACAGTCAGCTCCAGTGGGGAGACTAAGGCATGATGCTCAGGGGTCTCCCAGTGACAGTGGGAAATGGAGTGGGGGGCCAGCACCCCCAGGTAACAAAGGAGCTGGGGCCCCGGGGAAGGGTGCTCTAGCCTGTGCCCCAGCCACCTGCAGCCTAGTTGGCACCTCCAACCGGGACTCAGCCTCCTGACCATTCCCACCACGCCTCGCGAGTGCTTCCCGTGGGCTGTGGGCAGGCCCGGGTGCCCCTCTCTGCCCTCCGGGTCTCAGACCCCAGCGGGGCACCACGCTGGGGCAGGGACGGGCCCAGGTCAGCAGCAGGGGGCCAGCTGGCTTCTCTGGGAAGTAGAATTGTGGAATAAAAGGGAAATGGATTGTGCAGCCCAGGAGGAGGTCCCAAAGGGGTTTCTGATCCACCGCAGGGACTGGCAGAGCGTGTCTGTCCTGCAGCTGGTACGGACGCTCCTTCAGGCTTCACAGGGCAAAGACAGCTCAGCCTGGGGACCCTTGAGGGGTCACCTCTCCTTCTGCCTGTAGGCAGCTCCCCAGATCACTGAGGAGGGCAGATAGGGAAGAAGCAAGTCTTGCCCACTCCTGGGACCTGCCCCCCACTGCCCCCCGCCACCCCAGGCCCTCCGCCACCTGCAGCTCCACTGGTCAGGTCTGGCCACCCGCAGTGACATGCTCACTCCGCCAGCCACTCGGTGCCAACTGCACTGGTGCCCACTGCAGCCGCTCAACATCCCCCACCAAGAGAAGATGCTCACCCCTTCGTGTGCTGGGCCCGGGCTCCAGCCGCCCCCCGCCCCTGCTCTGGCTCCTGGCCTCACGGTGCTTCACTCTGGGCCTGGGCCTCATCCCTGCCAGGAGTCTCTTGTAGAGAACAAACTCTTGGGGTGACCGCCCCTAGCAGGAGACCCCTGGGATCACACCCCTCAGGCAGCCCAGGCTGGCTGCCCCTCCCGGGGCCCCCTGACTACCCCCACCACAAGCTGGGAAGAGAAAAGTACAGCCTAAGAAGGAAAGGACGAGCAGGATTCTGGGCATTTGGCCTTAACTGAACTGCATGCAAATGAGCATGCAAAGCACAGCCTCCTTGTGGGGTCCAGAGCCCAGGCCACACCCCCTCACTCCTAGTTGTGGAAGGAGGATTGGCTCGAGAATTAACGATGGAGCAGGGAGTGACCTTGGCATCCTCTCTCCACGGAGCCTCCCCTAGCCCAGCCAGTGGAACCCCAGCCTGGGCGGGCTTGTTCCGACCTGCTCCGGTGGGACAGCAGCCCCAGCTGGGGCCTGCCATGCTCCCTGCAGGTCTGGGGCCGGGGCTGCGTGGCAATTCTGTCATCTCCACCATCCTCCCCACCCACCCACCCACCTTCGTCTGGAGGACGAAGCGGCCACCTCTGACCCTGGACACACACATCCTGTCTGAGCAAACCCAACCCACCTCAGCAAAAGTTATGGGCGCCCCGCACCCCGACACACACACGCGCGTGCACACACACACACACACACACACACGCACGCACATTCGCACCATGTAGGAAGAAGAGCCAGCGGGGAGACCAGACACCTCCCGAGCACGCCTGGTGGCCCAACATCCTGCTCAGTGTCAGGCCCAGCCAGAGAACTCACCGGTGCACACACACCCCCTCTCCCTTTCCACAGCGCCTCCAGAGACTGGAGGGGACCACCTGGCCCCCGACAGCCCCTTGAGAACCACGATCCTTGGGCCTATAGGTCAGTCCACTTGGGGGGGTCGGCTGCGCGGAGGGAGGGGAGGGGGGCACCAGAGGCTCAGCGCACTGCCGGCCGCGACCAGCATTCGAACCCCGGCGCAGGCGGGCGCAGTGCCTTGCCGCCCCATCGGGCGCGCAGGTGCGGGACACGGCCGGTCTCAGGAAGAGGGACGAGGACGCGGGGCAGCGGCCCCGAGTGCAGAGCCTCGGCCGGAGCCCCGCGGTACCGGAAACCCGCCCCACGGGCCGGACCAGCCCTGGTCCGCAGCTGGGGCAGCGACCCTGGGCACCCCCCCCGCCCGTCTAGGTCCTGGTGTCTCGCCCTCCATCCCTGCTGGAGCACGACTCTAGGTTCGCCCCCGGCCCCCGGCCCCGCCGCCACTCACCCAGAAGAGCAGGTTGAAGGCGAACATGAGGAACTTGACGCCCTGGAGGCAGCCGCGCGCCATGCTGCAGCGCTTCAGCTCTAGGAGGAAGATGAAGGAGAGGTCCAGGTAGAAGACCACGTACTTGCTGCCCTTGGGCGACGTGTAGCGCGCCTGGGCCGCCTTGGGGCCGGGGTTGGCGTGCAGGCCGAAGAAGGGGCCGCCGTCCCCGCCGTCCCCGGCGTCCCCGGCGTCCCCGGCGCCCGCCCGCCCGTACAGACCGCTGTAACGCCGGAAGGGGCCGCCGCGCGCGAAGCCCGGCTCCTTGCCCTCCGGCGACGGGCTGCGCCGGTACGGGGACTCGTCCGTGCTCGAGCGGCGCATCGCGCCAGGGCCGCCGCCGGGCTCAGCGCCCCGCGCCCACCGCCCCGGCACGCCGCATCCCGCCCCGGCCCCGGCCCCGCGGTGGCAGCCGGGCGCGCCGCTCCGCTCCGCTCCGCCCCGGCGGCGGCCCCGGACACCTGCCCGGTCCCCCGCGCCGCAGCCCCGGCCCCCGCCCCGCGCCCGCCCCCCCATCCCCCCCCGCGCCCCCGGCCCCCGCCCCGTTCCCCTCCGCCCCGCCAATCCGCGCCCGCCTCACCCGCGCACCCCTTCCCACTTCGCCGCACCGCCCTGCGGACCCCTCCCCTGCCCTCCCCTCCCAGCCGCGCAGCCCCGCAAATCCCACTGCTCCGCGGGCGCCGGCCAATCGCGGCCCCAGGGCGACGACCCGACCCCGCCCGCGCTGGCGCCCCTCGCTCTCGCCTTCCCCTGGCCCGGGAGGAAGATGCTCTCGAAGGGCAGGGGAAGCGTCGGACGGGGCCGGGGGCCTGGCGCCGAGGGCCAAGGCCCAGGCAGGTCTCAGCCCCCGGAACGAGGACCCCCCCCCCAGCCTTCCGCCGCGGCCCCACTGCCCCCCGCCGGGCCTGGAGACCTCCGACCGCACTCGAGATGCAGAGCGCTATGCAAATGAAGGGTGACCCAGTTGCTTTCTGGTGATGACCTGGGGCGGCTTCGACTTGGGTTCCCCGCCCGGAGCTAGACAGCAACGTAGCCCAGAACACTCCCTGGGGTGCGCACTCTCCAGCAGCTTCTCCCACCTCCAGCCTGGGCGGGCGACTCCCGCTGGGACCCCAGAGCCCCCGCAGCTCACAGCTTGGATGGGAACAGGCCTCTGTCGGGACAGGAATCAGCCTAGGTTACCCACCCTGGGAGGGGGGCGGGGGCGGGGCCGGGGGCGGGGGTGGAGAAACCTTGCTGAAGGAGGAGAGGGGCTGCCCGAGAGGGGCTGGGGCAGGGAAGGGCAAGTGGGGAGGGTGCCTAGGAGGGTAGGTCACTCTGCAAGAAATGGGGAGGCTTTCAGACTCACAGGGAGGGGCCGGAACACACAAGAGGGCAGGGGTGATCACTAGGCACCCGAAAACAGGCCCAGACCTCAACTCCCACGGCAGCTGGCTTGTTCACTGGGCCAGGGCGCGCTGACCCTCCCCTGGCCCTGCTTCTCCGGGAGAAGGGCCCGCTTCCCCAGCATGTGACAGTGCAGCCACACAGAACCCGGCACTGGTTTAATGCTCTTGGAATTACTGGTAAGTTTTGAGGGGGCCTCCCATTTCATTCTGCACCAGCCTGTGCTAGAAGTCAGACCCTGCACCTCCCAGACACATCCAGCCACACTCACGTGCAGAGGGGAGAGAGCTGGGAGGGAGAAAAAGAGGGGGATGGGAAGGAGAGGGGAAGGCGGAGGGGGAGGCAGGGGTGCAGGGGAAAGGATACTGGCAAGGTGACAAATTGAGAGACTGAGTGGTGCGGGAGGCAGCAGGTCGGGGGGGGTTGTGCAAGCAGGCTGAGCAGGACGGTCTGGAGGGCTGGGGGCCCAGCGAGGTCTGGCAGCCCTGCTGGGCCCTGAGGACCACTAGCATCAGCCCTCTGCCGCCCCCTGCAGGCCATTCCTAGACCAGCAGCTCAAGTCCTCAGAGCAGTGTCTGAATGCGGTCCCCCCCAGAGCAGAGCTGGCCCTGGCAGGGAGTGGGGACAGGAGAGTCCCAGAGGCCTTGCCCATGTCGCACGGCTGGCCAGCCTGGGGTTTCCCATGGCCCCCCTACCTTTTCCTCCCCCAGCGTGCTCCGGTGTGTCTGGGCCCCAGGAAAGGGACACAACAGCGGCCCCGTGGAGAAGCAGGCAGCCGAGGCCCCCACCCAGGCCCTGCAGAAACCTCTGCCCACAGCTCTGCTCGGGGAACAAGTGGCACCATCCAGACCCCAGCGCCCCCCTGGCCCAAGTCAGCCAGCTCCACAGCAGTCCGAGGGTGGACACTCAGGGACGTGCACGTGTGAGAGCGCGGGCTCAGAGTGCAACTTGCGGCACACGTGGGCCAAGCAAGGATCCAGGCTGAGCGGGCCTCACCCCACCTCACCCCTATGCCCCACCAGATACCACCCCCCCCATGCAGCACCCCTACAGGCCGGGGTCAGACACACTCAGGGAGGCACCGCTGGGCCTCCAGGGCATAAATGAACCTGCTACCAGCTCATCAGTTTTGTCCTCCTCAAAGGGAGGGGGGGCAGAGGTGAGTGGGGAAGGGGGCTTGAGGAGCAGGAGGCTGTCTCCCTTTGGCCTGGCTCCCAGGGCAGGGCCTCTGGGGATGAGGAAGCAGGTTGACCAAGGCTGGGAGGAGAGCAGAGATGGGCAGGACTCCCCATGGAGCCCCAGGCTCACCTCTCCACTCCATCATGCTGGAGTGGGGCAGGGAGGGGGGCAGAAGGGGAGTTGGCCTGGGTTCCCACCCTAGGCCCCAACACCCAGGGTTCTCTCAGCTCTGTCTCGCTCAGTTGTCACCATCCCAACACCCCCCAGATCGTCCCATCTACAAAACCCTGCAGCCACCCACAGGTGAGCGGGAGAGTCTGATCTGAAATGAAATTGAAAAATTCATCCAAGGGTCCTGGGGCCAGCTGGAATGAGGACACAGGTGCATCAGAGCTGAGGCCGGGGGGGGCCCTGTCAGCATCAGGGACCCTGTCCCCAAAGTTCAACCTCTCCCTCCCAGGAGTCCCCTTCCTCCAGCAGGCGGGGGCCCAAGGAGACATGTTCAGGAGATGGATCCGGCTGGCTCGGACCGTCTGCTGCAGGACCAGGCGAGCATCCAGCTGGCAAGGCCCCTGGGCCAGGAGTGGAAGAGCACACGAGGCAGTGCAGGTTGGCCCCCCTGCTGCCCCACCAGACAGTGACATACCTGGGCTTGCCGCGGGCAAGAGGCCAGGCGGTGCTCGGTCCCCTGAAGGTGAGCCAGCAGGTGGACCAATGGTCAGTGCAGCCAAGCCAGGCTGGAGCCCTGTGGGAGGAAAGATGGGCACAATGGAGCCCACACGTACCCTCTGCGGGGCTCCCAGAGGCTGGGCAGGCACCTCGGGGATGAGGAACAGCCCTCCACTCAGGACCAGGTCCCTACAAGGGCTGGAGAGGGCAGCTGGGGACTGGTAGGGGTGCACTGCCAGACTCAGGGGACCAGAACAGGGGCGGGGGGGTTCAAATAGGGCTTTGCTCCCAGCCTTGGGTCACTCGTCCGGAGATGCCCAGGGAGGGAGGCAGGTTTGCACACAGACACAGAGACAGCACGCGTGGGGTCTGTGCGTACAGAGAATATACGTGTTCAGGGCATGTAGTGGTCATGGCGTGGTCCCCAGAGGTCCAGCCTTCGGTGTCCACTCCCCCCAAGATGCCCTGCAGCCCAGCCATTCCTGGGCTCCAAGCAGATAGATGCCCTGAGCCACCAACCTCACTCTCTCCCCACCAAGCTGGCTGGTGATGACTCACCAGGCCCCTTCCCCTGCCATCGGCATTCATGGGAGGATTCTGCGCTCCCCCACCAGCCAGGGCCTCTGAGGAGGGGACCCCAAGCTCACGGGGCAGGGCAGTGTCTGAAGGCATCCCAGTCAGGCCCCCCACATCTCACTCCTCAGACCAGGTGCTCCTTGCAGCCCGGGGGTGGGGCAGGCAGTCTTCTCAGCAGCTCAAGGGCAGGAGGGGACTGCAGAGGTTCAAAACATCACCATGGCAGGTGTGCACGCCCCACACACTCATCCTCTCATGGGTGCCCACTGCTGCCAGTCCACCCCGACCTACGTTTGGGGCTGGCGAAAGGCCAGTGAGCAGACGGAGTTCTGCAGGTGACCTCATACCTGTCCTCCTCAGAACCTCAGTGAGGAGAGGATGCACCTGGGAGCCCTCGGCAGTCCCTGTGCCCAGGGATGAAGCATCCAAGGAGGGGTTTCAGGCCCAGAAAGTAGCAAGGGCAGTGGGGGGAGGAGGGGGGTGGCAGTGGAAGGAACACACCTCATCCACTTTCCTTGATAAGCCCCCTCTCCAGGAGCTATGGAGCCCAAAGCCCACAGCAACATTCTAGAAGCTAAAAACCACGCATCATACCCCACCATGCCCCCACACCCCAAGACCTAGGCATCGGGGGGGATGGGCCTCCCAGGCAGGGCCTAAAGGGCAGATCCACCAGCAGCCCCCCAACCCCCTTGGGCCCCCCAAAATGAGGAAGTCCCATGGCCAACACCAAGCCAAGGCTGGAGGAGACCACTGCCCAGCCACACTCGCAGCCCTCACCCCCAAGGGAGCCCATGGACCCTCCATGAATGACCTCTAGCCCTCCCGGCCCCCACAATGCTCCTCCGTGAGTCCAGAGCCTCCCACTCCCATCTAGGGCAGCCCAGACACAACCCTGCAGTTGGGGCAGGATGCAGGGACCAGACAGGACCACAGCTGGCTCCGTCTCTCACCCAGGCCCGGCCTCCTCCTCCAGGAAGCCTCCCTCCCCATTCCCTGTTCTGGGCTTCCTTTGAATGCAGGGTCTGACAAGCCTGCATCCCCCGGAATGGTCCCTGCAGCAGCAACAAGGACAGAGCTGAGGGGGAGCTCAGGACAAGCACACCTACAGTCCTGGGCTGGGTCTTCTTGACTCTCCAGGGCTCTGGGGTGGCGAGCAGTTGGGGGACCCCAAGGGAGCAGAATCCATGAGAAGGCCATGGGCACCTACCTGGCCAGACCAAGGTCCCACTCAAAGAGGAACCGCCCCAAAAGCCGAAACACAGGTGGGAGGTTGCCAGTGGTGTGGCGTACCCAGCTGAGGGGCAGCAGGGGCCTGGCCTGGGGGCACACACCCCAGCGGGGGCAGATCAGCGGGTAGAGGAGAACACAGCCACCTGCCCGGGGCCCCAGGCAGAGCGGGCTCTGAGGCAGCTCTGAGGAGCCAGGGAGGCCCTGCCAACGCAAACAGTCCTGTGGTGTTGGCCTTCCTGCTGCTGATCCAGCCCTGCAGGCCCAAGGCCCACCCAGGCCCCCACCGTGGGGGAGGGGCGCACACACCCCCTCCTCCACAGAGCCAAGGCAAGGCCATCTCCCCACAGCCAAACTGGAGCCTCCGGGGCTGGGAGACACCCACTCCAGGGGAGGGGCCCCCAGTCTCTCCTGGGCCCAGCAAGGCCAACCCCCACCTCAGGGTCTTCCCCCCACATCCCTGCTCCTCCTCCCCCTCCCCCCCAGGTATTTCTCTGCTGGAGGTGGCAGCGGAGAGGACACCATCAGGACCCCGAGGGGGCCGCCTTTCCACCCACCACAGGCCCTGGGAGCACCCTGCCTCAGGCACCCACAGAGTGTGCCCGCCCGCCTCCAGGCCGCCAAGACCCCTATGGAGCACTGCCACATGGGGCCCGGGCAGCAGGGCCGGCAGGCAGCACTGTTCCCAAACGCCCTCAGCCCAGGCTTGTCCACGGGGTGGCAGGTAAGGGCCAGCGAGCCTCAAGCAAGCCTGCAAACACCACCAGGCCGGGGCTAGGACAGGTACCGCAGGCAAGGAACCCCAGCTGACCCTGGGAAGGCGTCTGAGCGTGTGTTCTGGGACCCCAGCCCACCCTGCACATCTACCCAAAGCAGGACGGGCGAGGGGCCAAGCCCGCACAGCCAGGATCGGGACCCTCCAGCTGGGCAGCTTCTGGTTCTACCCACACGTTACAGATGGAGAAACTGATGCCAGGACCTGCGGGCAGGGTCCGCCGACACCCCGTATACAGGGCAATGCTCTGGGCCAGAGCGTCTCAGCAGCAAAGTCTTGAATCGCTGAGCTCGCCTTGATCCCTGCCTGCCCTGCAGTGACCCTCTTCTGGCAGGAAACGTGGCTCACGGGTTCCCAACCACATGTGAGCACAGCCCTCCCTCCCTCCCTAAGCCTCCCGCCACTGGGGGCAGGACACCCCATTCTCGAAAAACTGGCACTCTCCCTCCCCGGAGGCCTGGGCCACATCTGTGCTGACACTGCACACAGAGAGGGGAAGCAAGGGCCCCCCCCTTTCCCTGCAGGCAGGCGAGGCCCCCCCGTCCCTACTCCCCACCAGTGCCCTGGGCCCCCATGTCTCTCTCCCTCCTGCCCACCCTGAGGAGAGCCAGGCCCAGGGCCCAGCTACTCCCCCACAACACACACAGAGGGACACGGCCATCCAGGGCAGAGGCAGGGGGCAGGGCTGACCTCTGAGGCTCCCAGTGTCCCCTGGTCAGGGCTGAGCGAAGACAGGGTAGAGACAGAGAAGAGGACCAAACACCCCAAGGGGCCTCGGCGCACACCTGTGTTGAGAGCATGCACACAGGCTGCGGGGAGGGGGGGCAGCCGTGATGCTCCCCATGCCCTCTCCCTGGAAATCAGGGAGCAGAGGGAGGAGCCCGGGAAGAGGAGGCCACCACCACCCCCAAATCTACACACAGCTCACAGAATTCCAGGAATGTCAACTTGGCTCTGGCCAGGATTAGGGAGGGAGGCTCATTCCCCTCACTCTTTCGGAGTAAACAACTGCTCAGGGCAGGAGCATGGGTGGGGCAGGCCCTGGGCCCCTCCTCCAGGAAGCCTTCCACCACCACCCCCAGCTCCCTAAGGCCCACCCGCTCACAGCCTGGATCCCCTCCACTGTGTCCCTCACCTCCACCATTGCCAGCAGCCTCTGCCGCTGAGCCTGGGTCTGACCCCAGGCCACTGTGACTCAAGGCCCCCTATCCTGTCCCTCTGTCCGGGGACAGGATGTGCGTCCAGCGCGGGGGGGGGGGGGGGGGGGGGGGGGGGGGGGCAGCTGGGAAGGGAAGCAGCCTCACTCGTGGCTCTGCACGTGGCAGTGTGGGGGATGACAAATGCACTGGGCAGGCTGTCCGGGACCCAGGCAAAGGTGGGGGCACAAACACCAGGCAGGGGGCAGCTCTGGCCAGCCGCACCCAGGCCCCAGGGAATCCTCTGGCTCCCTCCCCCTCAGCTAAAGCCAGAATCTATCATCCACCTGAGAGGGCGGGTAACTGATGCCTGGGACTCAGCACAGGCCCCACTCACCCCCAGCAGAGATCCAGAGGCCCCAGGCCAGGGAACCTGACCAGGCCCCTCCCACCAACACCCGTGCCTAAGTCACAGGTGCCACATCCCCTCCACAGCCCAGAAATTTACCTCCTCCAGGGAGCCTTCCCTGCCTCTCACTGCACACTGATCTCCCCCCAGCCTCCAGCCCCGGGATCAAGTAGCTCACCGTACCCCATTTCCAGAGACACAGCCTCACCTTCCTTTAAATCCTCTGTGGCTCTTGCCCCATCACCTCTAGCCCTAGCACCTGCTCTGGCCCTAGCACAAACTTGCGGCCTGGACCTGCCCCGCAGGTATGGCCTCCAGGCCTCCATCCAGGGGTTCTTTTGCCAGGCTCACTCCTGGTAAAATCGTGCTCTTCAAGGCTCAACTCAAAAGGCACCTCTTCCATGACGCCCTCCCTGACCACCCTCTCCAGCCTCCGCCCCTTTCTGAGTCCTCAGAGGCCGGACGCCCCCAGATCACGGGTACCCAGCACAGCCTGGCCCGGGGTGGGTGCAGACCCCGCCCGCACCCCCTCCCAGACCCTTCCTCCGGAGGAAGGGAGGAGGGACGCGAGCCGAAGCGGATCGCTGGAGCGCTGCGGGAAGAGGAGCTGCCGCTGAGCCCGCCGCGCCCTCCCGCCGTCGGGGCTGCAGGTAACTGCCCGGCCGGGACCGACACCGTGCGAGCGAGCGGGCCGGGCCACGGCTGAGAACCGGACCGCCAAACTCAGCCCCAGAGATCCCCCCCCGGGCGCGCGAGGGCAGGGGCTCCAGGCGGGGAGAGCCTTCCCCCCGGCCGGGCCAGGAGGGGCGGCGGGAAGGCCCGTCCGTGGCCGCCCGCCCCCGCTGGCCCCCGCCGGCCGCCGGCCAGCCCCTCTGTAATCCCCGCCGCGGGTCGCCGCGCCCCCGGTCCCGGCCCCGCCACTTGTTGCTGCGGCTCGGCTCGGGGCTCGGCGCTCGGGGCTCCAACTCCGCGCCGGCTCGGCTCGGCTCGGCTCGGGCCCGGCCCCAGCCCGGCTCCGGGGCCCGGCTCGGCGGCTGCGGGGAGCGGGACCCTGGCGGCATCCCCACCGGCGGGCGCGGTACCTGAGCGCAGTCCGCCCGCCGCGCAGCTGTCAGTCATGCGGACACGAGGAAGGCGAACCGCTGCCGTCGGGCCTTTAGGTCCCGCTAGGACGCCGTAGGCCGGGACATACCAAAGCGGCGGACGGGGGGAGCGCCGCCTGCTCCGGCCGCGGCCGCGCGGACCCGGAACCCCCGGTCCGCGCGGAGGGAACTCGGCCCGGCGGGGAGCGGGCGGCGGCGGCACCGGGGCCGGCGGGGCTGGCTGGGGGCGGCCGGGGCGGGACGGGACTCCCCCCCCGCGCCGTGGACGCGCCCTAGGCGGGGCCGGCCGCGGCGGAAGCTCAGCCAGCTCGGGCAGTGCGGGCGCCGCGCGGCTGCCGCCATGATCATCCCGGTCCGCTGCTTTACCTGCGGCAAGATCGTCGGCAACAAGTGGGAAGCCTACCTGGGACTGCTGCAAGCCGAGTACACCGAGGGGTGAGGCGCCGCACCGGGCGGGGGTGGGGAACCGGGGTCGAGGGGTCCTCGCCTGCGGGGGCGCGGGGCGACGTCTCGTTCGCGGGTCAGGGACTGCGGGACTCAGGGGCGGCGGTGGGGGCCCGGGGTAGAGGGGCCGCGATCCGTGGGGCGTGGGCGCAGGGGCAGAGGACGAGGTCGGGGGCCGCGGTGTGCAGGTGGGCTCCTGCTGGGTGCGGGGGCGAGGGAACGGCGGCCCGGGGTCTCGGGGCCCTGGCCAGGCGGCGGGCGCTCGTGCCAGGTTCCAGGTGACGCTGCAGGGGCTCCCCCCGCCCCCCAGGCTCTCGCCCAGCCCTCCTCTACTGACCTGCTCTCAGGAAAGCGTTGCCACCACCTCGCCCCGCCTTGCAGGTTAGGGAGAGGAGGGGAGTTGGGTGTCAAGCCGCCAGTATCTTGGCACTTGTAGGGGTCCTTTTGGAAAGTCATGGCACCTCTCCACCTCAGTTAAGTGCTCTGCTTCCTCCCTGGCCACCTGCTCCCTAACCTCTCTCCGCTGTTAGGCCCACCCCCTGTCCCCCAAACCCTCTTGTCCTGTGGGACGTAGAACAAGCTTCCTAGCCACAGAGCCGTGAGTAGCGGGTTGTTCTGGGGGCTTTTTTCCTGTCCCTGCCCCTCAGCACTGCAGTCACCACCAGGTTTGTCTGAATCTCTGTTCCCTCGCACAGGTGGACTTTGGGCCCCTGTGTGGACAGTCCCTTGTGCTGATCACATTTGAACCCTGGGCCTGGGGTGTTTGGGGGTGAATCGGGGGGAGGCCAGGGCTGGGCTGAGTGCTCATGCCAGGTCTTGATGAGTCTGTTAGAGTGACCAAGTGTGAGTGAACGGCTGGAAGCCTGCACAGGACCCCCCCCCCCCCCCCGCCGGCGAGATGCCCTGGGCAGGAACCAACCGACCTGGCCTCCTCTGTCCCAGCTTGCCATCTCTGCACAACCGAGCGGTGCTGTGGGAATTTTCTGGAAGTCTTTACGGGGACTGGGCTGGGTCCCAGGGACATTGACAACTCTAATTGGCTTGAGAAACAAGAGAGAGATGGCTTCCTGGAGAGACTTCCCTCCCTGACGTGTGGCGCGGGCATGCCGCGCAGGGCCCTCTGTCCCCCCAGGACTGCCTGGATGAACAGGGTGTGGTCTGCTCCTCTCACCACAGGGATGCCCTGGATGCGCTTGGCCTGAAGCGGTACTGTTGCCGCCGCATGCTGCTAGCACACGTGGACCTGATCGAGAAGCTGCTCAACTACGCGCCTCTGGAGAAGTGACGTGTGGCGCCCGCCGCCTGCCGTGCTCACCCGGGGCGGTCGGCGCCTTGCCCCACTGCATCCTGCCCGCCGCCTGAGGGTGTGTCTCTGCTCTGGAAGGAACTGTCTAGTAAAGGTCTTTGTAGAACCATGAGCAGATCCTAATAGTTGGCCTGGCTTTGGGTGACTCCCTGCCTGCTGGTGTTTGTGTGTCCTGCCTCGTGCCTGAAGCTGCTTGGGGTGGACGTGGCTCTCGCTGCCCAGGGGGAGGGAGAGCCATCCAAGTGGCAGCCATTCAGCAGGGGTGGGGGGGGCTCCTTCTGGAGTGTGGGCTCTCACAGGTACAGACAGCCAAGAGCGCTTGGGTTTGGGGCTCAGGGACACTAGCATGCCCACCCCCAGGTCCTGGGTGCTCTGTAGGCCGAGCACAGAGATCCTCACGTCCTCTCCCAGGATATCAAGAACCAGATTTTCTGGGCCCTGAATAGAATGCCTGCTGTGGTCTCGGCGGCCCGTCCTGAGGGTCTTACTGCCAGAAGCTTCGAGGCTCCAAGCTCAGCAGGCCCCTTCCCTTGGCCAAGTCCCTGTGGAGGGGGAGAGGCAGTGCCCAGCCTCCACAGCCAGCCCTGAGGCCCTCACAGTGGGTTGAGGGCGGCCCTGAGGAGGCTCTGATGGGTGTCAGGGTTCGCCAGGCTCCCAGTGCCCTGGGCATTAGCATTGAGTCCCTTGGGCCTGCCCGAAGAGCTGTCTGCCAGGGGCTTCTGTCCTCTTGCAGCTCAGGCTGAGGCTTCGAGCCAGCAGCTATCACCCTGGACGGGAGTCCGGCAAGCCCTGGTGCCCTCCAGCAGGCAGTAGGCAGGAGTGTGTCGTTAGGAGAGGGAGGCAACTTTCTTTGGCACCTTTTTCAGGGCAAACACTGCTGCCCGGACATGGGACATGGGGTCCTCTGAGGGCCAGTGAACAAACCTGCTGCGGGGGCAGGGGGAGGTAGGGTCTGCCCAGGGTATGGGTCCTGCAGAGCTCGGGCCTCTCATGTCGGGTCCCAGAGGCTCCCCCCACCTTCCCTAATGGCTACGCGGGCCAGAAGGGTGTTTGGAAACAAGCAGGTCCAGGCCATCTGAGGTCTCCATTGCCTCTGGGAGGCTCTGGCCCTGCCACCACTTTCTGTCCCAGAATGGGCAAGGTTTTTCTGCTTCTCAGCCCGCCTCAGTGTCCCTGTGACTGGCCTCCTCTCCCTGGAGTCCTGTCCATCCTTGGCTCACACGTGTCTGCCCTGGAGCACCAGGATGTGCCGTCCTGGCCCCTTGTCCTGGCACTAGGTGGGTGGTTCTGTCCACCCTGCTGGGGGGGAAGGCCCTGAGGACCAGGACCCTGTCACTGACACAGCTAAGCTCACGCGTCTGTTCCACAAACATTTATTGAACGCCTATTACGTGGCACAAGCAGTTTTGGCATTTGTGATATAGCAGTGAATAAAACCCACAAGCCCCCCGCTTCTGGGAAGGGGACAGGACAAGAGCAAGTGAATTGTGGCCTTTCAGTGGGGAGAGTGGTGGGGAGGTCCCAGCAGGGCCTCAGGGCAGCCGGGCGGGGGAGGGCAGCGGCACAGGACCCGCAGGACAGGGCTAGCTTGGCTTTCCCAGGAGTGGGCTGGGGGTCTTGGGCCCCGTGGCGGGCATATTCCCCGGCTCTGCCCCACCCAGCAGTGCCCCCCTCAGGCTTGCCCTGACCACCATGAGGGGGTGTGTCCGGGGGTCTGGGAGCACCCGAGGGTGGGCCAGCCCCTCTGGCTGAGCGCAGGGAACACCCCGAGACCCGCCCCCCCCCCCCCCCCCCCGCGGGCGGGCGGAAGAGCCCCCTCCTGGGGGAGGGGGGGGGGGGGGGGGGGTGGTGTCTCAGGCCTTTGGTCTGCAGAGAAAGGCACTTGCAGCTCCCTCTGAGGGTAGGGGTCCCCAGAGGTCACGTGATGGCATGGGGGGTGCACAGGGGCTTGAGAACAGCCCCTCCCTGGCAGAGTGGGGAGGGAGCAGCGTCCTGGGACCCCAGCTCCCTGGCCCTCAGTAGTGTCAGCTCGCAGTCAGGCGGCGGGAAGCTGCGGCCCGCTCAGTAGTGCTCCAGCTTCAGGCTCCTATACAAGCAGCACGTGAAGATCATGCCGAAGACCTGGGGCACAGGGCCAGCGTGAGCGCAGCACAGCGCCAGCCCACGGCGTCCCCTGCGGCCCCCGGGGCCTGGCCCGCCCCATCCCCGCACCTGCACGCAGCCGATGCCCACGCCCACGGCCCCGATGACCCTCAGGTGCTCCTGGATGAAGGTCTCCAGCTTGGTGATGCAGCCGCCCTGGCAGGGTAGGGGTAGGGGCACTGAAGGCAGGCGAGTCCAACCCCACTCGGGGTGTGACCACAGCAGCCACCCCCACCCCCACCCCCGGGCATCCTGGGCCCCCGGCTCCTCAGCCCCTCCCCAGGGAGCCCAGGCGCCTGCCGGCCTACCTCCACCTTGTAGATGTTGGAGGCGTGGTCCCGCTGCCCACAGCCCGGCACCAGGGTCTTGCAGCAGCTGTCGGGAACCACGCGGCCGCCGGCCTGGCCCGAGCGGATCCACTCGCTGTCCCGCCAGTCTTGGGAGTTGTTGCTGCCACAGCAGTGGAACTGCGGTAGGAACACGGCCCGGCTGAGCCCCCGTGGCAGGGATCCCCCCAGAGGTCCGGGGAGGCCCGTGGGGGTGTGCACACACCCCCACTGCGCCACCACCCACCTCCTGTTGCAGCTTGTCCACAGCACTGGTCACGCCCTCGTGGCCTGGCTGGTGGTACCGCTTGCTCATGGTGTCCTTCAGGTTCTCCTTGAGCTCGGTGTTCAGCTGGGGGTGAGGTGGTGACGGCTCCAGCTGCAGTCTTAGACCCCCCCCACCCCAGGTGGGACAGGTGGAGGCAGATGCAGATGGGGAAGAGGTTCAGGGAGGCCTCCAAGCAGCACTAGGGCCCGATGCTGGCTGGGGAGAGGGGGCTGGGCTGGGAGAGTCACCAGGTGGCCATGGACAGGGTTGGGGACAGGGAGGGAGCTCCAGATCCCATGGACACTTTCATCCCTGCTGTCAGTCCCCACAGTGACCCAGCCCCACGCCCAGGGCCTGATGGCCCAGTGGTCGGCTCTGGAGCATGGGGGGTCGTGTCTGTGTGTGTGTGTGTGTATGTATGTGTCCCTGCATGCGTGGACCTGTGTATCCCCATATGCACACGTCCATCTTACTGCGTGTGTCCCTCCGTGTTCCTGTCCGTCCAGGCCCCTCACCTGCTGGTAGTAGATGTAAGCCAGGATGCCAGCAATGATCTCCAGCAAAAAGATGATGAGGAGCAGGATGAAGTACTGGGGGTGGGCAGGGACCCAGTTAGGTGGGGCTGGACACAGACCTCCCTGTCCCGTGAGGACTCCTAGTGTCCAGGCACAACAGAGCAGAGCCCCCAGCCTCAGACCCCAAGTGGCCACAGAGGGCCCCAGGCAGCAGGTGGGTGCTGGCAGTCCCCGACGCTTTCCCTCGGAGCTGCTGTCTTCCCTCAGTGCGCCCAGCTGGGATGTGGGGACTCGGGGCTGGACAAGTGGCCTGGGACCCCCCCACCACAGTGAGTACAGCAGAGGCTGCAGTGTCACCCTTGAGCCCCAACAGTCCCTTCTTTCTCGTCAGGGCCCCCCCAGCAGCCTGGTGGGGAGCCCCCCTCAGCTACACCCCCACCCCCACCCACCACCCCAGTGCCGGCCACGCCCTGCTAACCAAGCGCAGCAGGTTCCGCCGTTCCTTGAAGGTGGCACAGCAGCCCAGAACACCAGTCACCATGACGACAACTCCGGCCACCACCAGGATGTAGGCTGTGGCCAGGTAGGTGCCTGAGGCCAGCAAGCTGATGTAGTCACTCTTGAGGGCCAGCGTCCAGATACCCACTGCCATCACGGCCAGGCCAGCCAGCTGTGGGCAGGGCACAGCGGTCACCACCTCCGGCCCCAGGGCTGAGAGATGGGGCTGAGCTCCCAGGCCAAGGCTCCTTCAGGGACCAGGGAAGGGAGGGAGAAGCCGCCGGGGGAGGCAGGCGGAGGGGCGCCCACTCCTCACCCAGAAGCAGCAGTTGAAGGTGAAGAGCAGGTACTTGAGGCAGACCGTTCCGCATGTCGCCTTCTCGTTGAACTCCCCCATCCTGGGGCTGGGAAGCGAGGGGGCGTCAGAGAGCCCACAACACCGGGACCTGACTGGGAGGCCAGCCAGACACCAGTGGGGACAGTAGGAGGGGACACATGCCCAGGCCGGCCCCTGGCTGGAGCCCAGCCAACCATCTGCCCCAAATGAAGGGCCCGGGAAGGTGTCCATAAGAACCAGGATGCTTCCTGGGAGAGCAACTCAGGGGCCTCATTCCCCTCTCCCCCCGCCAGCCCCCCAAACCCGCCCCACGCAGCCAGGGTGGATGTTTACTGCCCACAGCCAAGCTGAAGGCCAGGCCCTGGAGGACTGAAGGGCCTGGCTTCCTTGACCAGAGCCCAGGGCACAAGGGAGACATGGGGGACCCCAACCATTACCGGCTGACTCACCCCTGCCGGCAGCCAGGGTAGGAAGCCCCAGCAGGCACCTCAGGGTGAGCTCATGCAGGCCCCACCCCCCCCACACACACACACAACATTCCCGGGGCTCCACGTCACAGGCTGGCAGGGCCGCAGGCTGGCAGGGGCCTACCCGCGGCTGGAGGGGAGGAGGCCACTCAGACTGATCTGCCCCTTACTAGTGACGTGGCCTCAGGGAAGCCCCTCAGGTTTTTGTTAAAGGGAAGGCCTGCCTTCCTCTTCACCAAGGTGGGAAGAATAGAGCAGAAACACATTCCCCAGACCTGGGGGGTACTTCCTCGGTTGGTCCTCATTAATGGAAAGGGGACAGCCCCCCCCCCCCCCAACCGCAGCAAGACAAGAAGCTACGGGCTGTACTCCTCCCCGGTGGCACCCAGGGACACCCTGCCTGCTCTGCTGTGGGGTGTCTGCACTGGGAGGGTGGGAGAGGGCCCTGGGGCACAAAGGGCAGCTGGCCGCCCCAGGCCACGTTTCCAGACAGGCCCAGCACCACCCAGAGCTGAACTTTCACCCGCCCCACCCAGCACTCACCTGGCTGCTGGGGGCTACGGGTTCCTCTGTCAGACAGGTGTCCGGAAATTCCCTAGGAGGCTCCGCTAGAAGGGCAGGGACAGGTTACAGGTCTGGCCCACGCTGGATAGGCAGGATCCTGTCACCCCTCCTTGTGGCCGCTCCTGGCAGCGGATCCGGAGCTGGGCTTCCAGAGTAGGCCTGTCAACTCCCAGCGGCAGGGAGGGGAGAGGCCAGGCCCGGAATTTTGGTCTGGCCTTGGGTGGGCAGGGCAGAAAACATTTCTGGACAGTGTGATCCTGGGAGGGGAGGGATCACTCACTTCTCCAGGCACCCCACCCTGGGCCTTCCTGCCAGACCCGCCCCTGTCCCTTACCCCACCAAGCAGCAGTACCTGCAGCCCCGTACCACGGAGCTGGGGGTATGGAAGCCCCGCGCGCCCGCAGACTGGCCCTGGGCCCGTGGAGAGGTCCCAGCCCCCGCGGCCCACGCGCGGACTACCGGCGGGGGAGGGGCCCCTCTTTCCGAGAGCGCCTGGCGGATGTGAGCCCCCTGGGAAAGCGCCGGCCAGAAATAGTTCCTCCGGCCTGGGACGGAGCTGCCCCACCCCAGCCCCTGCAACCCAGCGGGGCCGTCGGCGGCCGGGGCAAGGCCAGGAGCCCCGCACTCCGCTCCAGCCAGGCCCGGGGAGGCAGCCGCGCGTCGCCGCGGTGAAGCCGCCGCCCCTGGCCGGGCGAGCCGACGGCGCGCCCACTTGCACCCAGGCGGAGGGAAGGGCACCAGTGTCCAGAGACAATGACCAAGGTGCTCAGATGGGGCCGAAGGGGCCGCCAGGCCTGTGCGAAGACCCAGGAGGCGCCTAGCCCCCGCCCCGGGTGCCCCTCCGCCCAGCCGGCTCCCCGGCGTCCGGCTCCCTCCGGAAAGGGCCGGCGCGCGCGCTGCTGCCGGGTCGGCGGACCGGGCCTCCCAGCCCTCCCGGCCCTCCCTCCTGGCGCCTGCAGCCGGGCCTCGCGGTCCGGGCCGCGCAGGGCCCCGGGACACCCGGCCCCTCCCGGCCCGCCTGGCCAGGCGGCGGACTCACCGGCCACGCGTCCGAGTCCCGCCGGGCGGCGACGGGGGCGGGGGCAGGGGGGCGGGGGCAGGGGGGCGGGGGGGCGGGGGAGGGGCGGCTCGGAGCGCTGAGACTGCACGGCAGGCTCGGGGCCTGCGAGTGCGACGCGCTCCGCCCACGACCCGCAGGCCCCGCCCACGGCGGCGGGCGCGGGGCAGGTCCCAACAGTGCGCCGGCGCGCCGGGCCCCTCAGCCGGCGCTGGCGCTGGGGGTCCGCCCGGGACTGCGGAGGCGGGCGTGCTGCAGCCCGCGGGCGCCCATAGCCCAGCCAGGGACTTACACCCTCGGGAGACGGAGGAGCTGGGCTGGGGGCGGCGGAGGTGGCGACGGCGGCCAGCCCGGCCAGGGCTCTGGACTGTGTCCAAGACCCGGCCCTTCTCCAGGCCCAGCCCCGGTTCTGGTTCTCTCCTCGAAACCCAGGGACCACCCGGAGGCTGCAGGGTCGGCAGAACAGATGCTGGCCTTGGGGGAGGATCTGGAGGTGTGATCAGATGCAAGAGTGGGGTCTCTCTGGGTGCAGTATGGAGGACAGCCTGGAGCGGAGGCCTGGGGTCCCCGCCAGAGACAGTTCAGTCTGGAAGGCATCGGTCCTGGGAGGGGTGGAAAGGAGTGAGGGAAACAGGGCAGAGCCTGCTGACCTGGGAGACTGGGAAACCGACAGTGGGAGTCAGGAGGGGGAGGGGACTCCCAACCCACCAGGCTCATTCCCAGACCCAGGCAGGGTTGGTCAGAATCTGCAGTCATTTGGAATAGTTCTCCATGGACAGTGGGCAGCACTCGTCCCCAGCTCCTTGCCCAGGGTTCATGATTCTGGCCAGCAGCTTCCAGCTTCCCAGGGAGGGTGGAGGCAGGGGCGTGAGCAGTGGCTGCAGACCCACCCCTTTGGAGGTCCCACTCAGGACGGGCTGGTTTGGGGAGGGGGTTGTCAACTGAGGCCAGGAGCAGGCTCCCTAGTGAGACAATGGGCCTCAGTTCCCTTGTTCCCACAGAGGGGCCCCTTGGGGCTTCAGCTTTAATGGACAGCGAGGTCTTGAAGGCGTGACCAGAGACATGCGGGGACGTCTGCAGCCCCAGCACCATAGGGCCCTGCTCCTGTGCCACACACTTGCCTTGAGTGTACCATGGACACCCCATGTGTGTCGTGTGGCTCCCGCCCACAGAGGCCACGGAGGTCACAGGGCAGTCGTGGACTTTATTAGGACGAGGGCGTTTTTCTGCTGGTCAGAGATGGGTTTGATGGGATGGGGACAGGATGAGGACCAGCAGGGAGGCACGTGAGACTCTGACCACTCCTAGGTTAGTTCCTTCATGTCTGCATGCAGGCAGGTCAGACAGTCCACCAAATAGAGCCCACATCCTGGATGGGCAGCCCCTAGCCACAACGCACCACCTTCAAGGGGCAGCTTCTCCAAGTAACGCCCAGGGAGTCTCTTGGGGATGGTCAGCGGGCACTGGGAAGGTGGCCAGAGCCACGTCTCGGAGGGCGAGCCCAGCTGCAGCAGCAGCAACAGGTGGGCCCCGGCAAGCGCGCCACGGCCAGAGCTTTCCTTCGACCACTGCCCAGCCGCTTGGCCTCACAGGCGTCCCTCTGGTCCCGTAGCCGCGTGTTCAGCTCCCTAGGAAAGGGGAGTCCACGGGCCCTAAGAGGTCTCAAGAGGCAGCATTCCTGGGTGGGGAATACGGGCTCTGCTCTCCCTCAGACCAGAAGAGAGGTGTCTGGCTGGGGCTGCCGCATGAGGGATGGAGGAGAGACACGAGGAAGGACTTCCTCCAAGTGGGATGAGGCAGTGGTCAGGAATGTGGGGAGCTAGGAGCTCCCGAGCTGTGCCAAGCCCCTTCCCTCGTGGGGCCTGAGCCAGACCGCACCTGAGGAGCTCCAGTTGTCGGAGGAGGCTGAGCTTCTCTTTCTGCATGTTCCTCGAGACTGTGACCACCTCTCTGCAGGAGGGAGGAGGTGACCGGGATGCAGGGAGGCTCGTCGGGGCGTCCCACGACCCTAGCCTACGCAGACCCTGAGGGCGGGGCTGGGACCTGGGATGGGGATGGAAGTGGCCCAGACCTGAGCCCCAAAAGCGATCCGGTCCCGCCTCGCCCGCCGGCCCCACCCCCTCCCCGGGCCCGCCCCTGAAGGTTTGCCTCCTCCCTGCTCCCTCAGGCACCGTAGGGTTTGCTCCCGGCGGCCCTGCACATCGCCCTTCAGCCTCCGGAGCTGCTCCTGCGCCCCCTCCAGCTGAGTTCTCAGCGCCTCGTTGGCTAGCCACAGCTGGGCGCTGTGCGCCTGCGCCTCCCGCTGCTCGCTGGCCCGGGTCTGCAGCTGCTGTTCCAACTGGGGAGTGAGGGGGGGATCAAAGCTGGGAAGGACCCCTCCACCTCTTCTTCGGGGTGCTGCGTTTGCCCCTGACTCCCAGCGGTTCCAGGGCCGGGGGCACTGAGGCCCAGGGGACCTCAAGCACACCGGGGAGTGCGTGGGTGACGGTGAGGACAGGGCCCTGGGCTCGGCGGGTCCCACCCCTCCCCGGCAGGGGCGGGCGGCCACTCACCTCCCGCTGTCGCAGGCCCGCGCGCTCCAGTTCCTGCTCGCGGCTCTGCAGTTCCAGCTCCAGGAGGCCTCTGCCCTCCTCCCGGGGGAGGTCCTGGGATTCGCGGGGAGCTCCTGAGCCTCAGCGGGCGGTGGAGGGGCAGGGGCCGGGGCGGGGGGAACGGAGTCAGGGAGACACGTGCGTCTGGGATCGGGCTGCGCGGGGCGGGGCCGGGGCGTCGGGCCCACCTGACTCCGCAG
The DNA here is from genome assembly GCF_004348235.1 of Phoca vitulina. NCBI lineage: Eukaryota > Metazoa > Chordata > Mammalia > Carnivora > Phocidae > Phoca > Phoca vitulina. The sequence goes on from NW_022589719.1 coordinate 37,920,174, forward strand.
ACGCTGGCGCTGCTCGCGAAGCCGCTGCTCCATCTCTTCGTACAGACACCGCACCTCCCTCTCGTGCGCGCTCTCCCGCCTTCGGGGGGCAGGGGGTGAGGCAGCTGCTTTGAGCCGGCCGGCACTACAGACCCCAGCCCCGCCTCTACTGCCTCCCGAAGTCCAGCCACCTGGGCCCCAGGCCCCAGGCCCCGCCCTGGTCCCAGCCCTCACCGCCGCAGCGCCTGCTCCAGGCTGTCCCGCTCTCGGGCCGCCTCCTCCAGGCAGGCCGACGCGCGCATCAGAACGTCCTCGAAGGAGCCCAGCAGCTCGGGTCGCTCGCGCTGCAGCCGGGTCCAGAGCGTCCGCACCGCTCGCTGCCTGCAGGGGGAGGGCAGGGGCTGAAACTGAAACGGGGGCTCCCCGACCCCATCCCGAAGGGTGAGCCCTCTGGAGACTTGCAGCCCTGGATAGCCCAGCCGCGTTTGCTGCATGCGGGGTACCCCTCTCGTGGGTGCTTCTGCCCCTGCCTGAGGTCGGTGTGTACGGGGCTTGTGGGGCAGCGAGGTGTACACACACAGGGCTGTGCCCAGCGCCTGCCCTTCTTCCCACAGCCTTGTCGGCTGCCCCCTGAAATGCAAATTCTGTGGGAAATCACGCTCAGCCCCTCCCAGGTGTCACAGCTGACAGAGACCGACTGGGCCAGTCCCAGCGTAGGGACCCTGAACTGGGACAGACACGCGGGCGATAAGGACAGGCAGCGTGCAAAGGGGAGATAGTAGAGGAGGGAACTGGGAGCCGCCTCAGCACCAACTTACTCGCCGAGGGCTGGGGCCACCCCCAGCTGCTCCAGCACTTCGCAGAATCTCTCCTCCTCCTCTTCCTCCAGGGAGTCCTCACTGCCTTGCACATCTGACCAGCCCGACTCAAAGGTTTCCTCTGGAGCCTGGGAGGGCAGTGCACCCTGGGCTGACTCCACCCCCACAAACTTCCCTGTGGGCATGGGAAGGTGAGATTACCAAGGCTGTGGGTTAGCACCCCGCTCGGCCACCACTCGCCCCCCCCCCCCCCCCCCCCCCCCCCCCCCCTCCTTATTCTGAGCCCAGTTTCCTGTTTTTCTTCCTTATTCTGGCCTGATTCTTGGTTTAGGAATGGGAGATAACACCCACCCGGGCCAGAGTGGAGCAAGCCTGGCTCCCGCCCCACCGGGGTTTGGCACGGAAGGGAGGGGGTCATGGAGCAGGAGGGTCAGCTGCACGCCTCTGGTGACATCTGGTGCCTGTGTGTATTGATACCAGTCCGTGCTCCGCAGGGAGGCTATGGCGAGGCACAGGCCGCCCTGTGTGTTGGGTGTGGGCCCCACATGTGCCAGTGGAGGGTCTCTGCGCAGCGGGGTGGGGGGGAGGGGGGCCTCGGGGGCTCAGCTCACCCAGGCCGAGGCAGAACTCCCAGGCGGTGAGGAAGCCTGTGTGGGCCTGATCCAGGCTTTCGAACACAGCCTCTAGCTGTTCAGGCGTGAGGGGCAGGTCGCTCTGCAGACCCTAGCCAGGCAAGGATGGCAGGGCTGAGCAGCCAAGGTCGACCCCTGGCTGGGGCAGCCTCCTGGGACTGGGGATTCACCTGCAGGTCATGCCGAGTGATGAAGCCCTTGGCGTCCTTGTCACAGAGCAGAAACAATTCCTGGGCCTGCTCTAGCATCTCTGCCCTTGGCCTCCCGGCGCTCCCCTCCTCCACTTCCTTCTCCTCCTGGGCCTCCCCAGCACCGGGCTTCCCAGGCCTGGCCATGGGAGCGGGGGTCTCTGCCATGACGCGCTGTGAAGTCAGGGAACAGTCAGGGCCGAAGCAAAGCTCAAGAGAGATGAGAAGGGAAGAGAAGGGAAGGTGGAGTGGCCACGGGTGGGGACTAAGCTTGTAGGGAGCCGTGAGTGCACAGAGGGGCCATCTTGCACCAGGTGGGAAGCCGGGAGAAGGCATGGCAGAGGTCCAGAGAGGAGTGTAGCTGGGGGCAGGACAGTCACTTGGGGGTAGTGCTGCAGGCAAGGGGTGTCATGGGTGGGAGTGAAGCAGGCTCCAGGCCTGTGGGCTGTGGGGGCTGCCCAGGGAGCTAGAGGCTGTGGCTTAGAGGGCAGCCAGTGCAGGAGGAGAGGAGCTGGGGGAGGGCAACCTGGCGGGGAGGGGGGGGGAGGCAGCTACAGAAGACCTTGTGATGGAAAATAAGGAGGTGGGGGCTCCTGGCAGCTGAGGGGAGAGAGCTTGGGTGAGGGACTGGCCAGCGGAGGGGAGGAGCTGAACAGGTCCTAAAGCTGGACACCTGGAGACCTGGCTGACCGGGCGGGCCAGCGGGAGCGTTCAGCCAATCCTGGCTAAGTCTTTAGCCCCTGAGTCTGGGCCTCAGACGTCCTGGCCTCCAGCCGGCTGGCCGACGACTTAAGCTCCTCCCCTTCTGCCGCAGCCCCTCCCACCGAGCCCCTGGCCCCAAGGGTTGCAGATGCAGGGTTTCAGCCTGGGACGCCGATGCCTTCCATGGCCCTTGTCAAGAACACGCCAGGTTCTAGGCTTGATGGCCCTTCCCCCAAGCAATAGGCACTTGTGGTCCGCCAGACTCGCCCCCTCCAGTTCGCGGAAACTTCGCGGGGCCTCCCTCCCCGCGGGGCGCCCCGCCCCTAATCAGAGCCACCTGTCGTTCCCACAACGCCCTGGTCCCGGATTTCCCAAAGCTAACCCCCAGTGTGGCGACATTTCCCCCAACCTGGGGGATTCTGGGGTCCTCTCCTCTCAGTCCAGGAACTTGATTTTCTCTCCCGCCCATATTATATTCCTGGGGCGGCGGGGTGTCGGGGCGCAATCTCCAAAGAGTGCAGGTCTGAGGAAAGGCGGGAGGAGGGGACTGGGGGGCTCAGGACGTCTCCCCCCTCGCGCTGTCGCCTCGCCCCGGCGGGTGCCCCCACCCCACCCCCCGCGGCTCGTGGGCTCCCGGGACTGGAGGTCCATCCCAGCCGGAAGCTGTGCGGCGCCGGGCCGGGGAAGCGGGGAAGAAGGGCCGGCCGGGCCCGCGAGCCGTTGCGCCCACCGCCGCTCCGCTCCCCAGAGCCCCGGCGTCCCCGCCCGCCAGACGCGAGGGTCGGCGCGCCCCGCGGCCACCGGGGAGGGGGCGCGGCGGCGGGACCCCCGAGGCGCTTACCTGCGAGCCGCCCGCCGCACCTGCTGCGCGGCCCGCAGCTCCTCTGGAAAGGCGGCGGCGCGCGGGGGGCGCGGGCCCGGAGCGGCTCCCGCTGCCCTGCAGGAACTGAGACCCCGGCGTGGGCCGGGCCCGGGCGGAGCCGCCGCCGCTACCGTCCCAGTGTCTCCGCCTCTCGGCGCTGCCCGGGAGGCCCGGCTCTCGCCGCACACCTCGCCCGGCCCCCGACCCCCGGCGCCCCCGCCGTCTGTCCCGACTGCGCGGAGTTCACGGCCGGGCGGAGATGCCCCCGCTGGCCTGGCGACCCTTCCCGAGCAGGGCTAAGGCGAGGAGGGTGGGGCTGTCCTGAAGATCCGCATTTAAGGCGCCAAAAAGCGTGTGCAGGACCAAGCCAGGCAGGAGACAGACCAAAATATCTTCAATAGTTATCTCTCGGAGTGGGGGGCACTTAACTTTCTTGCCTATGCTTTCCCAGTTTTCGTCTTTCCCGTGGTTAAACAATTAGCTCGCAATATATTACAAAATGGTATTTAAATTAGCGGCATGATAGCTGTGCAAGTGTGGGAGCTAGTGAGTTGGGGTGGGGGCAGAAGGAGGCCCTCTCCTCCACAGCCTGCCCCCAAGCTCTCCTTTTGGGGCACAGCCCTGACTTGGGTTCCCTTTGCAAGAGCACTGGGAGAAGGTGCCGGGTGGGGCTGGCATGGGACCTTCCTGCTGGGGAGAGAAAACCCATTCTCTTGCCAAAGGTCCCCCTCCCTAGCCCCAGCCCAGCCCCCGTACCCACCTGGAGGGTGGTTGGGGGTCTGGAAGCCTCTGCTTCTCCAGGGGCCTGGGATCCTGCTGAACTAGAACAGGTTGGGCCTACAGGACAGGACCTTGAGAGCCAGAGGGGGACGGCTCCTGGCACAGGCACGTGGGGACCTGCCGAGCCGGCTCTCCCGGTCCTGCAGTCCCACCGTTATTGTTGGCTGGGGGCTGCCACCAGCTCCAGAGCTGCCTGACACCTTGGTCAGGACCAAGAGCTCTGGACAGCCAGCCAGCCACCCAGCTCTGCTCCAGTGCCCCTCACCCATGGGCCCTTTTGGTCACCAAGAAGGGCTGCATCCCCTCAGACTGTCCAGATCAGAGGACGTTTTCAGGAAACTATGTCTCCCACGGAACAAGGTCCAGCCTCCTTGGGGTTGGACCTCACCCAGCCTGACATTCCATACTCCTCCTATATATTGGCAGGAGACTGGGTGCCCCAGGAGACTGGTGGGGAAGGGGGCAGGGGATCGAGAAGGTGTGTATGCTGGCCAGTGAGGTTTGCCAAGGGGGGAGGCCCAGCGCCTTGCGCCAAATGCCCAAAGTAGAACAGGTCCCGTGTCTCCCAGGTCCTCGGTGCTCAGCTGGGGAACCCCACCCTCCATAGCCATCCAACCCTGAGATCAGCCCCACACCACCTGCGTCACCAATGAGTGGAAATGAAGACGCCACCTTTTGTAAACATTTCTTAGTTTTTATTTAGCAGGGATCTTGGTCCCAGTATTTCCGCTGGCCCTTGGAAAGCTGTGCCCAAGGGCCAGCCAGCAGACCTCAGGACAAAGTGGGGCAAACGTATGGGCCCCAGCCAGAGAAGTGCGCTAGAACCCAGGAGGCCCACGAGGGCCTTTAGGGGAAGGCCTCAGGCCTGGCTGGCAGGACCGAATGCCAGGCTCAAGGAGCACAGGGCCCCTGAAAGCCTGACCCGAAGTAGAGACATTGGCCAGGGAGTCACACACGAGTGAAGGAGGCGGGGGCTGAGCCCGGGCATTTATTACATCTGCTTTGGCGAAAATAAATAATTCTTCACATTCGTTCTTCAGCAAAACATGACAAATGAGGAGGGAGGAGCAGGTGCAAAGTTCTCAGGGGTAATACTGCACTGACTTGGGGGCCCCAGGAGGTGCAGCCCTGCCCTCCTCCCCAGTTCTGGGGTGGGGCCTGAGGGGGAGACTAAGGCACAGGTGCAGCACGTGAGTGGTTGGTGGAGGGGGCTGACAGCAAGTCCCCTTCTAGCAGCTGTGAGGGGCCCCCTCTCCTTACTGCTGCAGGGGTAATGGAGAGAGGCCCGGGAGTGGGGTGGGGGTCTCAGCCCGCCCCAGGGCCCCACCTCACAGGGCAGGGAAGCTGGGGGGCCCAGCCCTCAGCACTGGGGCCCCAGGGGGCTGGGGAAGGGTGGAGCAAGGGCGCTCAGCAAGGGGGCACGGTGGGTGGGAGCTGTGGGGGCGTGGGGGCAGGGCTGGCGGGAGCGCGCATGCGCAGGGCATCCGGCGGGAAGGCCACGTTGGTGCAGAGAAGGCCCAGGAGCAGCTGGCGCTGGCGCTCCTCCCACTTGGCCAGCGCGTCCCCTAGCGACAGGCTGTTGCGCATCCAGCTGGGCAGCGCCTCACTGTAGGCCGTACAGGACAGCGACACAGAGGGCAGCGACTGCGCGCGGCGGAGCTCCATCTGCTCTGACAGCCTGCAGGGGGAGGGATGGAGGGCCGGAGGGCTGCCGTGGACGCCACTGAGGCTTCGGGCCCTGGGCAGACACAACAGGGAGGGGGGCTCACCTGGAGGGCAGGTGGCTGCCCAGCTTCCTCTTGGCTCGCATCACCAGGTACTGGCAGATGCTACCCGTCTGCTCCTTCATCCACCGGATGTCCTCAGGGACGTCAGGCAGCCACTCCAGCAAGCTGGGGGCACGGGAGGCATGGCCTCAGGCTCTACGGCTCGGCGCTCACACCCATGCCCGCTCTACCCCCGCCTGCGCCCCAGATTCTGGAAGCCTCGACATGGCATCTCTGCAGCCTCCCCCAACCAGTGGCCTTTTCCCCCTAGGGCGTCCATCACTCATGGATGACCCCAAAGTTCGGTCCCCCGTGCTCCCTGGCCCAAACCCCCTACTCCCCTCACCGGATGGTGAAGGACACCGCACTCTCCAGCGGCAGAGTGTAGGGCACCATCATGGCTGTGGCCAGACGCACAGGCAACATGTTGGAGAAGGTGGTCAGCAGGTCCTTGGGCTCTATGCAGGCCTCCAGCAGGGCTGGGGGTGGGATGCAGGAGGGAAGCTGACCGCCAGCTGGGGAGGCCAGGATCTCTCTGCTCCTCGGCTTCCACCCCCAAGCCAGGAGCCCCCACCCCCCCACCCCGCCTCCACACACCCTCATTCCCCCCCCAGCCAGGAGCCCCTGCCCCCCCACCCCTCCTCCACCCTCACTCGCCCCCCAGCCAGGAGCCCCCACCCCCCCACCCCACCTCCACCCTCATTCGCCCCCCAGCCAGGAGCCCCTACCCCCCCACCCCGCCTCCACACACCCTCATTCCCCCCCCAGCCAGGAGCCCCCGCCCCCCCATCCCGCCTCCACACACCCTCATTGAGCCTCGAAGGCAGATGCTCCAGGATGTGATCCTCCAGGGGTGGCTGCAAGTGGCCGTCCACTGGGGCCTTCCCTGTGGCCGCCTGGCCATCCTCCACATCCTCGTCCTTGGGGGGAGGTGGGGGTGCAGGGGGCAGCGCCAGCAGAGGGTTGGGCTGGTTCAGGAGGCCTGGGTGGGGACCCCCAGACGGGTGATCAGCACTGCAGCCCGGACAACAGTGCAGAGCCACCATCCCACCCCACCCACAGCCGCTCCCGGGGGCACCCACGCACCGTTGCGCCTCAGAAAACGCAGGCCGTCCCTATAGCCCTGTTTGCACATCTCTCGCAGCACCTGCGGCAGCGGGGTGGTAAATTAGAGCAGGCGGCCACACGAGCCCTGTCCTGCCCCCTAGAGGCCCTGGCGTCCCTGCTACCCCTCCCCTCCACCAAGCTAACTTGGATCCAGGCTGGACAGGTGGCCCCCCGTGGAGAGGCCCTGCAGGCCCCCGCCTCCCCGGCACAGGGCTCACTGGGGGCTCCAGCGGACTCACCGTGGGCTCGGGCGGGAACAAGGCCTTGGACAAGCGGTACAAATTGCGCAGGTTGAACTGGATGCTGGTGTTGGTGACCCGGAGCTCATGGATGTTGGTGGAGCTGTCCTGCGGGCAGATGTCACTCTCCCCCGAAAAGGGGGACACGGTGATAGTGTTCTTGAGCTCGTAGAGTGGCAGGTTGTCTGAGATGCCACCATCAACATAGCGCTGCGGCCGGGACACATGGTTACACAGGGAGGGGCCCGAGGACCAAGCTGGCTAGCCCACTGGGCCACCTTGGGCCCCACCCAGTGGCTACTTCCTTTGTGCCTTTCACCCACTGGGCACTGGGCACAGGCCACAGGCCTGCCTGGCCGCTGGGCCGATGGCTAGACCATGGGGGCGGGGTGGAGACAGCCACAGGAAGTATGTGTCTCCAGGGGGCCGGCCTGCTGTTGAGCAACTCGGGGGAAGTGAGGCAACAGGGACAGCAAGGGGGGGGGGGCACCGACGGCCTTCCTCTTCCCCCTGCCGTGTCCCGCTGCTCACACACCGGCCAACTCTTATCCCCCAGGAAATGTGCCAGGGGATACTTACTACGCCCTGGAGGGAGGGAGGGATGAGGCCACAGTACACAGGGATGAAGGTGCTGCAGACATTGGCCTGTGGGGCAGGGACAGGGAGGGTGGTGAGCAGAGGCCTGCAGTTCGTAGTACACCCCCAATGCGGCCCCACCAGGGCCCACCTGGATGAGCTCATCCTTGGACTTGAAGTGGGATATAATGACGTTCTCGCCATCAGAGACACGGGTCAGGGAGATGCCCAGGCGCCCATTGGCACGCTCATGGCTGTCAGCAGGCAGGATCTTCAGCAGGCAACCACGGATAATCTTTACTAGGTTGAAGGAGGGGTGCAGTGGACCCAGGAACCGCTTCCGGGCTTCCTTAGACACCTCGATGATGTTGGCACCTGCCTCGCCTAGGTCAGAAGGGCCAAGGGTCAGGGGCCAGCGCTCCTGGCTTAGCACACCCCCCATGGTTCCACACCCAGAGTCCCACAGCACACAGACTCGTGGCATCTCCATCTACCCTGGAGAATTCCCAGTATCCAGCATGGGGCCTGGCCCACAACTGCGACTTCTGCTACCTGCCCCTGGAGAGACAGAGGCAGGCCACCACCCGGGGAGGGCTGACAGCTGCGGCCAAGGCCTGCCCTCTGCCTGGTATTTCCCAACTGCTTGGCCCGATCCATGCGTCATTAGGCCTGGCCTGGCGTGGCCCCCAGCCTGGGAAGAGGGGAAGGCAGAGGTTCAACCCTGACCAGTCTCAGCCTTCACCCACTTGGCCAGATCCAGATCCAGGGAGCCCAGCACAGGCCTGTGGGCATGAGGCTGGAAAGAGTGGGGTCCCACCACCCCTGAGAAAGCACGATCGTGACCCACTGCAGCCAAGACCAAGCTCCTGCCAAGCAAGACTCCTCCTGGGAGCCCATGGGCATTGGCCTCACACAAAGACAGAGTAGGGGCCCTGGAGTGGTCACAAAGTGGGAGGGCCTTGGGGAGGAGCTGCAGATCACATGGTCCTCGTCAGAAGTGGGGCCAGAACCTGCCATGCTGTGGGGACTGCAGTTGCCCAAGACCACTCGTGAAAAGAGGCTTCGTGGGGGTGGAAAGAGGAGCTCCTGTGGGAGCCAGGTGTGTCCTGAGGCCAGCAGGCAGGTCTGAGAGACACAATGGCCTGAAGGCTTCCAAGGGAGGGAGGGGCAGGGCCACAGAGGTGAACCCCCAGGTCCCAAGGATGGAGAGTTGTGCTCCTTCCACCCCACCTCCCTCAGGGCAAAGGTCATGGGAAAGGGGCAGGGAAGAACCCTGGACAGGCTCCTGCTGGGCTTGGCATTTGAGAACTGATGACCCTTCTGTCACCTTGGCTGCCCTAGTAGGTTGGGGGCTGGGCACCATTCCCAGGACTCCCTAAGTACTCAGTGTGCCGTAAACAGCACTTGCAAGCACCCTGCCGGAAGTGTGTGTGAGTGGAGAAGCCCATCCCAATACACACAGACCTCTGCAATGCCGCCCACGGGGCTGGAGAGTTCAGAAGCACCTCCCACCCCAGGGAGTGGGCAAAATACGTTGGCCACAACTGGGGACCCATCCACAGACTGACCCATAAATATCTAGGGGCGGATGCAAATCACGCCCACAGTGGGTGATGTGCGGGGGGGAGGGGAAGGGGGGAGGGGAGGGCTTGCCATGCCCGGGCCTGAGCTTCCACAGTGCCCAAATGCTCTTAAGAGGCCACCCTCATACAGGACCCCGGGGACACGGCAGCCTGGAACAGCGCAGCCCCAGGACACGGTGACCGCTGGCATCCAGTCCACTGCCGGGCTACGGGGGTGGTGAGGCCCCTCCCCCAACTCTCACGGTCCCGCCCACGAGTTACTTTCTCTTCCCAATGAAATACGTCCGCTGCACCTGCCAGACCCTCCAGCCTTTGCGCCCTGAGCCTCGGCGCCAGAGGTGCGCATGGCCACACCCCAATCCCGGGGCGCCTCGGAGCAAAACAAACCAGGCCCCGCCCCGGGGCCTGCTCCCGGGATCGGAGCTTCGGTGGGGGTCCTGGGCGCGGGCAGAGACCCCCTCCCCACCGCACGGCGGCCCCGCCAGCTTCCCCTTGCGGAGGGACTGGGGGGGGGGGGCGCTCTACGCTCCCGAAGAGCATCTGCCCGGCCTCCGTTCACCGAGGCAGCGCCCCCCCGCCCGGCCTCCGCTTGCCCAGGCAGGCTCCGGTGACCAGCGCCGTGACCCCCTCCCGGCCCCGCTCACCCAGGCAGGCTCCGGTGACCAGCGTCGTGGCCGTGAGCGCCCCGGCCGAGGCGCCGTAGATGTGCGTGGCGTTGGCCACCAGGAAGGGCGCGTGCTCGCGGAGGCAGGAGGCCACGCCGATGTGGTAGACGCCGAGGAAGCCGCAGCCCGCGAACGAGATGTTCCACGTCGCCTCCTTGGGGAACATCGCTGCGGCCCGCCGGGCTCCGGGGCTCGCTGCGCACCGCGCGCTCCCGCTCGCTCTGGGGCCGCGGTCGGCCCCGCGGTCGCTCCAGCTCTAGGTCTCCGCCGGCACAGGCGGAGACGCTGCGCTAGACGGCGGCGGCGGCGGCGGTGTTTTTAGTGGGGGCGGGCAGGGGCGGGGCCGGCACGCGCGGCCCAATCGGAGCGCGCCGGGAACGGCCGCGCCCTCCGGGGGCCCTGGAGCCCCGCCCCCGGCCCCGATCCCCAAGGCCGGGCCTCCGGGGGGAGCGCGAGGGAACACACGGTAGCCCAGGGGTGTGGGGCGGGGCGAGCGCAGGCCTGGGGCGCACGGAGTCTGGGGCCCTGAGAGCCTCGTACCAATCGGGATACTTGCGAGGGGAGGGCCACTGGTGTCTGGGCAGTCACCGCCCGGTTCCTCTGGGGTCCGCCTTCAACACCCACTCGGGACACTGAGGAGCTCGCTCCAGGGCAGGGTCCCCCCGCAGGACCCACTGAGTCACCCACAGACTGACCCATAAATATCTAGGGGCGGATGCAAATCCCACTCAACTTGCAGAGCTAACACTAGTGCCGTAGACCCCAACCTGACCTCAGGCCCCAGCTGCCCGCCGCCGCGGCCCCTCCATAGCTGCGCACTAACCTGGTTTACTTCGTCCGACCTGGGCTCTTCAGGCTGTGGGGTCTACTTGGGTATGACGCCCGCCCCGCCCCGCCCCCGCTAATTGCCCCAGCAGGTGGAGCACTCCAGTGATGTCACCCTCCCGCCCCTTTTCCGCATTTTTCTCCTGGACTGTAGGGCAGGCGTTGGCTGGCTTGCTTCCAGGAGCCAGCCCTGAGCCTCACCCCACCTCCCAAACAAGGAGCTGGTCTGTGCTGGGGTGGTGGGATGCCTCTGTCTCCCCAGGAGCACCCACTCCCCAGGCAGGAGCTCAGCTCAAGACCCAGCTGGTGCCAGGACTGGAGGTCTGGGCTGTGGCTTGGGATCGCCCGCCACCCAGGCCCAGGCTGAGAAGGCAGAGCAGGGCTACCTCCTCGGGACAGGCCGTCTGGGTCAGGATGTCCATCCCTCAGCCTCTGTGCCGTGAGCCACCCATACTTGGCACTCACAGTGTGCCTGGCAGAGGGGCCAGCACAAGATAGAGCAGTTGATCAAGGTCAACCCAGACAGAGCCCTATTGGGGGGTAGAGGTGGGGAGACATTGTTTATATAAGCTCAAAAAGAGGACTGAGAGAGGATGGTGTGTGTGGGCAGTTAACCCAGGAAGGACACAGGGCTGCCCAGGCTGTGCCACGCACAAAGGCACTGGTGGGGAGGGGAGCCCAGGCCTGGGTACTGGGAAAGAGGAAAGCAGGGGTTATCTAACTAAATTTGACCTACACATAAGTGTTGTATAGTTTGAGAGTACAGATCTGTTGCCTCTTTGGTTAGGTTTATTCCTAGGTATCTTATGGTTTTTGGTACAATTGTAAATGGGATTGATTCCTTAATCTCTCTTTCTTCTGTCTCATTGTTGGTGTATAGAAATGCAACTGATGCTTATAGCAGCAATGTCCACAATAGCCAAACTATGGAAAGAGCCCAAATGTCCATGGACAGATGAATGGATAAAGAAGACGTGGTTCATATATACACGATGGAATACTACTCAGCCAGAAAAAAAAAGAAAAAAAAAAGAAATCTTCCCATTTACAACGACGTGGATGGAAGTAGAAGGTATTATGTTAAGCCAAAGAATTCAATCAGGGAAAGACAGTTATCATATTATCTCACTCATCTGTGGAATTTAAGAAATGAAACAAAGGAGCATAGGGGAAGGAAGGGAAAAATAAAACAAAGTGAAATCAGAGAGGGAGACAACCATAAGAGACTTTTTCTTTTTAGATTTTATTTATTTGATAGAGAGAGATAGTGAGAGAGGGAACACAAGCAGGGGAAGCTAGAGAGGGAGAAGCAGGCTCCCCCTGAGCAGGGAGCTGGAGGCAGGGCTGGATCCCAGGACGCTGGGATCATGACCTGAGCCGAAGGCAGATGTTTAACGACTGAGGCAC